>NC_058023.1:18537238-18845079 GCF_019176455.1 Solea senegalensis
AGACATGAGATGCATTGAAAACCAAACAATGCATTTTCTCTCTATGAAATGTGGTAGCACCTGCACTAAGAATTGAAAGTAGGGCTGCAATAATTAATCAATTACTAAATTAATCGTCAACTAATTTTATAATCAATTCATCGGTTTAAATGTTCTCTAGGGCTGCAACTAACGACACTTGGTGGTTCATAAAATTACAAGAAATGTTGATCAGTGTTTTCAAAACCTGCAAATGATGATGTTCTCAAATGTCTCGTTTTATCCACAAACCTAAATTACACATTTAATAATTTCTTTGATATATGGAGTAAATTTATAATTAAAACAAGTTCTCGAACTGTTCAACTTCTTAAATGTGCTTTATTTGATCCATATAACAAAGAAATCATTAAAACTGAATCATTTTGGCTTGTGAACAAAACAAGACATTTAAAAAAAAATCATAATCTTAAGGTTCAAAAAACACTAACCAACATTATTCAACATTTTCTAATATTTTATGGACCAAACAATTACTTGGATTAATTGGAGTGAGAGAGAGGCAGTAACTCCTACTGGATGTATTTGTGAGGCAGCCCTTGTGCATGCGCCCAGGTGCTACAAATTGTTGAGGAGATGAGTCACCAAGCAAATCAGACACTGGAGTCACAGACGCCTAGATAAGCTTTCCCTTTCAAGACTGTACAGACATAGACACACTCACCTGCTGATGACCATGGCAGTGATGACTGGTTCCCATCCAGAGTAGAGCAGGGTGCGGCTGGCTGGGTGCTTGGATGAGATGACGATCCACAGTGGAGTCAGACACATGAAGAAGGCGCAAAGCAGGGACGACACATACGGGTAGGAGTCTGGAGAAGAAGAACATGAGTGTTTTTTATATTTCTAGCTCTGTCCCGCAAAATTAGAAAGCTCAACAAGGGATTTTGAACCTCAGTGAAAAATAAAAAAGTGACTAACACGTTCCTGTTGACAGTGGTATGGCTGTCATGTGGTGCTTTTTTTCACCCTTTCGTCACCTGTGCATCACTTGTGATGTGACAAATGCACCAGAAAAAAATTTAATCCTTCAGTTCTACACTATTTTCTATCTTTTACTTGAGTCCTTCATTCTAACTCAATGACAAGTGAATGATTTTAGGAGAAAGGGGAAAAAACACCCATAATATACTCTTTTTATAAGACGTGTTGTTAAGTGACCTTTTTTAAATATATGTGACCCACCACAGCAAAGGTAGCAACAAGTCGGCCTAGCGCAAACCAAGTAAACAAAGAAAAAAGTTTTTTTTTTCAAAATGAGGGATTTTTTTTTTTTTCAAAATTATGCAAGTTGAAGTTTGTAGAGAAGACACTACATGCTTCAAATCACAGTACTGTGGGTCTTAAAACAATAACCTTTGTATTTGAATTAGGGTTGTTTGGTCGTCATGAATGGCGACAAAATATCGACTAAATAATATTTTGTAGCTCTTGTGCCTTTCACAAATGTAGCCAAAATAATAAATGTTATCAATTATTGATTATCAATGCAACAGTCTTTACTAGGATATGACAATATCCGAAATCTAAGACCATATTCTTGTCTCATATCGCAATATAGATATAATATCCATATATTGTCCAGCTCTAGTTTATGTGCCAATACAATGAAGTAATATGAAATAAAAAAAAAATACTGAGCTAATTGCTAATGGCTATGCTAACATCTGGAATATAATTGGGCATCTTAGTGTCATGAGAAGACTGAATTAGTGCGTCCACCTGGGACTTGCAGTCTCACTAACGCTGAATCGAAGCCAATTGAAATCCACAAGCATTGCAGATTCATATAACCTGTAATCGAATTTTGTTGTAGTTGAAAATCACATATATGATTGTATTTTGAAATATCTGCATTTTATCCCACCCCTAACACTCATTATGCATGACCTATATATGTATGGGAAAGCATATTTGCATTCAGTCATGTGTTCAATTTTTATACAGAGGTTGTAGTGCTGTTCAAGTAAGAGTGAGAAAACACCCGAGTCCCATATATTTGAATGGAAGGAAAGTTGAGCAGTGAGAGCAACACAGTGATTTGTTTTTCTGAATTTCTCTCTGCAATCATTCATCTTTGTTTAAACCACAATGTAGCGCAACACAACTATTCTGAAGGAGTAATTAGGGGAAAAGCACCTGCTTCAGCTCAGCCCCAGATGTTTCCAGCAGAATCCTATTCCAGGCACTAAATACTGTCATTAGGACACAGTGCCAGATTTATTATCTCATAGCTGGAGAGCAGAAAGAGTCTGGTGTTCAGTTATAATAGGCATGCTTGCAAGCAGACTTTCAGTCCTACAATAAAAAGTGGAGTTAGGTATGGCACACATTTGGAAGAAGGACCTTGTGTCACAGCAGCCTTCCTTTGCTCCAGAGGGAACCTGACACCGCTTCAGTTGTCACACAGGGAAAGTTGGGTATCAGCCAAGCTACCATTAAGGTAATCTGTAGGTTAAACTGATTATGTGAACCTCTGACTGACTGCCTTTCACTATTCCTCTTAATTAAAATAAAGAAGGAACAATTAGTATTCCTGTTCCTCTCCAGGACAAAGAATGGTGCAGCTGCCAAATGTCTCCCTGAGCTGAACAAAAACACAAGATACTTATGCATTGGTTATCCCAATAAAAGCACTTAGCACACATCCAATCACACAAACTTAAGGTACCAATTAGTCGACATAATTATTGTTGACATGTCATCAATTTGTTTAATTAAAACACCACATCTCAGGAACTACGTTCCATTACTGGAAGATCATCACAACATTAACAACTTCACTGGATGTTATCCCACTTATTACATGGCTTCTTACAAAGAAAACATATAATCAGAAACACAGTATTGATTTGACGGTTATTATATTGATTCGAAAAACAGTCGTATTGCTTTCTCATAGTAAAATAGTCTGTTAGCAACATATGCTCAGCCTGGACCACTGCGCATTGATACATACAAGGCTCTTCGTGCAACAGCCCGGTCTGTTACACAGATATCATAGATTGAAGCCATGTAATAAGTCATGTCATTGCACTTCACATGTTAAGTGCAATGACACCAGAGTCACTGAAAGTTTACAAGGCTAAAGATAGTGTTGTCGTCACTGGAAGGTAAATGGCAAATGGTCTGTATTTATTTTTGTGTTGTCAAGTACCATGGTTCTCAAATAGTGGAATGTGTACCACCAGTGATACGCAAGCTTCCTCTGGTGGTAGTTGGAGTAAAATCTGAAATACTGTTCTACTGTATATACCAAGGTATGTGATCAGAGTGGGGCTAGGGAATTTTGTCTGCATAGAAAATTGAACAGGTATTACAATATTTCTACATTTTCCTCCAAATACCACCAGAGGAAGTTTTTGAATGGGTGTAGACACTGTGGGTAAAAGAGAGGCAAATCACTTGCCCAAACTTAAATTAGAGAGGCATTCACAAAACATTAAGCACACTGTTCAAGACTCGAGTGACTGCAGAATCTCTACCTGGGTCATGTTTCCTGTCTAAAACTGAGGGGGGATATAAAGCTGCTGCTGCTAAATCTGTTATTAGATTGGCATGGAGGAATTCTGGAAATATTCAAAATGGAAAAAATGACTAAATAAGCACCTTCTTTGTATGCGATGTATGTATTTATTCCTCTAAAAATGCAAGCACCCTTGGAGCGTAGGTTTGCACAAGCATCTTGGCTGAATACAGGTGGGCGAATGGGGAAATAAAGAAGTGTTTGTCAGTAGACGAGTTGAAGCACAGGACTATACAAGGACGAATTCTCCTGAAAAGGAAGCTGACGTTGGGAAAGTTTGTGAAGGACCGATCAATGGCACGACTCATGGACATTTCACTGTGCATATTCACGTGTATATTCACGATAAAAAAAAAGAACTGGAGAGGGGCCTCATGTGAAGTCATGTGTTTATGTTGAAGAGTCATAGAATAATTTTCAAATAATGATATTAACTAACAATGGGGCATAGTTAACATATCAGCATACATCCTTCATCCCAGCCATTTTGACTCTGCTGCTTGAGAAGAGTAATGTGCCAGGTCATAGCAGCACACTAAGATTCAGTAAATTATAAATACCATACTTTCACTGTTATTGCAAACAGTGAGTCATAACAGCACGGTGGGATTTTACCCTATGAATCTAATTGTTCAGGTGCACTAGTGTCCCTAGTGTGTCTGTATTTGAGTCCAGACCGGAATTATCAGTTTCAACAGCCAAACAACCGCCATTTCAATTCATATGTCTTCCACTGAATTCAGCTTCTCTCCACAAGCTCGAGCACTTTTTCTTGGTGTTTGTATCCCTGTTTTGATCTATTGTTGCTGAGGCACACTGCCAAAGTCCTGTTGGTTAAACACACTCTATAAATAAACTAACGCTGGACTGGTGTTGACTCCTGCGGCTGCAGCATCTAGCTGGTGTCTCATCTTAACTCAGGTGGACTAACTTCTCAGCTGCATACATAATCGTGTAATTAAAATTCGGACCCGACCTGTTCCTGTTCAGTGGCAGCATGACAAGCACAAAAGGACCACTGTCCTGACTCTGAAAACTGAAGTGTGTTTAGTATATTAAGCAGCAGACAGCACTCGAGTGTTCTTTTCATAGTGGTGAACATCCATGTTGCACAATTAGGTGTGACAGCTGTAGCTGGTATGAGACACTTTCCAGGGGAAAACAGCTTCCAGTATGGATGGACTAAGTCACACACTGTGTTGTGACACAGGTCTGGCTGTGACGTGAGTTATGTGGCAGGAGGAAAACAGAGCATCTGTTCAACAGCTGGACAGCAGAGGAAATACAAAGTGAGGCAGGAGGGACCTCTGCTGGCCAATTTTGGAAAGTGGATCATTACACAGCACCACAAGAATAGAACAAGGCAATTAGAGATGGCAGACTTCACCCCATTCACACAACAAGCCTCTGTCGGCCTCTGTTGGTCATATTGTGTGTAAGTGCTGAAACACAAACAGACAGACACAGTGAGCCACTAAAAACAATACTTCACTCCCACTGCATGGGATGACGTAATAAAGAAACGAAGAGCTGGATCAAAGTAGGGCTGGGCAATATATCAATATTATATCTATATTGTGATACAAGATATGGTCTTGGATTTTGGATATTGTGATATGTCTGTTGCATTGATATACAGTAAATATTATAAATTAAATATTAAATATTGATGAAAAAACATGGAATTGACAAAATTATATTTAAAAAAGTCACACAAGACATCTTTAATTTTAAGCCAAATTATTTGTGTTATAGTATAGTATAATAGCAGAATTAGACCATAGTTAAAGTCAATTTCATTGTTTCACATGCAAATATCCTTCATTTAACATTAAAAAGCCAAAGATATGAACCAGGAATCAACTAAAATTATTTATAAAAACAAGGAAAATTTTGCTGCACATTTTACAGTTTGTGGCTACCATGTTTAATCTGCATTGAAGTGCAGTTTTAAAACATTCCCTTGCTCATTTACAGCGAGTGCCAGTCAAGTGATGTATTTCCAGTTAATTTAGGGCGCACAGCTCTTAAACATAGACACCCTTGCTACAGTGAGAATGCACACAGACACGCCCTTGCGATGCAAAAGATAAGGGAACTCTTGGGCGCAGTCTTTGGGCACACAGCTGAGCAGACTGGCCCAGATAACTAGATACAAACATCTTACTCCGGCAACTACCGGGAGTCTGGGACATGGTCTTGTGCACAGCTGCAGATCTGTCTGCAGCCTCTCCACAGCAGGGGAGACACATGATGACTGAGTCAATTATGTCTTTATAAACATTTGTGAATGACAAACTAGTTTCAAACATCATACTGCCACGGCAAGAGGCAACACTCTCTTTCCCTCAGTGCCATGTCTAATCTCTAAACGATCGTGTCAGCTGTTTTTTTGTCGTGCTTTTTTTCCTTTGCTCATTAAAAATACGCCACCCCGCCCAAAGTTTTTACCCCCAGCCACCACTGCTTCTCAGTAAGCTTTCTACTGGCTTCAAACAATGTCAACAAGTAGGGGAACCCAAGGGGAAGCACTGGTGGTGTAAGTTAAAGAGAAAACTGATTTTCATTAAAAACAAATCATCCTTAACTACAAATGCAAATGAATCAATAAAATAGTTTTATCACCTAGCCCTAAAATTATCAAATCAAATGTTTGTGGTTATCACAATTCATGCAAGGGAGAAAAAAAAACCCAGCACTGTCAATAGTGTTGGCACCTTTCGTTTAAGCTCATTTTACTGTGAAAGAGGCGTATGCACAAGTACAACAACACAAAAACCAGAACTATCACTTTAGAAGTGAAACATTTGTGATAGTGCTCAGTCACTGATTGTGGGCGGCGATAAGACAGCTCCAGTGACACATCAGGCAACAAAACATTTGTGTTGACCTTGTGGTGTAGTAAAACCAACCTCCTTAAGTTTGATTAGCAATGGCTTTGGCAGTGGCTCGCTAAAGTCAATCATGCACCAGCCAGAGCCAGTCAGCAGATTTTCATTTTAGGCCACTGACTACACTTGTCAGAGATAAGTGCAAGAGTGGAAAGACAAACATGCTAATGTAGTTGTGCAGTTTGTGTGTGACTCACTACAACAGTGAACAGTTTTATGAAGAGTTAGTTCACTTACCCAGGCACTTGTAAAGGCCCTGACTTATCCAGGCCAGGATTGCCAAGGTTATGAGGTCACCAAAACTGGCGGCGATGGGTGTGGCTACGTTGTCTGGGTTGATGCCTGTCTTCTTTGATCCCACGATCACACCCACCATGATGATACCTGAACATGAAACAAGAAATGGGGATGGTGGAGCACTTTGTTAATGGTCATTAAATTACTCATAAATGACTACTTTGAGACATTGAGGAGCAGCTCTGAAACATTGTCCATTTTTGTTTCACAGGATACAGACCTTCATTAACAGTAAAATTCAAGACACCAGAAACAAACAATAGAGTTTCGCAGAGTTTCGAATATTTGAACATCAAGTAATGCAGCCTGGACAATGATTACTCTGGGCCATAATAATCTCATGAGAAGTGTGTGTACACAAATACCTGTAGTAAAAAAGTACCTGTAGTCAAAAAAAATATTAACATATTGTGCAATCTGCACCACATCCACCTGCAGCTCTGTTGCTAAGCAACAGTGGTGAAACGATAGGGATTTCCCCACACAACAGAGCATATCATTTCGATTCTGTCCACTTACTCTAAAGGAAGCAGCCTCTAAGTCGAGACACAGCTAGTGTGTTCAGGGAGGTGACCGAGCTTCTGTGGGACTGCCAGTGAGTGTGTGCGTCTGTGTGTGTGCGACTGCGTGTGTGTGTTTACCCTGCAGCAGTGAGGCGATAAAGGCCGTGGCCACGCTGCTGGAGCACAGCAGCACAGCGTGGCTCATTTGGAACTTCCCCTCTGGGATCCAACCGAGAACCACAGCTGCTACAGCTGCAAGGAAACCCACCACAGTGGCCTGGACCTGGAGCACGGGGGGAGAAAACAAGCATTATTATGTGTGTGAAAACTGGCAAACAGTACGTGGAGGATTATTATCTGTGTTACAGCTTCATATTTATGACATAATACACACAAATTCTGTTCTATAACTTTTGTCTGTTTATCGTCGTGTGGTGTAGATTAGCTGAGCCTGTGCTCGATCTCAGTCAATGCCCACTTGGGTTAAAACAATTAATTTAATAATAATGAATAATAATAAATAATAAATAAATAAAATAATAAAATAATTTTAGTACACACTGTATAGGGGACAATATAAACATCTCATATTATACCTGTAAAAAATCTGCTATCTCTAAAATGTTTATAACACGGAAATCATTTTAACTCACTGGTGTATTTTCCAGTTTCTTTGTTACATATAAGAAATAAATCTTTAGGATTTAATCATTTTGGTGTGTGAAGATTCGGGAAACACAGATCTGACATTTTGTGGACCAAACAACTCGATCAATCGAGAGAATAATCAACAATAATCTTAAATAATTATCTATCATGAGGTCGTGGAATGGAGGAAAAGATGCAGTTACAAAATAAACCATTAAGACGGTATGTTGGCGAGCTGGATAGCAAGTCCCTCATATAAATTCTCCACAATCAAGTTGCTGTGATGCTTTTTATGGTAATGCACAATAAATACGTACAGTATAATCATCCAGTCTGTATTTGGTAGCTTTGGTAGTAAATATTTACTATTGAAAATATGGAAAATAATTGCATATCTGTGTGGTATAGAAAACATTAACAGGTGTGTGTGTGTGTGTGTGTGTGTGCGCGCGTACCTGTTTCAGTGCCAGGTTGCCTATGATGAGATTCCACTTCTCTATTGGAGAATCCATCTTGCCCACATTTACCTGTGTTGGGAGTAAAGACAGAATAATATGAGAAACGGTAACATGTTTTTCATCCACTGCAATGTAATGACTTCCCTTCATGGCTAAGGTTTTTTCATACACAGAGGTGCAGTGGGAAGATTCAAGGTGCTGTACAGATTTTAGCAGCAGCTCATTACAATTTGCTAAAAGCAAAAGGAGCAATATCCAAAATAAAATACATACATTATTAGGGATGCACAATATTATGATTATTTATTTGTTTATTTAGCACAAAATCTCTCAATTACCTCTGCTGTTGAGCACAGGGAAAAGTATACCAATAAATTAAATAAATCTAATAATACAAATGAAATAAACACAAATATGTGAAATAATTAAGAAGAGAACATAATGTAATGATATAACTTTTGGAAAGGTTTTCAGGCTAAATTTCAAAACACAGACCTCTTTTTATTACAGGGATGAGAAAGATTTCCTTAAAATGCCACCTCTTAATCTCAGTGAATAGCAAATGTTTCTTAGTAAAACTAACATATGTATGCTTCAATATGAGTTCTTATCTGTGCAACTGTTTACAAATGATTTGCTTCAGGCTAACATTCCTCTCCGCTCCAGACATCTTGTTTGATAGCTGTCAATCAAATGCAAGAAGCTTGTTGTGGGTGTGATAACACTGAAAGTGACCAATCATAACAGGGCCAGTGCCCATGTTTGAATGTTGACATAAATGTGACGCTATAAAAAAATCTCAAAGAAAACACAATTTCAAACTCAGTTTAGAGTTTTTCAAAGTGACTTGAAGGTGGAACGTTTAATCAAAGTCCAGTATCTGATGGGGTTTTTGTTTGTCATTATTGGTTTCAAACCTTAATACCAGTGTGTTTTCCATGCAATGTATTATTTAATGCTCTGTTGTTTGCACAATGGTATCTTTTTGATGTCAATTAAACTTCCTATAAAAGCACATTTCTCTGTCTATTTTAATTTAACCTTCTTGGGGTTTTCCCCCTCAGTGTAACTTCCAGGCCACAATAGCCTTTAATAATTTTGACTACTATTATGAAAAATTTCGGATCGCTCCATTACAGTGAGTTATTGGAACCACTAGATTAAAGAATAGTCAGTCAGTCATCATCTAACCGCTTTATCCTCCACCAGAGGGTCGCGGGGGGTGCTGTGCCAATCTCAGCTACATCGGGCGATAGGCGGGGTACACCCTGGACAGTTCGCCAGTCCATCGCAGGGCCACACACAACTAGAGACAAACAACCATTCACTCTCACACTCACTCCTACGGTCAATTTAGAGTGTCCAATTCACCTAATCCCCACATTGCATGTTTTTGGACTGTGGGAGGAAGCCGGAGTACCCGGAGAGAACCCACGCACACACGGGGAGAACATGCAAACTCCATGCAGAAAGGCCCTTGCTCGAACCCGGGTCTTCTCGCTGCAAGGCGAGAGTGCTAACCACTATACCACCGTGTGACCCGATTAAAGAATAGTATGTAACATAATAACTGTTTTTATCAGTTAAATCAGTTAAATCTGAGTCATCCACTCTCGGGTCCCTGTTGAGTCACCAATCCTTGAAAACAGGACTCAAAACTTGACTCAAGTACTACAACTGTGACACAACAACATAATCACACTCTACCACACCCATGTTCCGTTTGTGGACTGTAAGCTCAAACTGCAACATTATGTATGTTTATCTCAGACTTAACAGGGCTGCTCTTGACCATTGCGAATGATTTCATCATTAATATTCCAGCACAGATCAATGTCTGTGGGAAGTCTAATATCCACAGAGAACACACAGACACACACAATGAGATGTGATGCATTTATAGTCCTGTTCTATTACAATTGTTTTGGCTTTAGCTTGGTGTTACAAAATAAAATCTTAGGTCCAACTAACCGATCAGACCATTTTAGTAATTAGAATATGAAGATGGAAATGACAATTTCGCTGCTAAACAACATTAGCAGAGAGAAAAATGTACGACCTAAGTCATCAAAAGTAAGGGAGCACTTTACATTAACGCCTTCAAAGAACAGCGTTAGTTGCAAAATGTGCACAGCTGATCTCGCATGGCACGGCATCACAACATCGCTGCATGAGCATCTGAAGAGGAAGCATGTTGGAGCCATGGGTGAAGGAGATTCACAGTAAGTTCGTAATAAGTTAATTTTATCCGAATATCAAAATAATCGTTAGTTGCAGCCCTAGCTTAAACTGTCAGAAAATCTGCCTCAGCAAATCCAAGAACAATGCCAAACTTTAGATCAGTTATAAAAGACCTAAAAAAAATGTGTGATTCTAAAGATTCAGTTCAAAGAAAAGAAATGTTATTCCTATCACTAACATAAATAGGTAATCCTAGTAAAACCCAGGATAATTAGTCGGGACTAAAATATAAAACTGAATGGTCGTTCGTTCGTCTCTGTGTGTTTGCCCCGCAATGGACTGGCGACCTGTCCAGGGGGTTTTGCCCCATGTCAGCTGGGACTGGCTTCAGCTCCCTGCGACCCTCATGTGTAGGATAAAGTGGTAGATAATGAACGGATGAATCATGGTGTCACTGTGGCTGTGTTTGTCTCACCGCTGTGGACAGCCTCGAGGCCAGCGTCATCTCCAGGTTTCCCTTGAGGCCAAGCAGAGCCGGGACAAGGATGAAGATCTCTGTGATGTACGAGAAGGCCTCCCAGTGCTGTGGACAAAGAAACATTAACTCACCTGTTAATAACTGCACTTTTACTAACCTGCGAATGACGTCGACTGACCAAAACCACTGAAAAGTACATGGTCTGCAACATGATTCATGCTTCACACTAATATGTTCATTCTGAGTCACGTTTTTGCAAGACAAGACGCAGAATTCTCTAAAAAATTTAATCTCTTATGGTGCTGTGCAACATATCAATATTTTATCTATATCGTGACGTGAGACATGCTGATGACTTTTCCTGGTTTTAAAGGCTGTTGCATTGATAATCATCCAAAATTACATTTGTCTAAAAAGTCTCTGAATAGTACTTTTCATAACCCATATTGCCCAGCCCTAGTCTCTTGTGTTCATTTGAAAAGCAAGAATAATATGCAGACACACTGAGTGAAAACATGGCAGCCAGCAGGCCGGCAACAGGAGGAAATACACATATTAGCCTCTTAACAAAATGTGGCAAGTGGCAAAATCAATGTAAACTTAAAGGAATACGTCACCAATTTGCATTTAGCTTTGTATTACTACAATAGGGGTAGTATTTTTGAAAAATTGTGCTTCCAACCTCAGTTTCCCCTGAGTTGAGAAATATCTTCATTCTTTTCTTTGTCACATTCCCACCAGTGACACTTGGTCCTGTTAGCGTAAAGATGGCGGACACTGTTTACATTCTGGGAATGAGGTCCCGCCCCCTTACGAGTGGGTCTAAAAAGTGCAGAATTAGCATTGCAGTCTCAAGCCTCGGACCAAGGCTCGGACCTTGTGACCTTGTGTCACTGGTGGACATATAACAAAAAAAAGAATGAAGATATTTCTCAACTCAGGGGGAACGGAGGTTGCGAAGCACAATTTTTCAAAAACACTACCCCTATTCTCGTAACACAAAGCTAAATGCAAATCGGTGAAAGATTCCTTTAAGTCTAGAATATGTTCACCTCTTTATCGCACTGTTAGACAAGCTTTTATGACTAGACATTGAAGTTTGTCACACCAAAGTCCACAGAGATGTCTCCATATGCTGTTAGTTATTTAGGTAAATATGAACAAAAGATTTAAAGGACTGAAGTCACAATATGACAAATGAACTTACTAATATGGAGGCAGCACTGGATAAACATGTGTGTGACATTATGTAAAATCGCCATTACTCTCTATGGGATTTGGTGAGGGAGAGTAAGCAGTAAGTTCAAATGTCTTATTTTATAAAGTTGGTCTTTGGAATCCATCTTGAAGATTAATCTAAGTGAGGCAGCAGTACAACAGCAGCTACTGTGTAAAACGCTGATTTGGTGTGGAAGCAACGACTTTGGTGTGGAAGCATGAGGGACACAATCTTTAGTTTCAAGTCAAAATAGTCTATTCAGTAGTAGGTTAAAGTGGCAAACACTTAAGCAGATGTAGATTTTATTTATCAAGTGCTTAAATCTATGTTTCCCGGTGTCCACGCTGGCAGCCATGTTGTCACAAGGCAAAAAGAGCTAAAGAAGTTACTTAGAAGGCAAAGTGTAAGGCAAAGATTGGCGGGTATTGTCTTTCACCTGCACAATATCCAGCACCATCCCAGCTGACACAGTTCCAAATCCAGCAAGAAGAAAGGGCACCAGGATCTGCAGCGCCATAGATAGTGGAGACTCCTTGGGCATGTTATGCAGAGCAGATCCCTGCCTCTCCTCCTGCCCTGCCTCCTCCTCTTCCTCCTCCTCCTCCTCCTCCCCCCCTGCCTCCTCACTGGACAGCCTCCTCTCCGCCAGCATTGGCTCCATCTCAGAGAAGTCCCCACAGTCAGATAAAGTCACAGAGGAGCGAGAGGCGCGGTCCACGTGTCGCCGGCTCTCCACATGAGACGATGTCTCTTGTCTGTAGCCATTCTGGAGCGAGGAGCTGACCTCAGGTTTGGCTCCGAGGTCCACCATGGCCAGCCGCTCCTCCTGCAGCTTGGTATATCCAGTAGGGACCATGGTCTGGAACAAAGAAGCGATTCGTCCAGAGGAAACGGGTTTCAGGGAGAGGGAGCTCCACCCACCACCTGCACCGCTCATACGCACCGTCAGGCTAGAGCCCAGGGATTCCCCTATAGCTCCTCCAAGCCTCTGGATACTCATGGTTTAATGTGGGCCTGCAGGGTCTCATCTCCAGTCATCCAGTCTGAGGAGAGTAAAGTAAAACACACAGTGAAATTTGTTTGCATGCCACACCCTATTTAAAGACCTCCTCGTTTTTAAACAATGACTTGCCTGACAAAGGTCTAGGACAGAAACATTGCAACATAAAAATAATTATTTTAAGTTTAGACAGTGTCTCTTTGCAACTCAGTGTTCTTATGTTGGGCTCACACAAAACAATTTTCATACAGTTTTATAATCACAGAAATTCTCTCATGTCAGAACAAAACCATGACAATTTTGCTGCAGTTCTGTTTTGTTCCCGTTATCACAGACATTTTGCAGGATCCAAGCTGTTTAAGGTTTTTTTTTGTTTTTTTTAACCTTGGCTCATACAAATAGTCAAGCAGGAAGCAGAAAAGCAGAAAATCGGACAGTAGCAAAGTGAATGGTGATAGAATATTAGGGCTGCAACAATCAGTTTGAGTCTTTCTTTAAGATTAAAACAACTTGTCTGATTTTTATCTATCTATCTATCTATCTATCTATCTATCTATCTATCTATCCATATACTGTTTGGGACAAGTAAACAATAAGTACAATGTTATTAACGTAGACCCAGGAAGTGAGTACTCTATGGAGAAGGACACGACACCGCTTTTTTGTATTTGTTTGCGATGTAACTGATGTTACCAAAAACATTAAACCTTTTGCAACATCGTGATAATATCATGCCTTATATGTCGTGATAATACCGTATCGTAGTATCTCTGGCAACTCCCACCCATAGCAGACACCAAAATTGGATACTTTATTTCCATTCAAACGTGGTTAACATCCGTCTGTCTCGTGCATAATCCAGCAATTATACATAAAAACTCAAACACAAGCTGGCTAGCCGTGGACATGCGACTTTACACAGATGCTAGCTAGCTGTGGACAAACCCAAACAACTATCTTAAATTACCCAGTAGCTAGTTTATCTCATTAACACCAAATGTGTCTTTATTTTCCAGACGTTACCTTAATGCTGCGTAGCCACTTCATCCAAGAAAAAAAGCCGCAAGACTAGTCCTGAGAGACAGACAGACAGACAAGACAGTAATTGAGCCGCGTCACAGAAAACTCCGTCACCAAAGATCGTCTACGTAAATAAGATGATTGATTCGGATTGAAAATAGTGTCTCTGATGTTATTGCGTTTTCCCACTTTCACGTTTTACATTCGAACGTGTAACAACAAACAAAAGATGCGCTCGGTTCACCTTTAAACCTTTGATTCGTACAATTTTTGCTTTTAACAGATAAAAATTAATGTAAAACACTAGCGGGTGGGAGTGAGACCTCTCGCGAGATTTCCACACTAACCGCAAACTACATGTATTTGCACAGCATAACACACATAAGTTACTTGTTTTGTTTCACAACAACTCAGTAACATATGTCGCCTGTTTTAAGTGGTCGTGTTTAAGCCTCCATTCTCAAGTTGTGTCTACTTGGTTTTTTTTTCAGTGCCAACCTGAGTTAGTTCCACTACAACAGGGGGCGCTGTGTATATCACAGCCTCATGTCTGCCGTGACACTTAACCCGGACGCTGATCTCAGTCGGTAACACGCGCTAATGAAAACAGACATGGAGCTGAACGAAGAGAAGAAAAGTTCACAGGCTCTGCTGTCGTGTGGAAATGGGGCAGGTCTGTATGTTTACTGTGTATATATATACATGTTTTTTTTTTGTGGGAACCTTTTCTGGTACAAACACTGACCTTGTCAGGACCAATAGTCCTCATGGAGAGACCAAAACCTGATCGTAATGAAGCAGAACCTCATGTTTGTCGGTCTGGTTTAGTCTTATTTTAAGGGGTTAATGGGTCAGGTTAAGTATACGGCGTTGGTTAGGGTTTGCTAATGAATGGATGTCAACGAATTCAGTGTACTGACAAGAACAGTTGCACAAACGTGCGTGCGTGCGCGCGCGATGATTCAACAGTGACTGTGTGGACATTAGAATTGGTTCTACTTCAAATTGACTTTTGAGTTTTAGATTAGGATTAGTTAGTGTAGGTTGTTTAGGTTGAATAAGGATAATTAAAGTTTTGCTCTTTAGTGAATTCATTTGATATGAATGTGTTCTTTCTCAAAGTGTGATTGCACGGAGCATGAATATTATCATATAATTTATTGAACCTTTTGTTATATTGTTGAAAGTATATCATGATATCAAGGTTAAAGTGTCTGCGCAACTATAGAGGTGTGTCTCTTTAGGACTGACACTGTTCAGTAGTACTTATGGAGACCAAAACCTGGTCCTAATGAGGCATTTCTGAGGAGCGAGTTAAGTTTAGGACTAAGGTTTGAATTGTGGTTAGGTAAAGTAAAGGTGTTTACTGGTCATGGCTGTGCACATTAATGGAAGTCAATGGTAAGAATAGCTGTGCAAACCTGTGTGTGTGTGTGTGTATACATGTCTTTGTAGGCTGTGAGGACACATTTTTACTGTTTTCAGTCATGGCTCCATAATTCTTTATTCCACAGTTACATTGTGCTAATAGGGATATACCAATACCACTTATTTCTGATTGAGTGTTCATATTTAAGTATGATTCGTGCTGATATATCGCATCAATATCGGTATCGGCCAATACTCAAGGCTGCAATATCGGTATCGTATCAGAAGTGAAAACGCTGTGTCGGGACATCCCTAGTGATAAGTGGTACCGGGTGCAGCAGAATTGGATTGGTTACAAATATTAGTACACAAGGGCAGCTTCAGACCCTTAACAAATCATGATAAATTAACTGCTTCTTTTAATACTTGGTTGAAAATCCTTTGCAGTCAATGACTCCCTTAAGTCTGGAATCCATTGACATCACCAAAAGCTGAGTTTCCTCCCTGGAAATGCTTTGCCAGGTCGCCTTCAGTTCAGTTGCCACTTGTTTGTAGGTCTTTCTGCCTTCTGTTTAGTCCTCAGTAACAGAAAAGCGTGAGATCAGGTGACTGACTTGGTCACTGAAGAACATTCTATTTCATTACCTTCAAAAACTGTTGCTATTACACTATGATTTCGGTCATTATCCATCTGTAATGTAATTGCAGCAGTTAGCTGAATGTGAACAGAGAGGATACTCCTGTACTCTTAAGAAGTCATCCTGCTACTTCTATCAGCAGCCACGTCATCAATAAACACAAGTGAGCCTGGTCCACTGGCAGCCATACATGCCCAAGCCACCACAGTGTCTCCTCCATGGTTGACAGATTATGTGTTATGCTATGGATCATGAGCTGTTTCTTTCCTTCTCCACACTTTTCACTTCCCGTCATTCTGGTACAAGTTCATGTTTCATCTGTCCAGAGAATCTTTTTCCAGAACTCTGCAGGCTTTTATTAAGATATTTTCAAGCAAATGCTAATCTAGCCCTCTTGTTGTAGAGTGTTATTCATGCATTCATGAAGGCATCTTTTGATTGTAAACTTTGAAAATGGCACGCCTAACTTCTTGACTTGGCTTGATGTTGTAAAGGGGTTTTTAAAGGGGTGGTGTACAGAGGCAAAATGACAAAATGTGTGTCTTTGTCCAAATATATATATGGGCCTAACTGTATGTGTCCATGGTTACATTCATTCTTATTTCAGGGTCTGTGTCAGTGAAGCATTCCATGTGTGCACAATCGATCTCACACTCCATAGCATTAGCTTAGCACGAGCTTCATATCATTTGCTATAAATAGAGGCAGAGGCGTGTACTGAAACATTTGTTAAGTACAAATGGAGCAAAGAAACCACAAAATAGTCACATTTAAGAAACTGAGAAATCAGAAAACTTTTAATGATTTGAAAAAAACACTCAAATCAATTATCAAAACAGTTTGGCAGTGGCTATAGTAATTTATATTGGAGTAATTGTTTCAGCCATAATTGTTGGTTGTTTTTGATTAATGAAGAAGCAAGAAGGTCAAAAAGAGGATGTAACATTAGCTCAATGCTAACAGGACCATAGATTTAGTTATAAATGTAAAAAATATTAGCATAAAACATGGATGGAGAGAAATATCTGCTCCATCGTCTCTGTAGAGACAGGTGTTAAATCAATTGTGGTTGCATTTGCTTTATTGTCATGAACATGTATGTTTTGCTGCCAGGTCTCACTGAGAAGCTTCTGCTCAAGCCAAAGTCCAGTGGAGTCCTGCAGACCGCGAGGCTGCCCAAGAGCAGCGGTGAGACCCAACATCACATCCCTTACCTCATGTCTTCCTTTAAATTTGACTGTTTATGTGGAAACAGTAGAGATGATGGGATGTGTGTATGTGTGTGTGACAGTGTTGGAGCGGCTGCAGAGCTTCCTGCCTCAGATGGCAGAGGCTAATGAGAAGCTCAAGCAGCAGATGGAGGAAGCTCCTGCTGGACACTTTGATATCGAGAGAGTGGACGAGGCTCAGAGGGTCATAGAGATGGTGAGTGTTGTCCTCATGGGACATATGGGCATTTTTCAGTAAGGGAAGTAAAGGGACAAAGAATTTTTATGTTGGACAATAGGGGTGGGAATCAATCAATCATATTATATATTGCAAGACATATCAGTGCATCATGATATCTGTGTAACTGAAGAAAACAAAACACTTATTCATGGAGAACAAAGTGCATAGTCTATGTATTAAACATGGATGGGGCATCTCTTAATGTAACTTTCTTCACTATAATCGCGTGGTAAAACTCCTTCTTCTTCTAACCTGTGGTCTCTCTTTCTCGTCTTCAGGACGTCGCACTGGTGGAGCTCAGTGGCTCAGACAGCGACTGTGACAACGAAGGTGACCTGTCAGGCTCTGAAGACGACTCAGACTCCGAAGAGGATGAGCCCAAGGTCACGGAGCAGAACCTGAAACTACCTGGAGACAAAGGCAAGAAGAAGGCCAGCATCCAGGTTCTGGACCAGCAGGGGAAGTAAAACTGTGGATTCAATTCATTGACTTATTTGAAGACGTTATTCATATACATGCTGGACGCAGAGACATAAGGAGCAAACGGAAGCAGGAGCATCGCTCTGGAAACAGCAACAAGTGCCTTGAGAGCCAGAACAGACGACGTGATGACGTCAATCAGCTGATCATGTGACTTTTGACTTCATACTTAAACTGTGGATCAAGTGTGTGTGTCCAGATTCATGGACTGTGAGGGAAATGTCACTGCTCATAATCTGCTGTGTTTGTTTGTTTTTCTTTCCTTAATTTAATGTATTAATTAAGGGTTGGTTGCTTAGCAACAACAGGTTCGACAGAAGCCAGAGCCTTTTGCGTCACTTTGAAAACCACAAACAGGAAGTTGTAATGTGTTGGTGAAATTGACCTCAGTGACACCAGCATCAGCCTATTTTATTTGTTCCTCTACTAGTCAACTGATGTGGGTTAGGGATGCACGATCTTGGACATTTTGCCAATATATCAGGAGTGCTTGGGCCAAAAATCAATACACCTATGTATATATTTAGGTTTTTTCTTCCAGTATCAGCTGATATTCATATTGTGCCAATAACGTCATGCATCCCTAATATGGGTTTTTCTATGTCCAAGTCTGGGCTGCTCGTAACTGATAATTAATGCTGATATTTTTTTTGGCCAGTATATTTAGCCAATTTAAAATATAATTGTTTAATGATAACAGATACCAAAAAATAGCTTAACTTTGGTAACTATTTTTTGAAAAAAAAAATACACTTAATGGTGTGTCTCTTTAAGGGTTAGGTTTCTGCTCCATTTAACAAATCATTAAAATTGGTTCACTTTGGTTTGTGTAAAAGAAATAAAGCATTTAAGAACATCATTTCATGGATTAGGAAACATTGATCAACATTTTCTAACATTTAATGGACCAAACAACAAATCCATTATTTGATCATTTTATTTATCAAGTCTCAACAAAAATGGGTAATTTGTAATAATTGGCAGATTAATAAATAATAATCATTCAATGCAGATTATTAGGGGGAAAAAAAAGTTAATCAGTTTTCGTCTAGACTTCAAATGGTTCACTTTATAGGCTTCAGACTTGGCAAAGGGCACCAATGTGTGCACTGCTAACTTATTTGGAAAAAGAAATGTGTGAGAGGGTGGCTACTGCACTAGTTATTTGAGATGTACAGCATATTTCTTTGTTTTGTGTCTTTAAAATGTATGCAAAGCAACAAAAAGACAGAACTTCAGGGAACGTTAAACACGTGTGGTCCAGTTTTAATGCAGGAGTTTGATGGACACTTGTGTTTGTGTTGGTGTCGCACACACTGTTTAAAACAAACCCTCACCTTTTTTTGCAGAACCTATTTGTGTAAAGCAAGAGCAAATAAACTGTCTTATTTTTTATCTTTTTGACTTCATGTTTGTTTATTATAAAGTCTAATCCAATCAGTGTTGATTTTGTCAGATGAGACTGCACCAATGTCCTGAAACGCAGACTAATTTAACATGCATATCCAGGCTGCATCCATTATTAATTGATTACTAAATTAATGGTCACTATTTTGATAATGATATTTTAATCAGTTTGAGCTAACCCTAATAATTTAGTTTTCTTTGACAAAAAAAACTGTAGTGAGGGAAAAGTCCTAATTCTGGCTCAGTCTTAAGAATTATTAAAACTTTTTATGATAACCATACTCAAACTCACCACTTAATATCATCATATTAAGTCGTTGACCTAATTTTAGATTCTGTTTTGTTTGGTCCATAACATATTTATTTTGCATCATAAATATCTTTTTATTCTGAAGACATCATTCTAAACCAAAACAAGCACCTTTACATTGAAATTCTGTGAAATGTCAATATCTTTATCATGATGGAATATTGTGTTATAATTGGCCCCTGGGTCATTTGAGTTTGACACACCTGTCCAGCTGTTAAAAAAAAAAAAAGCAGCAGCATCACACACATTAACAGTCAAACTGAATTTAATTCAGCATGGTGTCACATGACTGGCTGTAAACAGACAAAGTGTGGCATCATCAAACACTTGTTGCTTGCATAGCCTGTGCTGCCTTCAATGACACGTGGGACTAATAGAAATATTCACAACTTCTTCACTTTAGTGACGCATAAAAGCTTCACGTCCTCTGTGAATATAATATAGTGTCATAAACATAGTATAGTAGTGTCTCTGTCCGACAAAGAAAATGTCCAAAAAAATATAATTATTCTTTTTTTTGTAAGGCGCGAAAGAAAAGACTTTTCCCTTTAGATCCCCATCCACCCCTTGCTTCTGAATAGATAACAAGAAAGAAAGGATATTTGACACGTCATTATAAACCGTGGGCAAAAATAAACTACCTACAAGTTAGGAAATCAGTCCTCACTCAGACTTGCAACATCATAGCATGAAATCAGCGATACATTTTGTCATTGAAAGAGAAAATAGTGGACAAACTTTCAAATATTACCAACGCCTAAACGTAATAAGTTAATTCAAACTAAACAAATGTTTGATTTGATTTCATTCACGTCTGTAAGAGATATACGTTATTGACACGACCTGAAAAGTGAATTCTGCTTTTTGTTTGCTTCAATAATCGCTTGAAAATCTGCATCGCAAGATGTCAGGAAACTGATATTAAACTGTGAAGTTGACTATGAGTTAGGGATGGGCACGAGTATTCCATACTTGGCTTTATTATAAAAACTGGATCCACATATATTAAAAAGATACAAAACTACTTTTCGTCTTCCTCTGACTACTTAACATGTGGTGCATCTATGATGACAAGGTGGCATAAGTAAGCATTTAGTTACTTTTTCATGATACAGTTCTAGCACTACTCGGCTCAATTCTACTATACTATACTTTTTGCTTTTCCATTAGGGTTAGTACCTGGTGCTTTGTTTGGTACCTGCGGGCGAGGTTCCAAGCGAGCGGAGCCGATGCTAAAATGTGGCGTCAACAGACCAGCCATGAGCACGACATCCGACACAAGAATCTAACCGGAAAAAGGTCGAAAGATCAGCTAAAAAGAATTAAATATCCTGAAAACACGCGTTCATCTCCAACATTTAGCAAGGACATTTCTAAAATCTCAATATTTAACACAGGTGTGGACAGTGCTGCTGAAAGCCGGCGATCGTGAGCCCAATCACAACCGGTTCAGTTCTTCCTGAACTCACTCACTCGCTGTGCTATTACGACCCCGCCCACGTTGAGGAGGTACTATGAAGTAATGGAAAATAATGTGACTGATACCAAAGCGAGTAGTCGAGCAGTGCTAGAACTGTTTTTCTTTTTCTTTTTTAATTTTCAGGAGATAATAAATGAATGAAAATATCAATTTCTGTGGATTTCCTCTCTTAATTAGAACACATGTTGCAGATGAGTGTAAATGAAATAATTAAAAACCTTGATATAGATAGAAATGAACATTTCCTATGTATTATTGCTACATAAAGACGGGCACATTTTAAATGGCAGACTCTGTTCCACACAGTTCCTCAACAATGATCCACACAGGGTTCTATTTAACATATCTAAAAATATATACATAAATAAAACCAATAAAAGTACCTTAAAAGATACAATAAGAGAAGTAGTAGTGTGTTCTTGAGTGTGTTGGTGCACTGTGACTGGGGGGAATTCCAGCACTGCTGCCAAGTTACTCTTAATGCACTAATTGATGAATCCACTTAACCGGATTAATTATTAATTAACCACATCTAACAAGGAACCATGTAGAGATTAGTTTGTAGTATTATAGTACAGTACAGTACAGTACAGTACAGTATTGTACTATGGATATGTTTGCTACCTAAAGCTCAGGTCTGTATTCTTTTTCTGAAAAGATTTTGATCATATCTTTTTTTTGTTCATCATTAAAACAAATTGTCTCAAGAAAAAGAAAAAGTTTCCCTGACTGAATGATTGGCTGATGTACCCGTCTGTGACAAAATGACTAGCTTCTTCCCAAGAAGCTAGTTAGCAAGCTAGCAAGTATGGCTAGCAAGTAAAAACACAAAAGACAGACAACTACTTCCTGTGTTATAGGGGCGGGGCTCTTGCAAGATTGCTGATGGGAGGGGGCCGGGTGCATGAGGTACATTTTGCAGTGTGCTAATGCTAGCTTTTCCACACTTTAAAAATGATAGTATAGATATAACATTTATCCGTTATATGTTAAATTCTGATTCTAAAAATAGGTTTCAGGTGGAAGTTTGAGAGAGTGTTGTGGGGTGACACACTCCTTTATGGAACCTTTACGTCACAGTCATAGGCAGCATCCAAGCTGGGTGGATTTTATGTAAAAAAAAAAAATAAAAAATAAAAAGTCATGAGTCCCGTATCCATGACAGGCGAGAGATGACAGGCAACACTGTCCAAACTGTGGCCCACACACACACTCACTCACTCACACACTCTCCTTTCACTCCCACAGTCACACACATAAGAAACTGTTCAAATGAAGGTGGATGTGAAGCAGACAGGGGAGTCCTCTCCTCTTCCTGTGTGAGTCAGAGTTCTGAGGGAGAGTCTGGCTTTCAGTACTCCACAGTCACTGCTTTGGTCTTGAGGTATTCCAGGAGCGCGTCCTCTCCTGTGAGCAAAACAGACAAGAAACAGCGTCAGTCTAACTGCGAAGGTCAAAGACCATTGCTCTGCAGTCACCGCGTCTCACCGAGGTCTTTGCCGAAACCGGACTGTTTGAAGCCTCCAAAAGGCGAAGCCACGTCGGTCTTGTTATAAGTGTTGACGAACACGGTTCCCGCTTCCAGTCGCTCGCTCACGTACATGGCCTTGTTGATGTCGCGGGTGAAGACTCCAGAGGCCAGGCCGTACTCCGTGTCGTTGGCTCTCTGCAGCACACCGTCCACATCGCTGGGAGGACAAAGAAAAAAAGACTTAGTGACTCAAACTGTATGATGCGTCACAGGATGATTTCTGTAAGATTTACCCGTTTTTGAATTTGGACACCACCATGATGGGGCCAAAGGACTCCTCTTTGGCGAGGAACATGTGGTCCTCCACACCAGTGAACACAGTGGGCTCCATGAAAAAACCTGAGGGAAAACAGCCACAGTGAGGAGGGTTTTCTGTGATTAGGAGTGGGTGATATGACCTTAAAGTAGAACTCTGCAGGATGTTTACACATATTTAGATCAGGGCCGTCAACACAGAGTCCAGAGGGTCTGGGGGTGCTGTGTGTCAGTGGTGAGTGTTTACAACAGTGAAGAATAAAGAGGTAGACAATGGATGGTTGTTTACAGTGGTGTCATAAGATTATGTACACCACTGTAAACGGCTCCACAGAGGAAAAAGGCGAAAAAGCCACCAGACTTGCAAAGGTCCGCTTTCAATAAATACCAAATAAAGATCTGTCGTCAGATCTTTGAGTGAGTTTTCAGTTAATTACATTACATGTCATTTAGCAGACGCTTTTATCCAAAGCGACTTACAATGGAATCAAGTACAATTAGCCAGGGGTGGAATCGAACTTGCGACCATGATGTCTTTGGTACACAAGGTAGGGTCTTAACCACTGAGCCACTCCACCCCCTTAGAAACTAACTAATTAAAGTTAGTTTCAAAACGTTTATGGACAAAAATACATTGAAAATGTTGAAAAATGTCTTAAAGAAAGAAGAAAGGCAAACTCAACAGAAGAAAAGCTAAAAGCTTGAAAATGGTGCTGCTTTTTAAAAGTCACTCTAAATACAACTGTAGCCCACACAAATATGCTGTAGTGTTGCAGTACATGTGGTCTGGGACCTGTCTGTGTGCAGTTTGCATGTTTTCCCCCACCATCAAAAACATGATATTAATATTAATATTAATATTCGGTCAGGTTGGTCCATTGTGGTGGCACACTCAGTCGTAGCGGCTCTGATCAACCCTCCTCACATCTGACCTCGAAATTTCATTGTGCAATTTTGGTTAATTTTATGACGACAATAAGGATGATTTCCTTTTCCTCTGTGTGTAAATCTGAGGATAGAGGCTTGGTGTGTTGGTTTGGTCTACCTGGCCTGTCAACCTGTCTGCCTCCGTACACCAGCGTGGCTCCCTCCTTCACTCCAATGTCACAGTACTCCAGCAGCTTGTCCATGTGAGCTTTGTGATTCTGTGGCCCGTGGTCTGTGGAGCGATCCAGAGGATCTCCAATCTTCATCTTCTTGATCTCCTCCACCTGTGGGGAGCCAGTGAGGAGAAATGTCAGGCTTGGTTTCATATCACTTCAGTCTGTGTGTGTGTGTGTGTGTGTGTGTGTGTGTGTGTGTGTGGGGTCTACTCACCACCCGGCTGATGTACTCATCATGGATGGATTCCTCCACAAACAGACGACCAGCAGCAATGCAGTTCTCGCCTTTGTTGAAATATACAGAGCTCATGCCCTGAGGAGAGAGAGACACACACACACACAACATTATCTCCACATGTGTTTCACAGACAAAGACTTCAATCTTCTCTCCTTTTGTCTGTATACATTTTCTTCATCCCACAGTTGAAAGACATGTTGGATTAGTGGTAGAGCGAGTCGTCTTTCAAACAGAAGGTCGAGGGTTTGATTTCTACAGGCCAATGTGTCCCTGAGCGAGATAATTAACCCCGTTACAGTTTGTGATTAAGTTAAATGAAGTGTAGGTGTGAATTGGTTGTAGGCTGCAGAACTGCCCACTACCTCTAAACTTTGAGGTCCGAAAAAAAAATCTGTATTATGTTATTAAAACATTATCACATTGTTGTGTGTTGTTCTCAACTGCTCCAGCTATAGCGATATTAAAAAAAATATAGTAACAAGTAGGTGTTTACTTCATGAAGAGTGTGTTAAGTCCTTAGGTGTTTACTTCATGAAGAGTGTGTTAAGTCCTTAGGTGTTTACTTCATGAAGAGTGTGTTAAGTCCTAACAAAAACACCCTCCTCTCTCTCTCACCATTCGAACAGCCTTGTCCATGTCACAGTCACTGAAGATGATGAGAGGCGACTTCCCTCCCAGCTCCAGAGAAACCTTCTTCAAGTTACTGAGTGCACAGCTGCAACACGACAAAGAGAAAGAGAGTTGAAACAAAAAAAAAAACAACACTATTTGCCTTATAAAGCCAACAACAGTGAATCAGCTGGGTCAAACCTCTTCATGATCTGTTTGCCGATCGGTGTGGAGCCCGTGAAGCCCAGCTTGCGTATGTCAGGGTGATCGGACAGACGCTGTCCCACCATCCCACCTGGAGGACAGTGAGGGATGAAGTGGGGCGGATTAAGAAGAGAAGAAGAGTCATGTAAGAAACATGTTAGGAATAGTGATAAAGTACATCCTCCTCTGTTTTTCACCAATATATAGCATTTTTCAAGCACTGAGAAACCCATACTATTTTGAAACATTTTGATGTGTAATGTGTAATCCCTCTGATACATATATTTAATCATAAGATACCTAGAAATTGTAGAGGAAAACACAAAAGGCGAACACAAACTTTATTTCCATACCAATTTGTAAGAAGAAAAACCCATATTTATTCAAGCAAACATACTGAAATGAGAGGCAGAACCAAATATACAGATCAGACATGAAGTTAAACTATTGAATACTTTGTAATATACATTGATAGGCTCAAAAACAATGTATAAGAATGATTAATCCTTGCATTATACTATAAAAATTGAAGTCAATGGAAATATGTTAAAACTAGTGCTGAAACAAGCCAGCATAAGCCTGATTGATTGTATATTGATTTAGTAAGGAAAAGGGTCAGGGGGTTTCCCAGCCCTTTTGACCTGGTGGGGACTTGAACCAGCGACCTTCTGGTTACAAGCCAAGTTCCCTTTCCACTTGGCCACGGGCTGCCATATAATGACAATTTTAGAGCAACAATATTGCAACATATGGCACTTTAGATCTATGCAGCATTAATAACCAGATAATGATCCACATTTTAGTATCAGTACACTTTCATATTTTCCTTGCCCTAAAGAAACAGTTGGTCAGAAAAAGGGAAGGGGACAGTGTTTATATATTTATATGTACATAGTGAGTGCTTGTTACCTGAGCCTGGCAAAATGTTGATAACTCCTTTGGGAATACCAGCTTTCACTGACAGCTCAGCAAACTTCAGTGCTGTCAGGGGAGTGACCTGTAAGTATATATATATGACAAGAAGCACCATAAAGAGTTTATCCTCTGTTAGAATGAATGGAAATAAACTTGATAAATAAGCAAGGTATGATGTAAACAAGCGCACAAACTTTCATCATCATTTAATTTTTTAATGAAGAACTATTTTGTCACTGAGCCAACATCATGTGGTAATATATATACATATCTATATATATACATATGTGTGTGTGTGCATTCACCTGAGCAGGTTTAAGCACAAGTGTGTTTCCAGCAGCAAGGCAGGCTGCACTCTTCCATGCCAGCATCATAAGAGGGTAGTTCCATGGAATGACGATGGCACACACACTGTCACAGACAAAAAAAAGAAAAAAGAAAACACAATTCTGCACTTAGTAAAAACCAAAAGAAACACAACTTCCCGACTCTAATATCACAGTGTGGCGGGTGGGGATTTTACCCCAGAGGTTCTTTCTTGGTGAAGGTCAGATTGCGGTTGGGTCTGGCCTGGTTGATGGGGATGGTCTTGCCCTGCAGACAACAACAGCGTGTGTTTCTGGGTCAAATCAAAGAGAATTATTAAACACCCAAAGTATGCAAGAGTATCAATAAAAACTGACCTGGATCTTGTCACACCAGCCGGCGAAGTAGCGGAAGGTCTGGATGGACATGCCTACATGGGTCTTCAGGGCCAGTGTGTACACAGCACCTGAGTCGATGGACTCGATGGTGGCCAGCTCCTCCTGGTGTTCTTCCATCAGGTCAGCGATCCTACAGGAGAGGAGGACAGAGGCCATGGGAGTTAGGATGGCAGTATAGAATAGTATTGATTAAAAAATACAAAGAAATCACAAAATTATATTTAAAAAAAGTCACTTAATAACACTTCTTTAATTTTAAAGTTAATAATTTGTGTTATAGCAGAATCTTATCATACCGTAATACAAATCATTCTGCTATAACACAAATTAAACAGTAGATATGTTATTTAAAAGTGAATTTACAGCTTACTGTCATATATATATATATATATATATATATATATATATATATATATATATATATATATATATATATATATATATATATATATATATATATATATATATATATATATGTATATATATATATACATATATATATATATATATATATATATACACATATATATATAGACATACATATATATATGTATATACACATATATATAACTAAAAATGTAAAAAAAAAATTTTGAAAAACTTTGAATCTCAGTGTTTCCTCAACCTGGAAATTATGTTCTATAATGTCTTGTTTTGTCTACAAACCAAAATGATTCGGTTATGCATATAGCTGTTTTATTTATCTAAATTAATTTGCAGAACATGCTATTGCAGTGGTCAAAAATAAACAATATTTCAGCCAAAATAACATTTTCCTATCTTTTTTTCACTTGTGGAGTGGAGGGGAATTTTTAAGCTTGACAGAAATATTGAGGTGATTTATATCGTGATATATATCGATATTGTATAATATAAAAAAAGTATAATAGTGATAAAAAAACTCTGTATAGGTAACTTTTAAAATGTTGTTTTTTTTCCTCAAACTCTTTTTAAAAATATGTCTAATTTGTGACTGATTCAAACCAGTGATGTCGAGAGGGAGACAGTGTCCTGTGTTTGAATCAGAGGTATAAAAAACATCAGTCTCAATATGTGGGATGAGAGGCAAACGCACCTGGTGACCCCAGCTCTAAATGTCAGTGGCTGAAAGAGTTAAAGTAAGACCCTGACAAGGTTAGTGAAGCACTACTGTAACTCACACATACATGAGAGTTGTTACACGAAGATGAGACAGAGAGAATGTGAGGGAGGAGGAGAAACAGACAGATGAGGGTGAAGCTGTTTCACTGTTGCTGTGAATCTGTTGTCAGGAATGGGGCATCTTGATACACAATGTTGTACAATCACATCTTGTGATTGTACAAGATGCCACCTGCTACAACTCCCATGTCTCTGAGACTAGGGCTGCAACTAACGCTTATTTTCATAATCAATCTGTTGATTATTTTCTCCTTTATCTGGTCTGTAAAATGTCAGAAAATGTTGACATATGTTAAACGTTTTAATGATTTTTTTTTTTCTTCTTTAGCAAAGAATCTAAAAAATATTCACATCTAAGAAGCTGAAAAATAAAATTATTAAAAAAAAAATAATAATCTAATGACTTAATTATCAAAATAGCTGACAATTAATTTAGTAATCGATTATTTCTAGATAGCACTATAATGGCAGTTCTGATACACACTATGACGGCAAACTAAAAGCATGATCATATCTGATCAATAAACAGGACTGAATTGTTTCTAGCCTTTAATGATCATGTAACACACATGCAGTCCTCTAGGTGGAGCTACTTACTTGTATAGTAGACTTCCTCTGTCTCTGGGGTTCATCCTGCCCCAGGGCCCATTATCAAAAGCTTCTTTGGCAGCTGCCACTGCACGGTCCACATCCCCCACTGAGGCATAGGACACTTTGCAGATCACCTGGGTGAAGGACATGATGGTCACATGCTGTATTCTTCAGAAGATTTTGGGTGTTGGTGTATGCATGGATTCACATGTGACAATGTTCACTCACAGATCCGTCTGTAGGATTGATGGTGTTATACGTCTTTTCGTTTTCTGCATCCTCGAACTTGCCGTTGATAAAGCACTGGTGTGGCATTTTTAGTGTCATGTTGTTCGCGTCTTTGGTTGCCTAGATACAAGAAGCAGCATTATTAAAGTATGTGTGATACACACAGTATTTGTCTATCATCGGTTTACATTCTACTTTTCTGGCAGTCTTGTTTCCATATTGTCCTGCACTTTGAGGTACCCCAGGGCTCCATTTTGGATCCAATATACTTTTTTTTATATCTTGTCCAGCAACATGAATAAAATGAATGAATTAATACATTTCTAGAGGTGTGAATATGTCAGAGTCTCACAACTCAATTTGATTCCAATTCCTTGGGTCACGATATAAAAATCAATTGTTTTATTCAAAATTGAGTCTGTTGTCATGAAATCAGAGTGGAGTGATTGTAAGACTGGCTTTTATATTTGGAAAAAGGCAAAGTAAACACAAGCAGATCCAAGAAACAAATTTACATTTAAACTAAAGTCATCTGGTTATAATCTGAAAAAGTTACACTGAGAGTATGACTGACACACACACACACACACACACATACAGCAAAAAATCTATTTTGAATCAATTTAAAATGTTCAAGTATAAGAATCACAATTTTTACATTAATTAATTTTTGACACCTCTATTGTCATCTCTATACAGTTAACTATATCTGTGGCAAAGTCACACTGAGTGTTGTATATGCTGATGCTGATTTACTGCTGAGTTAATGAGGGTGAAACTTGGAGGCACAACAACAGGGGGTGCTTGGACTCACATAGTCAATGACCAGCTCCTCCTCCTGGTCTTCTCCTCTCAGCCTGCGGACGAACATCTGGATGAAGTCCTGGAAGGTGGGGGCCATGTACACGTCTTCGTTTTGAAGCTGCACACCAGCACATTTCTGCTTCACCTCCTCCACCAGCCTGGACACAAAAAACACACTTATTTATATTGGTTGGTAGTTTTTAAGGTGCTTCTCAGAGCTTCTGTAAACCTTCCCAACTGTCATGTCAACATTTTTGACACAGTTGATCTAAAATCTAGTTTCAATTAACCTCCTTAACATCTCCAAATGTACGCATGTGTCAGTTTTGGTGCCCAGGTGTGCAGGCGCATTTATATTTTATAGATCCCAACTTTTGCACAGGAAGCAGCGTACCTTTATTTTTGTGTATGCAACAGTTGGCCAGAGGCCCCAGAGCTGTCATTGTTGTATTCATTTCTTGTCAAAGTAATTTGATGAGACGTCGTTTTTTTGGTATTTTTCCCTGTTGGCTGACGATAAAAACTTTAGTGTAAAGTAGTTTTTAGTCATCATCACAACTAGAAGAACATACACTGTCTGGCCAAAAAAAAGGTCACTACCTGGATTTAACTAAGCAAATAGGTAACGGGTTGCTGCAGTTGGTCAGGTCTAGGTTCAGCAACATTATGTGCCCAAAGAATGAGGTCAGTTGACTACCTGAATATAATGAATGACCAGATTATTCCATCAATGCATTTTTTCCTTCCCTGATGACATGGGCATATTCCAAGATGACAATGCCAGGATTCATCAGGCTCAAATTGTAAAAGAGCGGTTCAGGGAGCATGAGACATCATTTTCACACATGATTGGCCACCACAGAGTCCAGACCTTAACTCCATTGAGAATCTTTGTGATGTGCTGCAGAAGGCTTTGCGCAGTGGCCCGACTCTCCCATCATCAATACAAGATCTTGGTGAAAAATGAATGCAAAACTGGACGGAAATAAATCTTGTGACATTGCAGTAGCTTATGGAAACAATGCCACAGTGAATGAATGCCGTAATCAAAGCTAAAGGCGGTCCAACGATGTGACCCTTTTTTAGGTGGCAACTTTTTTTTTGGCCAGGCAGTGTATATACATCAAAGTCGTCACATGCACCCATCATGCCTAGTGCCTACTGTACAAGCCTGTGGGGGCAGTGCTTTGATCTGAGGTTGCTGCACTTCTAGGTTCAGCAACATTATGTGCACAAAGAATGAGGTCAGCCGACTACCTGGATATACTGAATGACCAAATTATTGGATTTTTTCCAGACCTTAACCCCATTGAGAATCTTTGGGTTGGATGTGCTGGAGAAGGCTCTGCGCAGTGGTCCGACTCTCCCATCATTAATACAAGATCAAGATCGTAAATAAATCTTGTGACATTGAAGAAGCTTATCGAAACTATGCCACAGCGAATGAGTGCGGTAATTAAAGCTAAAGGCGGCACAAACAAATATTAGAATGAGTGACCCTTTTTTTTAGGTGGCAACTTTTTTTTGGCCAGGTAGTGTATACAGATTTACCAATTATTGAAACTAGCAGAAAAACAAATCATAATATCAAGGACTATTTTATCCTAGATTTAGGCACAATGACAATTAGACAGTGGACGTAGTAAAAATAATTAATAAAAATAATAATTAAAAAATAATAATAAAAATAAAAAATAATTTGCAGATAAAAATGTTGATTAATTGTCTTTGACTGTCACTGGTAAAGATTATAGATAATTAACAATGGTTATGAATCAGAGAATCATCCTGAGACATGAGGTCTAAAGTAGAAGTTCAGCTAAATGATTTGGAAATGATTGGGAAATAAAATTCTGACCAGTGTCTGTCTCCCTCACCTGACCACATCCATGGAGGCAGCTCCAGATTTGAAGAAGTCTGTGGTTTCCTCAATGGTGGGCACATTGCTGAGAATGCCTTTCCAGATGTTCTATGATTCAAAAACACGTTACAATGTTTAAAACAATGCATTTCTTCCTAACACAGCATGGAAACAATCACTGTGTACTTACCCTGATCTCCTCTGCCATTTTCTTCTCCTCATCAGTCAACTCCACACTGGAGCTTTCCCCAGAGGAGAAGTATTTGGAAGCTTGGATCATCTTTCCGTCCTCAAACTGCAGGCTCTTCACCATGAGCTGTGGACCAAACATAAAGTGGATGAAGTTCAGCAGCAAGATGAGAGGAAACACAATAACTAGGCCACAGGTATATTCGAATAACAAAGCAACAAATTACAGAATCACTCACCGCCTTTCCATCAGTCCCGTACAGGACAAGCCCGTTCTTGGTGACCAGGCAGGGCTGCGACGCCCCCTCGATCTCCAGGGGCTGACCAGCAGGTACTGACCCGCCCAACATGGATGAGCCATACAGGGTCACAGACTGAGAATGAACACAATGGGATACTTTGTGTGAATGGGACTTTTTTCTTTTCTCACTTTTGCACAGTCATATTTCAAACATCAAATCATGATTGGATGCCAGTCTGGACATTTACCTGACATTTAAAAGATCTTTAATGGTAGGTATAAGATGTTTAAATGAAAATTAAATGATCTCATATTACTCAAGCAACACAAATCAAGAGCACTGTAAAGTTATGTTTTTTCTCAGTGTATTTGTAAGAGGTACTGACACATTCAGTACTGAACATCCTGTGCTCAGCCTTACATGAGACAGGCATGCATGCTCTCAGTGAAAACAAATGCTGCGTTCGGTTTGGTACAGTATGGTACATTACGGTTTGGAATGGGTCAGAGTGCGTTTTGACTGTGAACAGTACATTTACTTGATGGGCGGGGAGTAAAGAACACAACACAACAGACAACAATGGAGGACATCCAGCAGCTCTTTTTTTCCTGCTCAGTTTGTGGCTGTGTGTTTCAACAAGATGTCAACCTTTGTATGAGAATAGACTGCGGACGTTTCCCTCGACATCCATGGAATATTTACACTGGGAGTGACGTTTTTCTGTCGCCCAATCAACTGACTGCCGTGTCAGCAAAGTGCCGTACTGTAGAAGAATGAATTGGAACGGGTTATTTTAGTACTATTCCCAATGGAAACACAAAAAAAACATGTACCTACTGAACCAAACCAAACCAGTACCTTCATCCGAAACCCTGAACTATGTCTTCAAGGGTGTAAACTATAAATAATTTTAGACATTTAAAAATATTCCATTACAAGCTGACACCCTGTGTGAGGTAGTGGATATCAGCCTCAGCCCAGATACATTATATCAGCTTTAAAAACCTCTCCCTTTGACTTGGTAATAGATACAGAGGGACGATAACTCTTCTCGTCCGAGTTCCAGGAAACCCACCTGACCATCAATGACAGTCCAGGCACCAGGGACTTTGTCATGTCCACGGATCCAGTTGTGGATGGCCTCAGCTGGCTGGGCCAGGTTGATCTGGGGGAGGGGGGCAGTACGAAAACATGTTGACATTTCAGAGCAGGTCAACTAAAATTTCTGAGAATGAGTGGGAATCCCAACAGCTGGCTGCCACTCACTGAGCGACACATGGTGAAGTCATGGTGGAAAATAATCCTGTACACTAAGAATAGCACATTTAAGCAGTGCCAGTAACAAATTGGAGAGTTACTGAGAACAGACTAATCACAATCTCTCTTTTTGTAAGATCGACACCACTTTGATACAAATATTTGAATGTTCTTCATGTGCTAAAGAGAAAGTTTGTAAATGTAAAATGTAAATGAATGTAAAAAGAACTGCAGCACTTTGATGTCACATGATGCAGTAAAGTGAGAAGTTGCACCTTGGAGTTGGACCTCTTCTGGATGCCTTCATAGCTCGCTCCTTCCTCTGTCTGTGGAACTTTGGGAGCTTTTCCGTCGGCGATGAGCTGTACTGACTCCACCTGCACCAGAGAGGCAGATCTATGTCAGTGGTGCAACAGCTGCTTTACAACAGGCTGTGTGATATGGGTTTCACAATATACTTTTTTTATGTCATTCAATATCAATATATATCAAACTAATATTTCTGTAAGACTGGGTGATATGGCTTATGAATAATATCGACATATTTAGACTATTACCCCATATAGGAGATATATGGGGATATAAAGCTGCACACAGGTTGTTTCTCTGGACTCATGAAAAGTTTTCCTTTAAGATGGTTGTGCTTCTCAGAATGACAATACACTGTAAATAAAAGATCTACTGTTTATGTGTATTATATGCTTAAAAAACACTTATTACCCTTCAGATAATACCTGGTTTATTTATTTGGCTTTTTAATGTTAAATGAAGGACATTTACATGTGTTGGAAACAATGAAATGTAAATATGGTCAAATGCTGCAATAACACAAATAAATAGGCTCATAGGAAAGGATGAGGCGACCCAAACATGTCACATTCCAGGTGTTTACCATGGCTTTGATGCCTTCCGGGAAGAGGAAACGGTTGTAGAGTGTGTCCACGGTGTCATTGGGCTCAACAGCACAGTCCTTCTGCAGCAGGATGGGTCCCGTGTCCAGTCCATCGTCAGCCCAAAACACTGTGAAGCCAGCTTTCTTATCACCTTCAATCAGGGTCCTAATGACACACATATATAAAAATAAATAGTTGGAGTTGTGCCATAACACACTTGTTTATAGAGCAGAGGATGTAAAGCTAGCTATAAACCTGAGGAAACTATGAAAAGTCAGATAAGAGTCAAGACTGTGGCAATCAACCTGTTGATAAGACACAATTAAGTTGTCAACAAAGGTTTCGCCTTCTGTACTGTCATGCATTTGTTTGTTTGTAAAGGAAGTTATTTGGAAGTGTGGTTTGCCACGGGCGTCAGAAACAAGCCTGAGACACAGAAGCTTGCACTACCAACATGGCTGCCAGCAGGGACACAAGAACAAAAATAATTTAGCCATTATAATATCTTAAGAATACATTTGGTGCTTTGTTTCACTATTGGACAGTCTTTTCAAACTTGAAACTGAAGTTAGTAAACAACTCACTCTCCTGCACCAAAACGTTCATAGAGAAATACAGCATTTTTAGCTTGTGGTGACACAGGAACTGGTGGTCTACTGCTGCCACATTTGGTAAGTTTGTGTCACTGAGGTAAATCTGAACAAATGATTTTAAACACCAAAGTGACAAAAAAAGACACCGCGATGGATCAACAACTCTTGTGTAACATAATGTAAAATTGTAGATTTTTTTTGTATGGACTTTGGTGGGGGAGAATGAGACAGTATGTCAGCTGGCATAAATTTTATTATTTAAATGAGACTTTGTCAAAGAGACTTTTGATTTTTCCTTGTTCCACTGAGCTAAGCTGATTATATTTAAAGCACAATTTCTTTTATACTCCTCCTTTACTGCAATTGCACTGTATTATGACAGTAGGGATAAAAGATTTTTAAAACTCTGGACCTTTGTCACTACGAATGAATAGTCACTTCAGGAAATTAAGCAAGGGCTTAAAGAAAAAAAACAGTACAAGCTGACAACAAATGGAAGCAGTTCATAGAGGGTGGAGAACAAACGCTAACTGGCAGCTGGAGCTGATAAGAAAACAGCTTTAGTTGTAGGCTGACCTGAACTGGTTTAAACCTCCTGCCCGCTCAGATAGCTGCACTGTGATCGAGGACATTGACAGTGTGAACTACATTGTTGACTTTTATCTTCGCCTTGTAGCTGCTGTGGAGATATTAGAGCTTAAGTAAAGTTCCTGCTTAGTGTCAGTGTAAATATGGCAACATGTGACAGTTACACAATAACTGTGAGTAATAAAATGTAGTGAGTAGAGGAGAGCTACATATTTGTTCATTGATGACTTGTAGCTGCTGTGGAGATATTAGAGCTTAAGTAAAGTTCCTGCTTAGTGTCAGTGTAAATATGGCAACATGTGACAAATTTAACTATGGTCTTTGCAATTTTTCAATTGGGTACATTTAAATTGAGATTTCGATTTAAAAAACATCACATATTTAATAAAACATACAGTAGGACAGAAAACTGTATGTGCAGTAATTTCCAAAGTCTGATGAAAGATTCATAGATAGATCTCATCACATGTTTGAAAAAGAGCTGGCAGAAGTATAAACTTATATGTTCCTACCTCATTCCTATTACACACAACTCAATTCCAATTTCATACCAAATCAGCAAGTACTGGAGTCCAGGCACCATTTACCTCATCTACCATCTACCAGCATTTTTAATTGCTTCTCCTTAGCTGTTCCTGTTAACTCAACACGCTGTTGACACTGCATTACTCACCAGTTGATGGCCGAGGCTCCTCTGTGCCGTGGTAGGATGGAAGGGTGATAGATGATGGAGCCGTGCTTGGGATGGTCAATGATGTTCATGGGAATAAACTGGGAGCAGAAGGGCATGACGTTGAGGTCAGCGCCCACCGCACTGTAGGCCTCCAATACTTCCGGGATGGGTTTACCCTTGACACGCCATCGTGGGAACTTGAACACTGGCGTCCCGTCTTTCTCTGCCGCCACAGCTGTAGAGGAAGATGACAGTTTATCAGCACAGGTCATAAATCAGAAATGATGTCTAGCTGTGGTGTGATGATGTATAACATCCTTTGCTTTAGGGGTGTGCAATATATATCATCTACGATAGTATCTTAATTGTTGTTTTAACGATGTGTGAAATCACAATATCCAGTATGTCAAAATAATTTTTGCAAGAACCAATCAAAACACAGGACAGACTGCGGCGTAAACGCATTGAGAACACATGCCGTGTCCATGCTTCACAACAACAACAAACCAAGCTAATGTAGCTGCATATGGCTGAAGTTAAACATGAGTGAACAAACAGCGCCAGGAGACAAAACACAAACTCTACCAGCCTCGGAATCGACGCCGTTAGATTTAATAGCTAAACATGGATCCTCACTCGCATGGAGGTGGTTTGGCTTTGAAAACACTGATGTTACTCAAAAGACGCCAATCTGCAAACTATGTCGGTAAGCAGTTGCCGTCAGTCAGTCAGTCAGTCATCATCTACCGCTTTATCTTCCACCAGACGGTCGCGGGGGGTGCTGTGCCAATCTCAGCTACATCGGGTGATAGGCGGGGTACACCCTGGACAGTTCGCCAGTCCATCGCAGGGCCACACACAGCTAGAGACAAACAACCATTCACTCTCACACTCACTCCTATGGTCAATTTAGAGTGTCCAATTAACCTAATCACACACGGGGAGAACATGCAAACTCCATGCAGAAAGGCCCTTGTTCCAACTGGGGCTCGAACCCGGGTCTTCTCGCTGCATGGCGAGAGTGCTAACTAGTCAAAGACAGCAAATTTGTTTCACCATCTGTGAATTAACCATCTCACAGAATATGAAGAATATGAAAAGCTTCGGCAGTCAGCCACACAGGACACCAAGACCTGACAGCGAATATTACGAGTCCTTTACGAATCTTTCTACGATGAGATAATATACAATGTCAAATCAAAGATACACCAATTTCTATGGCTGTAATCAACCGAAGAAGTTGGGGGAGCAGTTATAAAACAAATCAATGATTATTAGACTAAAACATTGAAATATGCCAATTCTGATTTGATCATGTACTCAAAACGGAAGGAGCAACATAACGAAGACAAGTTAGCTTACCGTTTTTATATGATATGTCATGTTTGTAGTCGAGCTGTGATATGCAAACTGTTGCTGGCAAACTTTGCATTTGACTTTTTTATCGCCATCTATTTTTGTAAAATGCTGCCACACTGCCGATGACTTTGACGTGGATGTAAGAGGAGGACTGACTGTAGCTCAAAATTAAATAAAAACAGCGGATAGCTTTTCACCACATGCATTTACACCTGGTATTGACATGCTTCTCCAGTGCCCCCTTACGTCACCTCCCCCTATGTGTACTACCATATCAAGAACAACAATGTTCAAGTGAAGTTGCGCTATAGTACTGACTCCTCTTTTTGAAGCAGGGGAAAAAGTTGTCTTTGACAAATGGAAAACCGACAAAAGCAGAGGAGACTGCTGTCATGCTGTCATGCCAGCTGTGCTCAGAACTACCAAGTACACATCGGAAATCCAACTGACCAAACCAACAGTTTGGCTGATTGGGTAATAATCTGTCCTCCAGTGTATTTACACCTGTACTTAGATGTGGTCAAGCACTATGCCATTACAATCAGATCACAGAAAACACATTTTAATTCCATCTAAAGGGGCCTCTGTTGGCCAGAAAGGAAGTTGTTGTTTTAAGTTTACAGAGTTATCTTCTGCTCCAACACACAAAATACATGCTCTGGTTGGTTTGTCCCTTCAGGCTACTGTAGAAACATGGATGGTGACCTCTGTAAAGCAAAGACTTGCCCAATACACTAGAGCTGTCACTTTTTGTTTGAAATTATTTTTGCAAAATCTAGCATTAAAAGTTAGCGTTCAAACTATTATGTATTCGAGAGCGCTGGCTCTAATCCACGCGAATAAGAACAGGACACAGTGGAAAGAAAGGGGCTACGAATGAAGGTCAAGAGGCCATCGACTGATGATGAACAGACTGCATACAAACGACTGGGGTCCGAACACAGAATATTCTCCTCAGAGCTGTATCTCCAGGCCACACAGGGCCCCTCCTTCCACAATGGAGCCACAATGCTACAGCTAAAACAGAGGAGAGACCTTTTTTTGTCCATGTATCTCACATTTACACATCATCAGATGCCATCACATGTCTGACATTTGTTCCTAATAACTTCTGTCCAAAAGTAATGAAAGACCTATTCATACATCAACTGATTAACTGGGTCTTTATCAGGCATTTTATGAGCCAATAACTGCACTCTCAAGACCAAACAACAAGGACAATAAAAGGTTGGACGTGCTATGCATAAGGTCTTAGACATAGCTTAGTTGTAATAAGTGTTAATTTTAGTTAATGTTGCTTTTCTTTTCTATCATCTCTGACCTCTAACATCACTATCTAACATCGCTATTTTCTCTCAGAGAACAGTTCGCTTTTTCAGACAATTCTTAAATTCTCTGCGATGTTCAAAGTCACTTCAGATCATCGTCACCTTTTTCTTTTTTTCTCTTTAGATAAAACTTTTAGTGTCATAGTGCTCCACATGGGAACACACAGAGATAGGGCTGCAATGATTAGTCAACATTGTCGGCAATGTTTTTTGTAGGCAAATTTAATTGCCATAAATTGTAGGTTATGTCATTACACAGCTTTGTCACGCTGTGACAACTCACTTTCTACCCATCTCTGCTGGGATGTGTACTGAACAGTGAGAGAGGACCGCTAAATCTGAAACTGGGAGGAGTGGATGATTACATTACATTACATGTCAATTAGCAGACGCTTTTATCCAAAGCGACTTACAGTGGAATTGAGTACAACCTGCCAGGGGTGGATTTGAACTTGCAACCATGAAGTCTTTTGCACACAGGGTACCGATCTTAACCACTGAGCTACCCCACCCCCATCTGCATGATGATGATCTGCATTGTTAACTTAACAACTTAACAACTCTCTAGACCGGTATTAAATACCTGGTTCTACTAGTTAGTCAGAACTGAAGAAGCCTCTTGGATGAGCGGTGAAATGTCTTCAACTCAACTCAAGCAAGTATAGTCACCCACAGTCAACTACTGAAGAAGATTATGACCTGAATGACTGAGAACCTTCACCAACACATCTGAAATATCATGTAACCAGACACTGTAGAGTATATAGCACTGTGCACAAAATTCATGGCAAACACTTTCTTTTTAAATATTTTTTTCTTGATCAAGATTCCTTGGTTGACAAAAAATTGGTACTTATCTATACTGTATCAGCATTTTGCCAGTCCTTGGGTAAACATTTGAAATAAAAAAATGTATTTGAACATTTTTATTTATCTTTTGTAAGAGGTATCCTAAACAGCAGCAATGGTAATTAAATACTTTTGAATCAAGTATTTTTATTGACTTAATTGTTATCACATGTCCAAAACAACCTCAAGCTAAATTCAAAAGCTGGTAACATAAAATAATCATTGACTAATTGTGTGATTAATTCCTTGATTAGTTGACCAATTGTTTCAATAATCGATGATGAGTCGACTTTCATTATAGTCGTTAGTTGCAGCCCTCCATCGTGAACCAACTGAGTCAGGCTGGCTGCTGGACACAGACGTGACATTACATGACATCAGCTGGAGAATCTCAACATTACGTTTTTGCCAAAGCTGACATTTTTGTGAGGTCAAGACCGTACAAATATTACAGAGAAACCCAACCGGAACATAAGCAGCAAGTAATAGGCTGAATGGAGAAAATGGGATTGGGCCAGAATAACCCTTTACTAGTATGAGATAAGAGAAAGAGCAAAACAGGGAGGTTGCACGCTTTCTGGTGGTGGACAACTGGGGGGAGAAAACCAGAGGGAAACACTCACCCAGTGGATCAGCTTTGCCATCCTTGTCAGGTACAGTAAACACACCCACCACTCTGTGACCCTGCTTCCTCAGGCTGCTGTACACCTCCTGGCCAAACAGACTCTGGCCAATAATTGCTAGTTTTAGCTTATTTTGGTAATAATTCTGTAACGAGAGGAAACAACACATTAGTCCCAACCAAACCTAAATACTCTTCTGTTTTAAGACTACCGCTCCTGTTATCACACTTTACACAAAAACCTTCCATGTATTTAACCCAGTCAAAGCTTTCTCTGCTAAAAATAAAATTTTACATTTTTCAAAAACATTTTTTTCAAAATTTAATGCACAAATCTAAAATACACATGATAGTTTGACCTTGTAAGCATGAGGTTTTTCATTACTTTAACTACATTTAGTTATTCCATAGACTGTTATGTATATATATATATATATATATATATATATAAAAAAAACAAAAAACATATCATGTGATATCATACTGTATATCACACATCTCTTTCGACTCTACCTCGACTAGGACGACAGCGTCTACACATAAAAAAACACTTATGACTTAGTACTTTATAGTTTGGTTTGTTTTGTTTAAATGCACTTATTGCAAGTCGCTTTGGATAAAAGCGTCTGCTAAATGACATGTAATGTAATGTAATAATATATACACAATACAGGCAAGCTTTGCCCTTTTCAAATAATCAGCATCAATCAACAATGACTTTTGTCTAACTAACCAGGCAATTGCTATTTATTTATGCAAGTCTGTCAACCTCTGCTTTGGATGCCAGTACCCTGTAAGGGAGCAATGATGAATAAATGAATCATCGGCTAATTTGATAATAAATTAATCAATGAATAACTTGAATATTTTATGATTTATTTGGTCTATATAACCAAGAAATCAATCAACTTAGGTTTGGCGAATACCAATTCAACATTCTCTGACATTTTCTCAGCAACTGTTAATAAGTTGTTAAAAAGACGTTATCAGACTGATATTAGTATTGGTGGAAGTCCAAGGCTGGAGTAGCCATCCTTACAACTTCATCTGACTGCAGGGGCACACGTGAGGGGGAAGGAAGGAGGTTTCAGGTTTCATGCACAGCATATGAATGGTGCTGTCAGGCGCACGAGGCACCCTCTCCGGCTTACACTGGACTGTCTAACGTGCTCTGTCTTGCATTCAAAGACATTTATCCCCAAAGCAGCTGCTAGCTACTATACACACACAGCAAAGGTGGGGGAGCAAGTGGCTTCTCCTCTCTAAGCCGCTGACGGTCTACTCTACACTCATACAGTGCACAGTGCAGAGCTGCCGTGCTGACGCAATTCCTCCACAGATTGTACAGTAGAGGCTGGGGATGAGGGCTAACGTGGCACACTGTGACGCCGCTACACCTCTCCAATATGCTAACACTAACCTGTGAAGGAGCTGGACGTGAACTAGGTGACGGACCGCTCACTGCCAATGTTTATTATTTGTATTATTACAATTACTATATATCAAAGCAGCACAACAGTGTGTGCTGCAAAACACGTCTATACTCACAGACGACGTGGAGAACCTCCGTATGGCTTGAGTCGCAGTCCACAACATGGTGACGGTGTTTGCGTAGAAAAAGACGTTACGACTGAAAATGTGTCCGCAGCAGAGGAAGCGCGAGTTGCTGTCACAAACACCTGCTCGTCTGCGTGTGTGTGACAGAGAGAGAGAGCGAGGAGGCAGAGGCAGGGGCTGTGTGAGCTCTCACTCACTCACACACACACACACACACGTACAACCACACAGCCCGGCCTCCACAGCAGCAGCAGGGGGCGTTCAACGTGCTTCACTCGGCGCTGTACGTGCGCGATCACGACGCTCTCGCAACCCCTCTTCGATGAAGCGCGCAGTCGCGCGTGGGAATTTACACACGTGTGGGCCACAGAGGCTCAGAAGTGTTATGTAACTAAGCAAATAGCCTGTCACTGACTCACTGTGGATTTCCAACAGGTTTTTTTCGCCGAAAAATAAATCTTTAATTAAAAGTGTGGGGTGTTTGTTTCCCCGTTTTTGAGGTGGAAATGTTAGCGTAAATACTATTCTGACTTTAAATTAACCAAAATAACGAAGAAACTTATGATTATATCACGTCATGTAACTTACAACCAACGAACCATCTAAATCTGACTTTTCCTTCAGAAACTTGAATATATGAGCATTTCTACAGAAACTACACTAAAGGATGATGTTGCCTTTGATCTTTCCATGGGAAAACTACAGTTAATCCCATTGCCTTTGATATGCACTCTCAATTAATTTCCTATGTGAGAAAGGTTACAGAAATTGTTCAACATTTCAAAAAGTGTAAAAAAAAATAGCGATAATAAGCTAAGCAAGCCAAACAATGCGATGAATGCAGTGTTAAATGTGTTAAATGAATGAATTTTTGTCAGTGTTTGTAAACCACAGTTGTAAAATACATCACATGTGGCTAAAAAAAAATAACAGTTGCACACTGAAAAAATAAAAAAAATACATAAAATCACATGGACAAGTTAAATATAGTGTCAAAGGCCAATGGGTTTTAAGAAGAGATTTGACAACGGAAAACGGTCGTGATTTTAAATTCTGAATTCTGGCTTATGTGGCCTTCTGGCTTTTTTACTCAGACTTCTGACTTTAAAAGGATTGCTGCGCAGACCTGTGTGTTTGTGTGAATGTGTGTGTTACAGAAGTACACTGTGAAAAATAAAAAAGATAACAATAATTCTGCCTGCTTTACTAAAATCCAACACAACCAGTTTTAAATCAGGATTCTAAAAAGAGTTTCATCAAAATTGTTAATTTAAGAACTCTCATTTAGCGCTTTCCATGATAGAGTACTGAATCATTAGAATCAGTTAATGCCTATCCCCAACCTTATCCTAGTCACTAATCAAATCTTAGCCCTCAGAAACGAGGCTTTGCCTGATTAGGACCTGGTTTTGGTCTGATAAGGTCAATTTTCATGACAGAAAAGGTACTAAAGAGGAAACAAATACAATAAAACACACATATTCATGTACAAAAACAGTCATTACTCTTTTTCCTAGAACTCTGACTTAAAATGAACAACTTTAATTTCAAATTCAGAATTCTGACTTTAAGAAGCAACTGGTGATTAAATACTGAAGAAGTTAGTTGCTGTTAAATACTGTGACTGAACAACCAACCAGTCTCAGAATTCCAAGTCAGATCTCAAAATTCCTAAAAATTTCCTGAGATTTTAGACTTTGAAAATGAACAATTCTCTTAATTTTTTTAAGAAAAACAAAATAAAACACAATTTTCTTCTGCAACACTCACACACACACACCAACTTTAGAACATCATACAGATAAACCAATGGGACATTTAATTCCACTTCGACAAAGTCATTCCTTTTTTGCAGCATTGGCCTGCCCTTCACCTGTCTGATCTCCCACACAGAACAAGCTCTCACCAAGCACACATCTGGCATCAGCCACACGTAACTGCCTTGCTCAGGCTCCAGTGGAACAAAGGTACACATGGGAGGCAGAGCAGTTACACACGCTCATTCATTCATTCACGCTGTTGTTTAGACAAGGTACACAGGTCAGACTGCCTCCTGATCAATTCCTGCCTAATACGCCTCCCTTTCACTGTCCTTCCTAATAATTAAACTCAAAAACACATTACAGTGTCCCAGAGCTGCTGCACCACTGCATTGTTGGTGATACATACACATACACATATATCTCAGCTATATACAGTGGGTACAGAAAAAAAAAGTTCAAAAAAGTTCATAAAAGTTCATTTTATTTCTGTATTCAGACCCTTTGCTCAGTATTGAGTAGAAGCTTCTTTTGAGCTAGTACAGCCATGAGTCTTCTTGGGAACGATGCAACAAGTTTTTCACACCTGGATTTGGGGATCCTCTGCCATTCTTCCTTGCAGATTCTCTCCAGTTCTGTCAGGTTGGATGGTGAACGTTGGTGGACAGCCATTTTCAGGTCTCTCCAGAGATGCTCAATTGGGTTTAGGTCAGGGCTCTGGCTGGGCCAGTCAAGAACAGTCACAGAGTTGTTCCGAAGCCACTCCTTCGTTATTTGAGCTGTGTGCTTAGGGTCATTGTGTTGTTGGAAGGTGAACCTTCGACCCAGTCTGAGGTCCTGAGCACTCTGGAAGAGGTTTTCTTCCAGGATATCTCTGTACTTGGCCTCATTCATCTTTCCTTCAATTGCAACCTGTCGTCCTGTCCCAGCAGCTGAAAAACACCCCCATAGCATGATGCTGCCGCCACCATGCTTCACTGTTGGGATGCCTGGTTTTCTCCACACATACCACTTAGAATTAACGCCAAAATGTTCAATCTTGGTCTCATCAGACCAGAGAATCTTATTTCTCATAGTCTGGGAGTCCTTCATGTGAGGAGGGTTCCATCAGCTTCATGATTCTCATTTGCTCTGACATGCACTGTGAGCTGTAAGGGCTTATATAGACAGGTGTGTGCCTTTCCTAATCAAGTCCAATCAGTTTAATTAAACACAGCTGGACTCCAATGAAAGAGAAGAACCATCTCAAGGAGGATCAGAAGAAATGGACAGCATGTGAGTTAATAAATATGAGTGTCACAGCAAAGTGTCTGAATACTTATGACCATGTATATTTTCTTTTTAATACATTTGCAAAAATGTCTACATTTCTGTTATTGTTTCTGTCAAGATGGGGTGCTGACATTAATGCTACATTAATGAGAAATAAAATGAACTTTTTTGATTTTAGCAAATGGCTGCAATGAAACAAAGAGTGAAACATTTAAAGGGGTCTGAATACTTTCCGTACCCACGGTAACTTAAATTGTAGTTTGTGGTACAGAAACGGACTCAAAATGCACCCCTATTTCTGAGGTTTACAAGGCCATTACAGTTTATACACATGACACAGTAAAGTGATGTTTTGTTCATAAAGTATGTTTTTTTTTTTTGTTATTTAGCATTGTGGAGATAATGGTTATGATGGGGGCATCTGTGTATTCATGTTCATGAAAATGTCTCACTCTTATGGCGAATATTTGACACACATACTAGTACCAAAAAAGTAATTAACTAACGAATGAATAGCCGACTATTTACGTAAAGCTGAATCTGTTTGGTTGTGTGTTTTCTGATACGCCATCTTAAAAAAAAGTGAATATATGCTTTGGTGTTTTGTTTTTGTAGCTTTTGCCTTAATGTTTCTGTCCCTGTGGTTCCTGCATTTACTGTCAAAGCACTTGGTAAACTTGCATTATCTTGAATAGTGAATAGCTATTATTCAAGATATACTACAGTATATAACATTACTTCGTTTGCTGCCCCTTCTGCTGCTATAGGACTACTTGTAAAGGTATACACAAAAGAGAAAGAAATGAAACAATACCCAATATCCTATCCTCCTTCCCTATGTCATCAAAAGCAGGTATTTTGCTATTATTTTGACTGAAATTATCCAGTGGGAATTTAATGAAAATGGACACAGGAGGAACCAGGGGAGCAACTGAGATTTATTTTTGGCAAGAGCCTCAGCAACATCAAAAAGAGGACTAAAGGTAAGAGGACTGGTGGTAGACATTGTTGGGGTGGGGTGTATTCTTGAACAATCCACTTTGGCATAAGGGTCAACTCTTCATTCTCTGTCTGCTACTGCAATCATTTAGTCACACTGCGCCACTGGACTGAAGTCAAAGTCACAAGAATGTGTCGTGCATTAAGCTCTCAAGTCGTGCAGCGGGATACGATGCTGTCCTGGGGAGGCAGCTGAGGAACATGCCCACAAATCTCTTCAACATTTCCATAAATTGAAAAAAAAAAAAGAACTATGGGTGGAAACACTGGTAGGTGACTTTTCCACAGACAACGTGCCAAAGAACACTAAAGACCAAAGGTGCAGTTTTTTAAAAATATGCACCATGAGTGTATTTGCATTCACATACATAATTATTATGCTATACATTTAAGAAATTCAAACTGTGATTTTGGACTTCAAAATGCGGTTGGGAACTTCAAACTGTGTATGACAGCATAGCATGTTTTAGTGTACAGCCTGCTGGAACTTAAGGAAGAAGTTAAGAAGGAAGAACTTGAGCTTTACCATAACTAAAAAGCATTTTCAGGTTGTAGAAAGGTTCTTGATTGTGTAGCCCCGCACTGGAACCCAGGTTCATATCAAAGGAGGGATGTAGGGGCTCAAGCATGTTTCCCCAGGAGTCATGATAGTGTTACATAATCTACAAGTTACACTTGACCAAACAACAAAATGACATTCTCCCTTTTCCCAGCACAACCTTTGCTGTGGACGACCAAGATGAGTGGAGAGAGGAGGCTACAGGAAGCGGATTCCTGCTCCGAATTGGACACCGTCACATATCCTGGGAGAGGGAAGGAGAAAGAAAGAAATGTTGGGGATCAGGTGGAAAGTGGGTTTTGTGGTCTGAGCACCTGTTTGAACAAAAGTTCAGCTTGGAGCAGAAAAAAGGAAAAAAAAAAAGATTTTGCCCACATTAGCAAACTCAACTAATAAAATCTAGCTTTTATATATGCTATCTCAAGAACAAGTTTAGTTTCTTTATCTCACGTTGAACAGCTTTTACCAACAGGAAACTGAAGTTTGTGTCATTGTAAACTGTGTCAATCTCCTGCACCAAAGTCCATGGAGAAAATCTGCATTTTCTAGCTTCCGAAGAAACAGGAGCTGCTGGTCCACTGCAGCTTTAATTTGGTAAGTATTTGTCATATTGGCATGATATAGAGTGCTGATTTTATGTCAATACTTCATACAACCACAACAAAAAACTTGCATTTTAAACTTAAAGAACTGCTTTGTCACTGGCATTATTACAAAGGCCCAGTGGATTTTTTGTTAGATTTTTACTATAGACCCCCCCACACCCACACCCACACCCACACACACACATTTAAGGTGTAAAAGAGTAACACATCATGAATGTCACCTGTCTCCACTCTGAACTCCCATGGGCACACAGTAGTTGAGCTCCAGTCTGGCGATGTTTCCCAGTCTCAGCACGATACCTGCTCCGTATGACCAGCGGATACACTCAGCTAGCTTCTGCAGGTGTGCCCGAGGACCATCACCTGCACACACACACTCAGGTTAGTTAGGGGTTCAGAACCCTACATACATAGGGTTCATGTATATATATATGTATATATATATATATATATATATATATATATATATATATATATATATATATATATATATATATATACACACATACATACATATATTTTTCAGTCATTGATTTTGAGACATGTAGGTTGAACTTTTTTGTTTTGAACAAACCAGTTCTTGTTTGTTCAGACGTGGGAGTTTACAAACTGTGAAAACTATAACTACATGAAAACGTAACAAAGTGCAAACAATATTTTTCTTCGTAGATTTGAGGAAGTTTTCTGTAAACAAGTTCTGCTACAGCAGTACATATGCCAGGCCTGTATGTGGCACTATAGCTCTGCTACAGTAATACACCAAAACCTTATGGCATGTGCGCTGTATGTGACAACATTGTTTTCCCAAAGTAGCGTATTGGGTGTCTAAACAAAAATGCAAGGGGAACGTTTGGAGATTTTGCCACTCTAGGACCTGGTTTCAAAAAATAGCGCTTTAGTACTCTTTTGGTGTGGATAAAATGCAGATTTAAAGGAAAAGACTTACGGATTCACCTAGACTCATATTCGTGTGAACAGCCCTTTTGTGTTGGTATAACGACTATAATGATAGTAATAATTTTAATTTTGAGTGCACCAACCATAGTTAAGGTTACAGAGGTTGCCAGCATTGAGAAAGAAATGGGTCCTGAACAGGTCTCCGAATCCACCCTTGCCTGGTCTGAAGGGCAGAGGGGTGTAGAGATGCAGGCCACCTGCCCAGTACGCATCTCCACCCAGGTAATCACCTATGAACACACCGAGGAGCAGAGGGACACGTTACCAAACCACAAAATACTTCTCTAAGACAACTGAGCCGTGTTAATCCTCCTGTCTGCTCTGTAGTTTCTATGATTATGTTACAGTCAAAATAGGGTTTACCTTCACTTTGAGGCCCAATGCTGTACATCCCAAAACCTCGTACACTGGTGGGACCTCCAAGGTAGAATCTGGAAAACATACACAATATCAGAGAATCAGTGAGCAAACCGATGGAAGGTAAAAGATTCCAGCTGCTGTCAGTGATGTCATCTTTTAGCCAACTTTCTGTCCATCACACTGTTCAGACCCTAAAGAGTAGATTGGAGTTGAGCCAAGCCAAGTTGTGCTGTAACTGTAACTCTATAATAGAAAAGCCATTACATTCCACCCCCGCAAAATCCACTTGCATTTCCATCCCTCTAGAGGTAGTATTGTGTAATGTCCATACCAAAGCAAAGGATGGTAGGGACAGAGACTATGTTTGGGACGGATATACAGTACATAAAACAAATGAAAATGGAGTATAAATGGGACTTTGGTCAGAGAGAATTGCACATATTTAATCTAGTTTTGTGTGTATTGCATCCCAGTATCTCCTTGTAACTTAATGAAGTTTGGGAAAGCAGCAAGGAAAGTTTTAACTCCAGATCACAGCTCACCCGGATCACTCGGATAAATCAAACGTACCTGTCAGCGATACAGGACTGTTGTCCTCCAATGGGAAACAGCATGCCCCCCCAGAGAGAAGCAGATAAGACCTGAGGGAATGTGAAACATTAGCTTTAGGCACAGGAGACCACAAAATTATCAATACACCTGATCGGCCATTATATTTTTACATTTGTGGCAGATCTGATTTACTGTTCCTACAAAATAGCTTTAAAATCAAATTATTGGCGTTTCAAAGCAATTGAGTTGAGTTGCCCTCTAGTGGCTCTATGTGGTAACTACAACACCAAAGCATATCTACCAGTGCATGTACCACAGGTATTCTTCCGCCACATATATTTCACAGTAGAACACACAGCAAACCACATAATTCATTTATTCACAGACACTAACAATGAACCATAATTATTACAATCATGCCTGCATGTTTTTAAAGGTACAATATGTAAAATTCTGCATCACAAGATATCAGGAAACAAATAATTCCTATGAAAATGTAGAGAAGAGTACTGATGTGTGTTATTGAGCCTCTGATTTTAAAGCCTGTCTAGCAGTTGTATTAGGGGAACATGTTGGAAATGCTTGACCCTACATCAGGGGTCGGCAAGTAAATCTGGACCATGGCCAATTTATTTCTAAGCAAACATCATATCTTCAAATACAAACCATTTTTTTCTACTATCCCTTTTTCTTCTAATCTATTCAATCTTGTACAAAAATGAGTTGATTTAAAAAATGTGCCACGGACTGTTCCTCGTGCCTTAGGTTAAATGCTTATTATGCTATTCTGCATGACTTTATGCATTAATGCTTGGCGGGTCAGTTTTGGCCGATGGGCTGCCAATTGCTGACCACTGCCCTACATTTTCTAAAAAGCTCCAAGATCCAGATGATATGAAGTGGATGTCATGATTATAAGTTCATGAGTTCCTCTTGAATGCAGCAATAGACCGTCAGTAATGAGCTGTATGGAGAAAGTAGTTCAAAGCTGAAGGCAATTCTCAGGATCCACTTAAAGAAGAGCTTGTTCTTTGGCTTAAAAAAAAGGCTTCAGATACGGAGAGAGGGAAAAAAAAGTTTAGCATTTCTGTGACGGAAAGGTCTCCAGCATCATTCAGAGTTTGTCTTCTCCTCCAGGAATGTTACATGTCTGTTTTCAGTGGTAACTGGCTAGAAAAGCTATGTTTGCTTACTGCAATTTGCTGTAAAGATTGTTTTCATTTTGGTCTTGCATATGAGAGTAATGGCATTCAAGAATTGCACATTGGACCTTTGCATTAATTTATGTCGACATGGAGTAATCAATGTCTTACCGAGTCCCAGAAGAGCCGTCTGTTGAGCTGCAGCTCAAAATCCTCTTTCAAGAAGCTGGCATCTCCTCCTGTGTAGCCAGCCAGCTCCTGCAGAGCCAACACACATCACTCTCATGGTTTTCAAAACTGGATCAAACAATCATGACCCTTGTTCAGACCGGGCCTCATGTATATAAACAGTCTCCCTCCCCATTTTCCACAACACAATAAGTGACAGTAAATGAATCATTACATGGAGTAACTCAGTGAGCACAATTTGATCATGACGTGTGCCACTGATACATTTATAGATAAATGATCTGTAAATTCTGCTCACATGGATAAGTCACGTGTAAACATACATATTATATCAGAAATGAAATCACCCGCAGCATGAACAATCTTTTAAGCATTAATATTAAATGCACAGCTGCTGTGACACTCAGTTCCTTTGCGTTTATCACTAATTCTAGGCAATAAACCACTGAAATAAAATATTTTTCAGGCTTCTACATCATAGATTAATGCTTTGATCGTGCAAAGCACATTTTATTTTCCTTCTTCTTTGCTGCCACATTTGCCGTTGTTCTTCAGGAAGAAGACGTCAGAGAAGGGGCGTTTTAGAGTCATTTGCATAAATATTTTTGGGTGTGTTGCGTGTTCAGGTGCGCAAGAATGCGCACAGAATCGAGAAATTCTTTTAGCGTACATACTTTGTATTGTACTTGTGAGTATGACATCTTTTTTTGGTGAGTACTAACGCATAAGGTCAATTCGTAAAAACATTTGCAGATATACACAAATGTCTACTATATTCAAACAGGTGTCAAATGAGTTCACACAGTGCTGATTAAGCCGATCAGATACTACATATGAATACAAGTAAATATTGACCTGGTTGATCCGGAGTAAGGCACCTCTGCTGGGGAAAATGGCCGAATTCCTTGAATCAATTGAAACAGTGTGCTGCAAATAAAACCAACACAAGTTAAGAACCCTGACACATTCCATAAAAATGATTCATATATAATAGAACAGTGATTCCCAAAGACGACTGGGGTTGTGACCCCATAGCTGGGTCGGGGGGGGATTTCTTTCAACCGCTTTTACATGTATGTTTTAAATAGCATGCATAAAATGAGGTTGCTACTCATTTAAAATATCTCTTGGAAATAATGTGTTTATAATTCAAAATGATATTAGGTGTTACAGATATAGCTGTAATGTATGTAATGTGATTTGGGTCACCATCTTAAAAAAAGTGGTCCCGGAATTAAAAGAAAGTTTGGGGAACACTGTTCTAGAAGTTGGGGGGAAAAAAGTCTCCAGGCTTCACCGATAGGGCAGACTTCAGAGAGTGTCCACTCTCCTCCCGCACGGCAAAGGAAGCGCTGCGTGCCAGGCAGCCCAGCTCCCTCCATACACCCTCCCATTTCAGCGTGTGGTGGGTTACTCCGAGAGGAAACTGCAGGACGACAGGATGAAATATGACTGAAGATAGATGTTTAAGCACAGAAACGCTGAAACTGTGTTACTGGTGTATATTGTTTACTCAGAGAATATATGTCAGGCTTTACTTTATTTACTTTTAAATGAATATACATTTATATATTTACATAATTCAATATTGATATATATTACAAAATAAATCAAGGCTGGGAGATACGGTTTATAAATAATAATGTTATATATATCAGGCTTTATCTTGATATGAAACAAATAGAGATATAAAGCTGTACACAGGTTGTTTCTCTGGACGCATGAAAACGTTTCTTTTAAGATGTTTGTGCTTCTCAAAGGAGAGTGACAATACACTGCAAATGAATCTGAAATAAAAGATCTACAGTTTATGATCTGTACTGTATAACAATATACTAATTATCTTTCATTTCAGGTAATACCTGGTTGATTTCTTTGGCTTTTTCATGAGGGATATTTGTGTGTTAGAAACAATGAAATTGCCTATAAATATGGTCAAATTCTGCTATAACAAAAATAATTAGGCTTAAATTTAAAGATGTGTTATTAAGTGACTTTTTAAAAAATATATAATTTTCATTGATAATTTGTTTTAATTATTTAATGTATTCAATGTAATATTATATATATGTATTACATATATAATGATGATTATCAATGCAACAGCCTTTAAAATATTTTGATATGTAAAATCTTAGACCATAGCTCGTCTCATGTCACCATATAGATATAATATCGATACATATATACGCGTGTGTGTGTGTGGTCAAACAAACACATGCAGGCACTTACATTGAGTTCTGATGACAGGCCTCTGTCAGTCTCTTTTAAGGAGCTCCATGGGAACTGACCAGTGACTTTGTACATGTTGAGAATGAGGCTGAAACAGAAGAAACTGGCTTTGAAAACATACCATCCCTGATTTAACATGTAACAGGAACTTAATCCATGGACAGGGATAATCCATGTTCTTTTAAGCATCAATTTGGGGCTGAACAGTGAAGTGATCGCAATGAAGAATAGAATAGAATAGAAGATGCAACAAACAAAAAACAAATCATTTACACTAAGAAGTAGGTTGCCATTTTATTGTTAATTTCTTTGATTGTTCTTTGTTCTATGCTGAATAAAGATCAGAAACAATTCATAGCTTTATTTTCTTATCTGAGCATTAGAGTATAATATTCTTTCTTGCACAAAATTCCAGTACTTTCAATGACTCATGAATATTTAAGGCAATTATCAACATTTTCAAGAGCCTTATTTACATTTGGTTGTGCTTGGCAATAATTCCAGTTTAGAAGTGGTCATGGGACAATGTTTTGTCCATGAACTATTAAAAGTTAATCTCCTGAATCAACAACACAATATCAATAGATATTGATATAAATTACCATATAAACTGCATGGACATTACTGTCAAGATTAAAGGTTCCTTTTCACTCTTAAGTGAAAGGCAAAGATAGGAAAATGTTATTTTGGTTTAAATATGTATTTTTGTTCAAGTTGAACACGACAACAGTAGGACAATCAGCAAATGAATTTCAAATAAATAAATAAAGGAGGTATATATTAACTAAAATCATATTACTGCCAAGTTCTAAGCTTCAAGTTTTAAATGGGAACTAACTGAGGTTAGGGTTCATATCATATATCAGAAATTATCTACATACTGTGTCATTTTCTTTGTAGTTTGAAACAAACCTTCATTAATCCTAACATGACGTAGGTGCAGCTTTTTCCAGCCACATGATCATTTAAAACACAATTTCTCTCAATATAATTGTCTGTCAAAATGTGGATGAAACATGTTTTATATTGAAGTTATCATTGTCAACCATCTACTAGTTTTATGGTTCATGAAGGGTGAATTTAATATTTATATGAGCCTACACCGTAATGAAACTGACACAGTGACTTTTCTTTTAAAATGTACATACGTAATATAATTGTTATATCATGTTAGTAACATATGTGGGACGTGTGCGTGTTGCTGACACACTTGCGTTCAAAGTTTCCAGGCTGGGGCTTGAAGAAGGACAGGCCGTAGGACGTCTCCTTGGTCCCGTACGAGAACTGGAAGGTGAGTTTCTCAGCACGACCGAACATGTTGGGTAGTTTGAGACCCAACACCTGCAAAACAGGACAGTGAAACAATCAGAGAATCAGAGCGGATGAGCAGACCTTTCTTATTTTTCTAGCATATTAGCAGCACAGAGAACATGTGTAATTGTTGATTTTTGTTGTGAATTAGATTTTTCTGCCTCTCTTTGGTCTTTACGTCATTTTTAAGCTGCGTCCTTCATCTGAAAACAGGCTCTGTCAAACAATACTATCAGACCTGACAGACTGTGAGTGTGGTCGGGTGTTTGAACATGGCTGTTTTGACATTGAAAATGAATTGTTTCCTGTGTGCAGCACGCTAATAACATGGCTAACACAAGTTCTAAATACCGCTAACACCAACATGGTTCTAGCATGGTCCCACTTCTGGTTGTTGATCTTTTAAACTGGCCAACACATTCACACCAAATTTAAACTGGTTCTGAACCTGAAAAATTGATTCCCACAGAGTAACAACTGTGATTCTGAATCGATTCTGATTTACAACAGCAATACATTTGTGATGATTTAACAATCATAATTCATAGTAGTCAATACATTGGGAGATTTATAACTGCTACTTATGTTTGTGTTTACATTCGTGTTGGCACTTTCATTGAAAACAAAATAAAAACCAAGTTTGCTAAATTAGACTATTTTGTCAGCTCTACATTTGACAGAAAAACCAGCTACCTCCTGAGCTAACAGCTGGCTGCTATAAAACCTCGGTGTAAATATTAAATATCAATACAAAACAAATTAGTGTAGCAATTCTAAAATAGTAATAATTAAATAAATAAATAATTTTTTTTGGCCATTTGGTGTCCATTTTAAAACTACCCCCATGAAAAACAATTACAGTAAAAACATGAATTGTTTCATCCAGTCCTTATCCTTAATTTTACCAACGGACACTTATTACTGATTTAAAACTATTAACTTCATTGTTGACTGGAACAAATCAAAAAGTATTTTCCACGTGTTGCTATAAAAATGACTAACGTGTGTGCGCAGGATGTGTGAGAGCAAACTTGCATGATTAGTGTGTAGGATGTTCTTAGATTGATAGGTCAGGATAGGTTTTTCTCACCATACTTCCTTCATTGTTGCCAACCATAGTGTTGTAGCTTCCTGTCAGTCTCTTCACCTCCGTCACCTCAAAAGTGACATCTAGACCGTTGGGCAGGGCGTCCGTACCTGAGGAGCGAGAAGCAATCAGGGTAATGCAAGTTTGTACCTTCACATGAATGATTGATGCTTGCAACGCAAAAGACACAGCGAGGTATGTAGGGTAGTGACGGAGATAATGTTTGCTGACTAAAATGAACTATAAATGGTCCTCATATGGACCTTAATGGTGAGCAGGCTCCTACATTTTTAACATGCATAGAAGCTAAAAAGAAGACTCAATCACAATTACTGTGATTGTGTTAAATAATGAAAAAGGACGACACAAATTTGTGAAACGAAATAAGTAATTTCTCGTAGGTTCAGAAGTGGGAGGGAAGGAAAAGGAAAAACCACCCCACCATTTTTAGGGGGCCATGGGTAACTGGCTAGCATCACCTGTCGCTGTGCAGACAGACGCAGTTGTATTGCATGCACAGCATATGTACTTGTCAATTTGTGTTTATGATTGCAGGCCCAAAAGGGCCGTATGTGGCTCCCGGGCCATCCCCAGGTCTGCTCCACGTGGTACTTTGCATACACAAACAGCGTAGTAACATGTCTATGGATAAAAATGAAACATTACTATGGGTACAAATGATTTACTGTGGAATAAATACGACAGAAATGTTAATAACAGTAAAAGTAGCAGTGTTTGTACAGAGGGACAGCAATCCTATGTCGGGGTTGGTGAGGTTGCTCCAAGTTTCAGACATTTTAAAAACAAAGTTTTACAACAAAAACTGGAATGCATAAACAATGTTCATAACTATGTTTCTCAGTATTGTGGTGTCGATATCTCATGTCACCCAATGACATTCCCGCGCTACACACAGGAAGTGATTTCTTTTAGTTTACTTTTACTTTTTAGTTTTATGTGTTGTTTTATTCTGTTTCAAACCTAAAGATGTTTAGTTTTGGAAAGCACAATAAAGTCTATATTATTATTAATACTAAAGTCCAGTTACCTTCAGATGTATCAATGAGAACCTCCACATCTTTGAAGATTCCCAGGCGCAGCAGTTTCTGTCTGGCAACGTGAGCTTTTTTCATCACCTGGAACCGCACACAAACTTAGCATTAGCATACTAAGGTGTGCTAATAGTTTATGGTAGAACAGGACTGTACAAAGCTCTTTAAAGCTGGTGACTATTCCTGACAGTGTATACAATCACAGTGTTTTAATATACATTTGGAAACAAGTGCAGTCTGTCAATTATGAAGTCTTAAGATATCAAGGCATTAGATAGCTGATAATTAATTATCAGATACCAGGGCAGAACGGCCGATAATTGATGCAAACTTTTAGATATCAGGGCCAAAGGATAAAAATGAATGTTAATTTTTAGTTATTAAGGCAGCCGAGGGCCAATCAGTGATGCCAAATTGTAGTTATCACGGCAGCTAACGGACGATAACTGGTGATGATTTTTAGATATCAGGGCAGCCCATAGCAATCATTTATGCAGATTTTTTGATTTTACTGTAGCCACTGGCCGATAATTAATGCCGATTTTTTAATATAAGGGCAGCCGATGGTGATTTTTTTTGGCCCATATATTTAGCTGATTTTCTTAATTTCCTCAATGCGATTAATATAACTGATTAACAACACAAAACAAGGCAATCAGAGATGGCAGACTTGACCCCATTCAGGCAACTAGTGGCCACTAGTGGACATAGTGGCAAGTCCGAAAACACAGACAGACAGACAAACAGACAGAGCCACTAAATACAATACTTATTGAAGTAACAAATGCTGGATATAATCAGCTATAGAACAACACTAATGGTCTGTCTCTTCAATCTACATTTTATGATATTCATTATTTTCAATAGAAATAATACAAACTAAATATTCAATTCATGAAACGGGTCATCAAAAAACAAAACAAAGCAATATTTTCAGTACCTGAGAAGGAACAAAAGAGAACAATGGTAAACACATACGTCAATGAGGTTTTTGGCGAGGAAGACATCAGAGATCTCATAGCCGAGCAGATCCTCTTTAGTTCTTCCAAGACCTTGAATGTTGACATGTTGGACCACCACCTGCAATCAAAGACACTAACATATCACCAACAATAACAATAATATGTATTAGACCAAATAATATTGTGTTCAGCCGTTCTAATGAATTTATATATTGATAATTATTATGATAAATATGAGATGATCAAAGACAATGTTTTGCCCTCAACTGAAAGTTGAAGAAAACTATAAATGGTGTTTTTAGACTTTTTATGGGCGGAAGTGTTGATTCATTACATTATGATTCAATAAAAGTTTAACATGTGCTGATATTGAATTATTCAGACAAGATATGGTCTTAGATTTTGGACATTGTCATAATGTGATAAGGTATCTGTGATGACTTTTCCTGGTTTTAAAGGCTGTTGCATTTATAATCATCATCATATTTATTATATTGAATACATTTGTGAAATACTGTTATAACTGAAATCAGCAAAAAAGTAACTTCTTGAATTAATTTGAAGCCTAATTATTTGTGAATTAGACCATGATTAAAGTCAAGTGCATTGTTTCTAACACACTTACAATAAACTTAACATTAAAAAGTAAAAGAAATGAAGCAGGCTTTATCTGAAATGAAAGGTAATAACTGTATTTTAAGAAAATACAGATCATAAACAGTATCAGTAGATATTTTATTTTAGAGTGTATTTACAGTCACTCCCCTTTGAGGAAGCACAAACATCTCAAAAAAGTGTGCAGCTTTATATCCTTATATATCTTGGACTAAAAATATCCAGATATTATTTATAAGCCATATCACCCAGGCTTAGAGAAATATTGATTTGATTTACATCTTGATATATTACATTACATTACATTACATGTCATTTCGCAGGCACTTTTATCCAAAGCGACTTACAATAAGTGCATTTAAACATTTGGATACAAACAAGAGCTAGAAGTAAGTGCTTCAAGTAAGCCAAACTATAAAGTGCTAGTCATAAGTGCGATGTACAAGTAAATGTGTGTTGTTCTTTTTTTGTTTTTTGTCGTCATCGTTGTCTTAGTCGAATATATATACTGATAGCGAATGATATAAAAAAAAAAGTGTATCGTGATAAGCCCTATAATACTACTGATATTACTACGACTCACATCTTTGTTCTCGAGGATCTCCTGCTTGGCCTCCTGCTCTGGTTCTGGAGTCTCCATCAAGTCTTCAGGGTTGACGCCCAAGTCCCGGCCATGCATCGGTAGAGTATCCAGACTCTGCACATTAATAGAGAGAATTAGACAGTAATCATTTTTAAAATAAATTACTGAATTATAACTGGATACAGAAAGAGAAAAGGGTGAGAAAACAGATTTAATTCTGTGATGTGACCCGGTTGTACTTTCCTCTGTTCCAGCTTGTTTTGAGTAGGTTGCAAAATAAATAAATTTTGGAATTGGTTATTTTTGGTCTTTATTTTATTGCATTTTTAGACATTTCTTGTAGATCTCTCTTTATAATAAAAACAGTTTTGTAGCAACTTTTGTAGCCATGAACAAGCTTTTTATATGTATTTTATGCAAGGGTGTCAATTTATGGAGGACACCATTTTGTTTGTACACTAGCAAACATGTAGGTTCAGATTCCTACACAAGCATGAATGAATGGCTCACTATAGGAATAATACTTTAAAACAACTGCAGTGTTGGAATTACACCGTGACATTTGAGGAGCCCTATTTTTCAGGTGGCGCCACAAATAAAAATGTCACATGCACACAGACATGGAAGTGTGTGGCAGTGACAGAGTACTATGGGTTAGGGTTAACCTAACCCATAGTAGGTTAGGTTAACCCCACCCTAGGTTAACCCCCTAACCCTTACCCCCAACATATGTCTCTCTCTTTTTCTCTCTCTCACACACACAAACACACATCATGTCACTTTCCTGTCATTTCACTACTGTCTTACTAGAAGTCCAAGATGGAGCGTAACATGTAGGCGATTTGAGTGCAGCACCGCCACATGAGTGGCAACAGCAGGAAAACTTTATTAGTGGGGGGTGTTGACAAATGTTCGGAAATTGGTACATAATCAGCAAATAACCACAATTATTGCTATGTTTTACTATAATAAGGTTATTTATTTCAAGGACCTCATTGTACAGAAAATCAAAGTCTGTAACCTGTGACAAAAAAATGGACGATGTTTCAGAGCTGACCCTCACGGAAGCCAAGTTCCCTTTCACTTCCGTGTAATTTGAACCATGATCTATGGGAACCCGATCAGTTGATAGACACACCTTGTTCAACACACTCGTTGATGACAACATCCTTTCACCATAGTTCCTTGGGAAATGGAGGGGCGCAATCTGCAGTTTTACCATTAGATGTCACTGATTCTTAAATACTGCACCTTTAATATATAAACATACATATGTTACTGTGCAATAACATAATATATTTTCTATATTTAACAATTTTTTAAATGATAAATGAAATGTTCTGTTGCTATTTCTGTGGCACCTGTGGTCTACCAAAGTGCTGATTGCTAGCATAATATAAAACGAATTAAAGTATTGATTTGGGGCATTTTAACAGGACTTCTGGCTACTGTGGTGTGTTAATGAAAAAGGTGTGTGTTGCTGAATACAATATTAGTCATTTTAGTGCGGTATAATGTGGAAATCCCATAGAAATATCTATATGACCATGAGTGATGAAAGCAAGATTTGAAAATGGCGCCCAAGGCATTTGAATTGGCAGCAAGACGACATGAATGTAAACATAGTGCAGACAGTTTGATGATTTGTCAGCTTTTGTTTGTCTGAACAAGTGAAACAGACAGAACCAGGACACAGAGGAGGACAGAGAGACACATGCAGAGGACAGTGCAGCCTTCAGTACACACCGGGCACGGAGGTCATGGTCACACACCCTCTTTACAGGCCTCAAAGACAATATAAACAGGCTTTACCTTAGCATGGACAGCACCCATGGTGAGTACCGCTCCCAAAAATCCTCCTCAGTGGGAGCTGGTTTCTCTGTGTGCGGGAGAAATGTGACAATGACAGCGGCTACTTTCTGCACCAACAACCCTCTGTCAGGGGAGACGCCATGACAGTCTTGTGTTGCATTCGAGTACTCCTCCCAATGTACGGAAACTCGGCTTTCAACACTTGAAAGAACGTGTTTTCATTTGCTAACGCGCATTGGTCCAAACTAAAGTCACAAATCAACTGTGAATCTTTTTTTCAAAATCCATGTCCAATTTTCTCCTTCATGTTCCCTTTTTCCACAATAACTGTTTTCAATACTAAAACACAATATTATGGATTTCTGTAGTGAAAATAATTAGAAAAAGGAAAGTATGTATGATAAAATTAAATAATACCAAAGTTGAATGCAGTAACAGCTATCAACTCATTACCAAATAGACAAAAGCAACAAAACAAAAGGGTTTTATAACTTCAAGTAAAGATGTTTAACATTGAAATTGAAAGAGAGTGTCAGGGAAATTGAAGGATAAACAGAGGACAAAGGAAATAAAGAGTGTTGCAATTCAGCAAGACAAATATTTGGGGAAACAACAGATGATATGTGCATGATTTCCCAGTGATAACTGAACTGCATATTGCAGTGAAACACAGTATGTTTACATTTGACATTTTGAGTTTGTGTTTTACTTGATTCATATTCATTAGAAGAGTCATTTAAGTGTTGGTTGCATTCTGCAGTGATTCACATTCATGTATCAAAAGTTTTAGTGATATTGGAGGTGAGTATAATTGTTATAGTATAATTGGTATAACTGGCCAAGATGCATGTTAGTAATGTCACCTGTGTATTGGGATAAAATGTCTTCAGTATTGATAGAATCTTGTTCACAATAAAAAAATACTAATATTTATTAATCATATAATGAATGATAAAAAGTAAAATTAATGTTACTGAAATGTAAAACTATAAGGAAAAGCTGTGAACTAGAAGATCAGTACTGATATGTCAGAAACATGTTACACTTGAAGGCGCCACCGAGCCTCCCACAGTGTTGACAGAGCTCGTCCAGCAGAGGGCGTCATTTCATTTTTGTTGGAGCAGAACAGAGACAGCGACGTGCTGACAGAGCGGTCGTTCGTTATTAAGTTGTGAGGACATACTTGATTGTTGTAGTCTGTGAAAATTAGCAATGTCGTAAAGGCACAGACGTAGCAGGTTACTGATAAGCTACTGCCTCAGCTAACAGTGTAACCATGTGCATCTCAGACAAAATAAATATATCATTACTGGTTTTGATATCCTTTCAATTATGATATCACAGTTTACAACTTAAGTGACACCTAAATTCCGGGTGTTCCCCCTTTAACATTCCCTAGGCACACTTCACTACCCCGGAAACTAACCCGACATCAATGTTCCACTGACATAAGAACAAAGAAGTTAATACACGAACACATGAAGAAATAAATGCTGAAAGAAAATGTAGAAATTCAGAAACACGTGCACATAGGAATTTAAGAAAGAAAGAACGAAAGAAAGAAAGGAAGAAAAAATAACGAAAGAAATAAAAATATTGGAGTAAGTCAAAATAAATATAAAGATATAAAAATATTAAGAATACATTCATAAATAAAGGAGGATAAAGAAGTAAAATAAATAATTTAATATCACATAAATAAATAGATAAATAAAGAAATAAAGAGAAACAAAGAAAGGAGTGTAAAGAAGTATAACTAATGTAGAATCACATCAATAAAAATGAATAAATAATGTCAAAACACATAACTAAATGAGTGTAAAGAAGTAAAAATAAGTAAATAATGATAAATAATAAATAAATAAATAAGTACAGGGATGTAAAAAAAGAAGTAACCAACAAACAAATACATGACTTTAGACAAATGCATACTCCATAAATGCACCGTACATATAAATACATAATTTAAACACGTGTGGAATGACAGATGTCAGATCATATATCTATGTATTTAATTCTTTCTCTCTTTACAATGTGTTCATTGTTCATTTATACATTCATTAATTTACAGTTATGTCCCATTTTTTGACCCTGGGCTGCACATCCCTCAGTAAATAGTCTCTCTCTCTCTCTCTGTGAGTGTGTGAGTGTGAGTGTGTGTGTCCACACTGGCACAAACAAGCCAATCAGAGCCCGGGTTGTCTCCCTTCTCTCTCTCTCTCTCTCTCTCTCTCTCGCGCGCGTTCTGTAAGCAGTTGCCAGTACAGCAAAAGCAGAAACACACACGCGCGCGCTGTCTCACTCTCTCTCCACACACTTTTTCAGTCAGCCTCTCTGTCTCACACACTCTTTCCCTCTCCCTCTCTCACTCTCTCTCTCTCTCACACACACACACACGTCAGTGTAAAGCTCAGTCAGTCAGTCAGTCAGTGTGTCTGTCTGTGGAAAAGCTCGCTTGACTCAGCATGGGACGCTTCTCTCGGGACGTTTGTTTGTTTCTCTTGGTCATAAACAGTTGCAGGATGATGCTGGACACTGTGGCGCTCTCAGGTAAGAACTGACCGTTCCGCTAACTCTGCCGCTGTGTGTTTCTCTGTGTCCTCCATCATCAGTGCCGGGATATATATCACACCATCATCAACCATCATCACTGTAGATTTCATTATCATCACTATCATTCACATCAGCCTGATGAATCCAAAGTCTAAGTCCTCCATCTGAGTCCCCCCTCTCTCACTGGAACTTCTGTTTCCTGTGCGCAAACGTCAACTCCAATGGGAAACCGCAGCTTGATCCCCGGGTTACGCACTTGGTGTGAGAGGGCGGATTGTTTTCACATTTCACCGTCTGGAAGCGGTGGTTTTGGAGAAGAAGGAGCCGCCGCGCACACAGCATCTTGTCTGTGGGTTTGTGTGTGTGTGAAGTGGGGGGTGTTTATGTGTTTGTCTGGAGCCTTTCTTTCTGCTGCAAACACTGTGCTTGTCAGGACCAGTGGTCCTCATGGAGACCGAAACCTGGTCCTAATGAGGCAGAAGCTCTGGTTAAAGCTGCAGTAGGTAACTTTGTGGTCCAGATTCAGATTATTTGGCTTTGTGCTGAATATTGGACAGTTTGCTTTTTGCACTGCGTGTGGGATTGACACTAACACAGTGCACAAAAAAGAAAAAGTGCAATTTTGATATCAACTGTTGAGGAATATTTAGATGATTAGTCTCTGTGCATGTCCTCACACAAAGCAACACTGAAGACAGGAGCTCAGCTTTGCGGCTGAGACACATATAGATTGTTGCTGTTGCAGTTATGAAACGAATGAATGACTAAAACATTGAAATATGCCAATTCTCATATGATCATGTACTCAAAACAGACAAAGCAACATAACGAAAACAACTTAGCTTAGTGTTTTTATATGATATGTTTGTAGTCGAGCTGGGATATGAAAACTGTTGATGGCAAACTTTGCATTTGACTTTTTTTATCGCCATCTTTTTTTGTAAAATGCTGCCACACTGCCGATGTCTTTGACGTGGATGTTAGAGGAGGACTGACTGTAGCTCAGCATTAAATAAAACCAGCAGACGTTCTGTAGTCTTTCTGTCTCCTGTGGGTTGGGCTAATCCAAAATACTGAAAACTAAGGGCCGCATTCTCTGAAGACGCTGTTACCTGTGGAACGGGGGCGCTCTGACACAACACCCCCATTAGCACTTTCCGTACATTCCTCCAGATGAAATTAAATTAACCATAGACTGTTTGAAATTAACACGGCAAAAAGTCCACTTAAATTCCTGGCTGATGTGTCCTCGGGTAAAACACCTAACCCCACGTTGCTCGTGACAGCTGTGCTGGCCTGGCTGATGTGTCCTCGGGTAAAACACCTAACCCCACGTTGCTCGTGACAGCTGTGCTGGCCATGTGTGAATGGGTATGAAAGGTGTGTGATAGAAAGTGGGCGGAGTGAATGTGTGACTGAACGGGTGTGAATGGGTGAATGGCAAAAACTGTTGTGTAAAGCAGCTTTGAGTGGTCATCCAGACTAGAACAGTGCTATATAAACACAGGCCATTTATAATCTTAGCCCAACGAGGTTTGTGCAATAAATACACCGCATTATATTCTCACATTAAGTGTATACACTATATACTTGAAGCCCTTTTCAACAGATAGGACAAAATCGGCTGACACATTTTATCAAAACCCACAGAGCTCAGACAAATATTGTGGAAGGGATGTCATTAGTCATTCAAAGGTAATTATTAAATAAATAAATAAATAAACAATCCCCATGGTTTTCCAGATTTTCTATATGGGGGCCCACTTTTTAAAGTTTGCAAACAATCTTAATGCATCATTTTGATTTGGTCAAATCCCAAATACTCCTACGCGAGTCTGGTGGTCCATCTGTGGGTCCCGACCCAGTGTTTGAGAACCATTGACCTACAGTATATTGCAGTTTGATTAGCAGTACTCTTCTACTTCTACTATTACTATCAGACTAAGATATTTTTAATTTATCTTTACAGACATTTACTCTCAAAACAAGGATATCCATTACAACAGCAGTGTTTTATTTTATAGTGTATTTCAGTTAATTGTCAATTCTAGCCACATAATCACTGATACTCTCAACCAGCATCAGTTGTTTTTTTTTCTTTTGATTCGTGTCATGCTTCTTCTTTTTTTTTAAATCCAATGTATTTATTCAGCACATTCACAGCACTTGAATAAAGTGTTGTACAGTAGTCATTCAATAAATAATCAGATGCAAAAACAAACAAACAAACACACAGAAAAAGATACGAAACGTGCGAGTAGACAATGACATCTCACTCGGAAAGTGCAGAGCAGCAGACTCACATTGTGTCAAATGCAAAGGCGAACAGATGAATCTTTAAAAGATATTTCAAATGTGAAAGTGAAGAGTCTGCCGGATGTGTAATGGCAGCTCTTTCCACAACTTAAGGGCTGCAACTGCAGCTGTAATTTAGGTACAGCTGAAATGTAGGTTGCTTCTTTGTCATTTTCCTGACTGATTGTACTCTTGACTCTATACTGCCACCATGATTTCTGGTGGTATTGCACTGTAGCAATACCAGCCACATTATTTAATTGACTATATGCACAGCAGGTCACGTCCACCTTCCACTAAAATATAAGGATTTTGACCCTAATTTAACTGCTTCGGAGTCATTGTGATGGTTAAATGGTTTGTTGCGGGGAGACTGGAAGCTGCCTCTACTCCCACTAGAGTCTGTTCGCTGAGTCTTCAGATTAAGGAGGTCTCATGAAGTCTTGGGTCTCTTAAAAAAACACAAATTGCTTCATGGCACCACACACGCCCTGTAACCAGGTCCTGCCTGTAAGATCAAGGCAGCTATAGCATTATTTTAGTGAGTTTTTACAACAGTGAGGATAAAGTGGAAAACAATGGATGGATGTTTATGGTGGTGATGTAAAAATGTGTACTTTGATTTATGAAGGTAACGTTAGTGAACCTGATTTCTATATAAAGGATGGTGTCGTCAACATATTATTACTATAAAGTAACGCGTTGCTTAAGACGATGGCTTAAGACTTTTACGCAGTACTGTATGAGTTCATTTTAAGAGCACGGGCAAGGGAATAAATGATGTTCATTAGTGTCCTTGTGAGCGTAGAAAGACACATAATATGTGCATGTGTATTGAGGACGGGGGTTGGGTGATGGCAGAATGGACGTCAAAGTCCCAGGAGGGACAGACAAGACAGGCAGCGTGAGTGCAGTATTGACCAGTGAGCAGCAGCAGCAACAGCAGCCTCCATCCACAGTGAATAGGTGTCAATACAGAGACACTCGGGTCCCCCTCCTCCTCCCCTCCTGCCCTCTGTGTCCATGTGTGTGTACACTGTGTAATGAGTTGGCCCTCTGCCCCGGGATTCAAACCCAGATGTGACCGACTCTTCTATCAATAAGCTGATCATTTGTGCAGCTGTTAAAAACCTCCGTCCTTTGAATGTTGTCTTACGCTGGACCTTGACCTCTGACCTCCGTCCTCAGTGTCATACAAAGGCCTTGTGATTCCCCTCCTGGCTCTTAAAGGGTGTCCTGGAGCAGAATAATCTGGAAAAAGTAAACCATAATCAATCCAATCCAGTTTTATGTATAAAGCCCTTAACAAATTTCAACACTTCAGACAAATAAAGATAAAGGTAATTACAAAGAAAAGCTAAAATCGGAATCAGTGTTCTTACTAACGCATGACAATGGAAACCGTATATCACTGGACTGTTCAGGAATCTGATTCTCTTCCGTTGTTAGTAACAAGAAACAACAATGGCAAAAAAAAGAGCTGTCACTTTGTCCACAGAGCAGGTGCTTCTGGAGTAGCATTCATTTATTTACAAAACCAGATTAGTGTGGATGTAGACTGCACATCGACAGCACAAAATTGCAAGTCATTTCGAGGTGTGTTTTGATGCATCCTCTCTATTCCGCCTCAAGCATGACATGACGAGTGAATCAATTATACAGAAGTAACACTGTAGGTGGCATCAGCTTCAAGAAGGGTTAGGCCAAATGTCAATTTGTACAATCTCATCATCGATACGCAAGGGGAAATATTAATATTTTAATGAAAAAAAAATGAAGACGCTCTAACGTAAACAGTGCGTAGTTGAGTTGAAAATTACTGGTGCGCTAACAGTCCCTGCCAGTTTCACTTGATGTCTCCTTGTGGTGGAGTTTACAGCAGGATAATGGCAGAGAATGTTGCTAATATATATATTTTATGATTTGAAAACTAATTTTAAACACTTAACAGTGTTTTCAGTCATCCAAGTTTGGCAAGGACGGGTAGTAACACATTTTTCCCAGGGATGACAAAGACAGAAACGAGATCTTTATCACTTTTAATAACACAGTTGTACTGATGAATTCATCACCATATTCTTCTCCCAAATTGAAAGAAATAAATGACCTGCAAGTGACTGTCCTCCAACGAGACGTAACATGGGTCGTATGCAGGAATTAGGACCCATAAGTACATTCTTAAAATGGGCACCGCTAGCAATAGCATCATTAACAGCAATCTGGTACCTTGTGTGTCCTCATCAAGCTTCAATTTGGTTTCCACTAGCAGTTTGCTGAGTGGTTAAAGCATTGTACTTGTGTTCAACACGGTTTCAACTCCCATGTGAGACTTTTACACAGCCAACATGCATTTTTGTTTTTACATGTAACTGTGTGTAACTTACTGCCTAGCCCTGTCTTTTTTTAACCCTTTCCTCACTCCTTCATGGGCAATAACCCTAACCCCGAAAACTAGGTTGACTCCTTACTGTCTTTAGTGACTCTTTACTGTCTTTAATGACTCTTTATAGTCTTTAGTGACTCTTTACTGTCTTTAATGACTCTTTACAGTCTTTAGTGACTCTACTGTCTTTAATGACTCTTTACTGTCTTTAGTGACTCTTTACTGTCTTTAGTGACTCTTTACTGTCTTTAGTGACTCTTTACTATATTTAGTGACTCTTTACCGTCTTTAGTGACTCTTTACTGTATTTACTGATTCTTTACTGTATTTAGTGACTCTTTACTGTCTTTAGTGACTCTTTACTATATTTAGTGAATCTTTACAGTCTTTAGTGACTCTTTACTGTCTTTAGTGACTCTTTACTATATTTAGTGACTCTTTACAGTCTTTAGTGACTCTTTACTGTATTTATTTGTATTAATTAAATATTTATTCAAAATTGTTGTTGGCAGATTTTGTTTGCAGTGAACAGGCAAACAATGTATTTCACACAGACATACATTGAGATAAAACTGCACAAGACATGGGGATGGGTAAGCTCTCAAAAGGGATTTAAAACTGAATAAAAGAAGATACTAACTAACCTAAAAGACTATAAAGAAAATGCCACAATAAAAAACCTATTTAGGTCTTATTAATCCCTGCAGATTATTGTTGCAGGGATGAAACTGTTTCAGTTGCGCTTTAACTTTAAATCTCCGACCAGAAGGAAGGTGCTGAAATTCACTAAATAAAGGGTGGGAGTCATTATTATGAATGGAGCTGGCTATCTGCTGTAACTGTCTGGTGTAAAGTGACTCTGGGCACAGCCCTGAATTATCAGTGCCTTATGATTTTACCATATTAACAGTCAGACTTGTAACTGTTTTCATGTCTGTACAGAGATCTGCGCACTGTTAAGGAAAAAGCTGAGCGTGTGAATGAATGTTGATGTCTTCTGTGTGTCCAGATGCAGACGAGTGTGCCGAGGGTTCAGATGACTGTCACATCGATGCCCTCTGCCAGAACACGCCAAAGTCCTACAACTGCATCTGCAAGCCGGGCTACAAGGGAGACGGCAAACAGTGTGAGGGTGAGTGAGCCTCCTACATTTATACTCTCTTCCCACTAATTGCAAAGTGCAAATTTGTGCAGTGAATTACTGCGAGGTTCAGAACACATCATAAACATATTTACCTCAAGGCATGATGGGACAACACACCGTCTGCTCAGTTTGAAAAGGAGAAGCTTGTGAATTTTGGCAAAGTCTCTGCCAGAAAGTCATGTGTATTATGGATAAATGTGTAAGGCTGAAAATACAGTAAGGTCACTGTGTGTGGAGGGTTGAAGGAAGTGACACACATTTTAAGACAGTATTCATTGTTCATTCATCATCTACCGCTTGGGTCGTCTGTGGCCCCGGTGACATAGAGCTAAAGGTGGGGTACCCACTTGTTCATGTTCCTTCAAGTTAGTGTTTTTGTTCTGATCTATCTTTTTTTTCCCTACTTGTACATCGACCTTGGGTTTCATGAAAGGCACTAAATTTAAGTTATTATCATTATTATTATTATTGTTCTCCAATCCCCAATCCAACACAGTGACAAACAACCATTCACTCTCACACCTACGGTCAATTTACACAGGTATCTGGAACAAAAAATTCTAGTGTTTTAGAACATGTCAAGACCTAGAAATAATTTTACTACACATCTATGTAGTATTTCTGAAACTTAAGTGGGAGCTAATAAAAATGCAACCCCAGGGGACAAATTAGGAATGACTGTATGTATAACTACATAATTGTAGTTGATGATCTTTAATGTAGTGTTAGCTTTCCGGCTCTGCTTCTGGACAGTGGTTGGGGAAGCACAGGGGAGATATTACCTCCAGGGCTGGAGCTGTGGCTGCAGGTTAACACCCTTACTTCTACAGATAGGGGATGAACAGGTGGACACTCAGGTGATCTGGAAGAGGCTGAGCGTTTATTTCTCTCAACAGGCTCGGAACGCGACACATATTTACCCCACTTCATAGTGACTATAATGCTAACTCTGCCCATACTCTCATCTCTCTCTCTCGCTCTCCCCCTGCATGCACACTTGCCCGGCTCTTAAAGGCGCCACAGCATTCTTACAACGTTAGTTTACACAAATTGACCTTGCGGGCCGGATTGGACCTTCTGGTGCGCTGGTTTCAGCACACGAGCCATACGTTTGACACCCCTGATTTAGAGTGTCCATTTAACCTCTGCATGTTTTTGGACTGTAAGAGGAAACTGGAGAAAACCAATGCCAGAACATGCAAACTCCATGCTGAAAGGCCCTTATTGCAACTAGGTCGTGAACTTAGGTTCTAACCACTACACGTACTGTGTAAACCTTTAATACAGTATCATTGCAAACAAAAAACACATTTTGCAAAAATCCAGATAGGTCTCACCTTTTAGTCAACCCCCCCGACCATTTCCCAATCATTCATATTCATGACTTGAAGTTTTACATAAGAAATGTCATATAATAGAATTCAAACCCTCAATGTTGGGCCCACATAGCTCCACAATCGACTTTGCCAAGTTAAATAGCTGTTATTCCAGGTCCATATTTAACAACATATGATGTACTCAGTATGGACTTGGATCAGGATACGGAGCAAAAAAATTGGGCTATATTTGCTGAGTGTCCCATCAGATAAAATGTAATGCAAAGAACAGAGCCTGTGATGTGATAACAGCTGTTTCACCCCTGCCCCTAAATGAGTTCACCTAATTAGCAGAGAGGAAGTACAGTGAGTGGTGGTGTGAGGGTGAGACAGGGGCAGAGCCTGACTGTGCGCTCACACCTCCACTCACTTCTGCCTCACAGCACAGCACAGCACAGCTGGAGCCTGCCCACTTTCTTTCTGCAGTCCTACCTCAGTCACACATGCACACATGCACACGTATGTACACATGAATGCACACACTGTAGGCTTCACTACACTTAATGTCACATCTGACTACACAAATTCCGGCCGATTTTCAAGCGATTTAGTCGTGAACACATTTCTAGTATCGGACTTGATAATGAACGTCTGGAGCGATGAACGGACGTGTAATATAACATAGCTGAAGAACAGAGATTTGCCGTCTGGGACGCTTCACAACGCCCTGACAAGAAGTCTAGCATGTTGGAATTATTATAACTCCTTGACCCGCTTCCCAGATGACCTATAAACTCTATGTCAATCCCCTGAACAAGACATAATCTGACACAGTGACCATTGTGAAAGACAAAAATATTGTGTAGTCTGATTTCGGCACAAGACGCTTTCTCTATAAGTGACTCTGCGGTGATTTTGCATTTTCAAAACCATTTACCCTCACTTTTTCTGAGGTACCACATTTGACAGATGACAAGTCATTTCAACCAAATTCACAACATAAATCTTAAAAATAACAATATATCTAGCTCAGTGGTAGCGAGAGTCGTTCGATTCCTGGCTCCGCTGGTCTACATGCCCATGTGTCCTTGGGCAAGACACTTAACCCCACGTTGCTCCTGATGGCTGTGCCGGCAGCGTGTGAGTGGGTATGAAAGATGAGTGATAGAAAATGCGCTCCACATAGATGCTGTATGTATGGGTGTGTATGGGTGAATGGGTGAAGAACAGCAGTGTATAGCAGCTTTGAATGGTCATGCAAACACAAACTAGAAAAGCGCTATATAAATACAAACCATATCTGTATATTTTTCAACGAGTACAGTACCTGTTGAATGTGTTCCTGTTTTTTGTTTTTTTTATAGATATCTCTTGCAGTTCTTATCCAAAAAGCATCAAAGTGGGCACACACCTTAGTACGGCCTTCTTTACCATATTTACCTCGGATTTTTACCTCGGATTTTTAAGCATATACTTGTGTCTAGCTTGATTTTTTGGCAGTCTGGACAGCTAAATGACACCCAAGCTGATTCAAACCACATACAGAGATGGTTTTGAATGTGATCCTGATCAGATTTTTACAGATCCGTTTCAATCTGAACATCTCGGTCGTTCGGATTTCAAAGGGTCTTCAGACTCGCAGAGCAACTCAAACGGAGAAGGAGGTGGGACAGAAACAGGCACAGAAGCCTGTTGTCCATTTTGTTCATTTTGTTTAGAATACGTGTTTTTACGGAACATGGCCTCTGGCCTATATGGCCACACGCTGATCGGATCTGATCACTTGCAATATATAATGTGAACAGTGGGTCAGGAAGTTGCTTACACAGTTTGAAGACTGTCAAGTGAACTGATGACAAATGACAAAAAAACTGGGGGTGTCTGTAAGTTCTGTAATGGCGGTTTTCCACTACATAGTACCTCCTCGCCTCAACACTGCATGGTTTGGTTGGTTTTCCATTGCAATATAATACCTCCTCCTGCATGAAACTGCCCTGACTTTGTTTTACACAACTTACTACTGTAAAACTACTACTGTACCTCACCAGGGTCAGCCAACCATCAATGGACAGTGCACAAGAGAGGTGAAGAAGAGAGTGCAGGTTGGGTGGAGTGGGTGGAGACGAGTGTGTGACAGAACAACAGCAGCAAAAGTAAAAGGAAAGGTCTACGACACGGTAGTGAGATCTGCTATGATGTATGGCTTGGAGACAGTGGCACTGCCTAAAAGGCAGGAGGCAGAGCTGGAGGTGTCAGAGCTGAAGATGCTGAGATTTCTGTTCGGAGTGACCAGGATGGACAGGATTGGAAATGAGCATATTCCAGGGACAGCTCAGGTTAAATGATTTGGAGATAATCTGAGAGAGGTTGAGATGGTTTGGTCACGTGCAGAGGAGGGATAGTGATTCAATTGGACAAAATATGTTGAAAACCACAGATTAGGTTCATTACAGTATGTTGTGAAGGACATGAGGACAGCTGGTCTAACAGAAGAAGAAACAAGGGATAGGGTAAGAGGGAGGCAGATGATTTGCAGTGGCAACACCTAAAGGGAGAAGCTGAAAGAATAAGTCGAGTTTAATGCTGTCTAACGCACTGTGAATGACCTTTGTCACCAAGTCAAACTCTCTACACTGGGGAAAAAGTGATGCAACACATGTTGTCTTCTTCCTGTCATGTGTTACTTTAACAACAGATTAACTTGTGCACCTATGGGCAGGTTAGTGTTGAAATGGCGTGTGGTCAGGCACATTTTTGGCACAAAGCTATCTTTTGAAAAGTAGTAGACCATCAGAAAACTGGTCTGAAGACTGAGGTGCAGTATTTCAGTGTTAATGTGGATACACTCTACCTCCTCCCACGCATGCTTCACCTTTGGTGGAATCCTGCTGTTGCCAGAGATGTTTGCTTCTGTCTTTTACTTTTACTGCACTAAAGTTATCTCAAAAAAGCAGATTATGTAACTTCATTTTGTTTACTTCTTGTTGCTTCAGACCGTTGACCACAACTGCAACCACACCATCCAAAGAAGAATAATTAGACACGTGTTCGTGTCCGATCGAACATCACAACCTTAAGTATCTACTGATATCAGTGTGATACAGTCATTTTACACATTTAAAATGATATTGCTGCATCTTATATCCATTACAGTCTGTGTGTAGTGAACCATGTAATATATATAGGATTTTTGGACTGTATTGGAGTTTACATTTTATCTATCCAATAACTATTCCAGATTAAGATTAATAATAACATTAATAATAAGTTACAGTTTCTTGGGGGCCCACCCTTTAGAAAGAAGGGACAATATTTACTGATTCAGTCTCATGAATTTAGCCAATTACCAATTTGGATTATGATTAATAATTAATTTAATAATTGATAAGTCACAGTGACACATCAATCAATCAAACGTCATCTAAATCTAGACACAACAACAACACACATGCACTGAGTAAGCTCAATACAACATTTCACACAGTTAAACGTCCTTATCCAATTTGTGTTAATGTTCTGCTACACCCAGTTACGTTACCAAGTCCTTGAAAGATGCAAGGAAATTCCTTTTGTGTCCAGAAACTGTAGTTTGTTCACCATGTTTCTGGTGTCTGTTGCTCAGGTTCCTCCTCACAAAGTTAGCTAGTTGGAGCTAACTTGGCTCTTGATCCTTAGGCTCTTGAGTCATTGCCTCTGATGGGAGGATTACAGGCTGCTTTGTGCGTTGTGATCAGTACAGAGGGTTCTCTTGCTGGTGGGAGGTTGTTTAGCTCTGTACTGAAGGGCCTACAGTTGAAGAGCTGATGTCTGGCCCTTGGAGGGCGTCTGTGTCCTTCCTCCATCCTGGAGGAGGAAGAATAGGACTCCGTGTCCTCCTCACAGGACAGCCAGTTGAGAAGAAGAAGCAGGAGGAAGAGGTGTGCACTGGTCGTCGCTTCTCTGTTGTCATTGTGTTAAGCCTGTCCCTGGTGTGCCAGGGTTTTGTGACTGGCTCTCCTTTTTTAGGGGATTCTGTAGTTGTCCATCATGGTGTCCTTGGCAGACGTGTCTTCAGAGCAAAATCAAATCATTGGCAGACTCTGCTGCTGCCTTCACCCAGGATAGGAGTTCCCCTACTAAAATCCAAGAAGACCGTTGTCATGTAGCTCTGTTGCGATTTATTGCAGTGAACACACTCTGTCTGTCGGAGCATCCTGAATATCAATTGCTGTGTCCTCTGAGAGGAGACAACACAGGGTTCAGGCTTTTCAGGAACATGATCCTCCTCCCCTGAACCTGCTGTCTGTACAAATGTGCTCTGTCATTACATCACGGTTATTAGGTGAGCACTGAATGTGTGAGTGTGTTTCTGTGTTGGTCTGAGTGTGTATGTGGAGGTTCTGCTGCGATGGAGCAAGAATGTCAACTGCATTTTATTACATCATTGTATATCTGTGTATTTGTTACCTCTTTAGGACCTTTTCGGTCAAAACACTGACCTTGTCAGGAGTAGTAGTACTCATGGAGAGTAAAACCTGGTCCTAATGAGGCCAGAACCTTGTTTCAGAGGAACTGGTTAAGTTAAGTTAGGTTAAGTGCTCAGATCCACAGCTGCCTCCATCAGTAAGTTCAAAGGTGTTGGTTTGTGACTTCTGTATTTGAAATTCCTAGTTTGGATTTACTTGACATTTAGTGACATGAACTGACCACATGAGGCAGCACTAGACCAGCAGCTCCTCTTGCAATGAGCTAAAAATGCAGATTTTCTCTATGGACTTTGCTGCGGGAGAGAGTGAAACTTCAATTTCCAATCGTAAAACGGTGCCTGGAGAAAATACCATATTTTAATGATATCACAGAAAAATCAAGCAGCTGTAGATTTTAGCTGGTGTGCCTTTTACTATGAGGCTAAAATCTGTTTTTCCAGGTTTTCAATGAGTGAGCATCAGTGACTCTCACACTTGGTGAAGTTAGTGCTGAAAAGGTCTCAGTAGTTCATACAACTACACTTCAAATACCCTCTTAAAATTACGGTGAGGTGAACGTTAGGTTTAGGTCACTCTAGGGTTAAGGGTTGTGGTTATGGCTATTGTCATCTCTGGAAATGAATGTAAGTCTATCGTACGTCCTGAAATGTAACCGGAGAAAGTGTATGTGCATGTGTGTCTCCTTATTGACTCCTGACTGTACACTGAGATCCATCATCCTGCCTCCAGTGATGAGGTAACAGCTTGTGACTGGCACGCCAAATGAAGATGAATGGTGGATGAGAGTTGACCCCTGACCCTGTGATTAGATATGGGTGCCGTAATTGTCCGGCTGTGTTTTCCATCAACAGGCATTAAAGGCCACTTTGCTGGCCAGTGCACATTAGCTGGCTCTGCTATTCCTGGAAGCACCTGGAAGCAACAGAGACTCCAGTGCCCGCTCTCCTCAGCCCACAGGTCATCATCAGCATCACTCCATATCAGCTAACAGTCACTCAACAGTCCAGTAAATCATGCAGTGGATTTGGAGGAATTCGATAAAAGTTAATGTTTCGGAAAGGCTGTGCTTTTTGTTGCTTGTGTGATTTGGCTCAGAAATGTATGATCTAGCCACTGTGTTATCTCTCTGTTGTCATCTTATCAGACATATCTGTCCAGAGCACCTGTGTTTATCAACAGAGCTCCACAGGCACTCATCATGCTCCATAATACTGGATGTTTTGGATAAGGATGCCTGATGTTGACTAGGGCTGAACAACTACAGTTTGAAACAATACATTTACAAATCACAAAAGCTGCAGTTTCATTCTTCTGTTGTTGATTGTTCGACCTTATATCAAAGTATTTCAACCTTCAAATAATCTCCAAGACTATTTTGATGGTACTTGAACTAATAACAGGGTGAATATCACCTCTTCATTAGTACTACTTTTCGACACATGGCACAACCGGGGGTTAGATTTTGTTTCTAATATCTTGATAAATAATGTTATCATATTTGAATAAAATGCTGTAACACAGGCTGCTGTACCTGGTCTAATGGCATGGTTGTTTGTACATTAGAGGTCCTGCTAAAGCAAAAATGCCAAATTGGCATCTCTTTTGCATGCTTCTGCGTTTTTCATTTCTGTCCATTCGAAAAAAGCGGGGTCAGATGTGTACTCGTGTGTGACCTCACCATTGTCGCCATTGTCGCTTCCTCTGACAATGGTTTTCTCCTCTTCCTTTTTTGCCGCCTCTGCCATGATGAACTAAAATTACACTGTGACTGCCTTGTTCTTATAGCCGGTACCTGACTAGTGTGTGTGTGGTGCCATGGAGCAATTTGTGTTTCTCACAAGACCCAAGACTTTGTGAGACCTCCTGATTCTTAAGACTCCGGGTTGGTGGCTCTGATCTTGTAGGGAGAGTGGAGACAGTCCCCAATCTCCCTGTAACAAGACATTTAACCATCACATTGACTATGAAGCTGTAAAATTAGGATAGAAATCCTGCATAGTTCTGCTTGAAAGTGACACAGTGTAGTATTTCCAAGATTATTTTGACGGTACATCAACTTATAACAGGGTGAATGGCACCTCCGTCAAAGCCAGAGCAGGTCCACTCTGCATCACCTTCATTGGCAATATGGAACATCTGGTTTTGAGTCTGTGCCTTTTGGTAGCCAGTCCAGCTGTTAATTACAGCCAGAACTGCTGCACCCAGGTTTTAATAAAGCTGTGTGTAATCATTTTCCTATTATCAGGAAGTGAGTGAGAAGCCTCACCTGTCTTATACAACCGTCGTTTTTAGTGTATCTGTAATTTTATTAGCACTTTGTGTATTTCTATTGTATTCTTCCAGTCAACAGTTTGGACACACTTTCTCATTTAAGGGTTTTGCATTATTTTCCTGACTATTTATCTTGTAGATTCTCACTGAAGGCATCAAAACTATGAATGAACACATATGGACTTTTGTAAAACAGTGTGAAATAACTCAAAACATGTTTTATATTTTAGATTCTTCAAAGTAGCCATCCTTTGCTTTGTTGACAGCACTGCAAACCCTTGGCCTTCTCTCAATGAGCTTCATGATGTAGTCACCTGAAATGGTTTTCACTTCACAGCTGTGCCTTGTCAGGGTTCATTTGTGGTGTTTCTTGCCTTCTTAATGGGGTTGGGACCATCAGTTGTGTTGTGCAGAAGTCAGGTTGGTATTTGACAACTGATAGAATTCATATTATGGCAAGAACCAAACAGCTAAATAAAGAGAAATGACAGTCCATCATTACTTTGAGAAATGAAGGTCAGTCAGTCCGGGAAATTGCAAAAACTTTGAATGTGTCCCCAAGTCTCAAAAACCATCAATCGCTACGACGAAACTGGCTCACATGAGGACCACACCAGGGAAGGAAGACCAAGCGTCACCTCTGCTGCTGAGGATAAGTTCATCCGAGTCACCAGCCTCGGAAATCGCAAGTTAACAGCACCTCAGATTAGAGCCCAGATGAATGCCACACAGAGTTCTAGCAGCAGACACATCTCTACATCAACTGTTCAGAGGAGACTGAGAATCAGGCCTTTATGGTCATAGCTGTTAGCAATTGCTGCTAAAAAACACTACTAAGGAAATGCACCAAGCAGAAGAGGTTTGTTTGGGCCAAGAAACACAAGGAGTGGACATTAGACCAGTGGAAATCTGTGCTTTGGTATGATGAGTTCAAATTTGAGATCTTTGGTTCCACCCGCCGTGTCTTGAATGGATGGTCTCTACATGCATGGTTCCCACTGTGAAGCATGGAGGAGGTGTGATGGTGTGGGGGTGCTTTGCTGGTGACACTGTTGGGGATTTATTCAATGGAAGGCACACTGAACCAGCATGGCATCCCGTCCAGTTTGCGTTTAGGTGGACCATCATTTATTTTTCCAAAAGGACAATGACCCCAAGCAAACCTCAAGGCTCTGTAAGGGCTATCTGACCAAGAAGGAGAGTGATGGAGTGCTGCACCAGATGATCTGGCCTCCACAGTCACCTGCCCTAAACCCAATCAAGATGGTTTGGGATGAGATGGACCGCAGCGTGAAGGCAAAAGGGCCAAGTGCTCAGCATCTCTGGGAACTCCTTCAAGACTGTTGGAAAACCATTTCAGATGACTACGTCATGAAGCTCATCAAGAGAATGCCAAGGTTGTGCAAAGCAGTAATCAAAGCAAAAGGGTGGCTATTTTGAAGTATCTAAAATATAAATGTAATGTAAATAGTCATGAAAATAAAGAAAAAACATTAAATGAGAATGTGTGTCCAAACGTTTGACTGGTAGTGTATGTATTTTTATTATATTCACAACTTCATTTTAAAAATGCTCATATCATAGTAAACTTCAAATAATTACTGTGTACTTTAAGTGTTCTATCCATGATGCATTTTACATTTTTTAAATTATTTAAATTAATTTTTCTTAATTCAAACACCTGAAAATCACCTGTATGAAATCTAGCACATGAGACGTTTTGAATTATGGTTAAATTAAGAAAAAAGTACGACCCGTAGGTATGTGTTTAAAAGAGGTGCCCTTAGCTGTTCGACTCCCTCGTTTACACACATTTTTTCTACGTCATTTTCTGTAACTTACTGCCTCGTCTCGTTTTTGGGTTTTTTAGCCCTAACCCTAACCTCACTAACACTTGTGCATAGCTGAGTTGAAAATACCGGTGTGCTAAAAACATATCTCTGGGTCGTGTTCAGGGGTTGGCCGAAACGATCCATAGTTTGAGTTGGAGGACAGGTTGTTTATCGAGATGCTTTTGAGGTTCAGGAAAGTCATCCCTGATCCCTCGATGCCTGTTTAGTTTCTGTGTCCTGAAAATACAGCACAATGATTCCATTTTATCATAATCCTTTGAAATGTTATCCGAGTTTGTTTCAGTTTAAAGTATACACAATCAACAGCCTGTTATGGGTTTCTTCGATCTGTCTAAACAGGGAGACAACTTTGAGACGGTTTTGCACACACACACACACACACACACGTGCAGTAAAGCAGACTTAAGTGATGCACACATACCAGAACAAGAACAAAGAATCAGATGGTGTAACACATCTACAGCGGCAAAGAAAATCACCTCAGAAAATGAATGGTCTAAGGAAAACGGCACTTTTGCAAACATTAAAGGTATAGTTCAAGTTTATTTTGACATGTTTTATCAATTTTATGAAATACTGACACATAATCAGTACTGGTTTTGTTGTGTGTGTGCCACCAGGAACCAGTCTGAGACACAGATTCTCTGCAAAAATATAACAAACACTGGACAAAAGGCTCATCTCCTGCACCAAAGTCCATAGAGGAAATGATCATTGTTAGCGCTCAGAGATGCAGGAGCTGCTGTTCTGCTGCCTCATGTGGTATGTTTGTGTCACTGTGGTTATTCTGAACAAAGAATTACATACACTGATGTCACAAAATGACATTTGGACTTAATGATGGAGGCAGCAGTGGGTCAATAGTGCTGTGACGTCAAATTGCTGCTTTTCTCCATGGACTGTTGTGGGTGAGCGAGTGGTTTACAAAGCAACACAAACTTAAAGGTAGGGTTGGAGATCTAAGCCCCTTTCATCAGACTTCCCTCCAGAGCACAGGAACTCACAACAAATACAGATTCATGAGCACTGCGCATTGGTTACAATCGAGGTGTGAAGAGGAAGTCAGCTGGTGATTGTCATTGATTCAGGATGTGTGATGTGTCAGTTCATCAACAACACTTCACCTATGCCTTTTAAAATACTTGGTGACAAGAAGGTAAACAACCATGATATAACTCTGGTGGTGATGTGGGTCCACAAAGACCTGCTCAACTGTAGTGGGCAGCTGGCTCCTGCCTGAACAAAGCTTCCTGCGAGTTGCTAATCTGTAGTGCGGAAATGTAGCAGAGGCTTAGAACACAGGTCATCTCCCTGGTCACCACAAACTTTAGTCCCAGCACTTACAAAAGCACAGGAGCCAGAGTGGCTTTTTCTCACACTGACCACTTCCATTTAAACTTCACAATCCTCTTTTTCCTCAGTCCTATTGGTACAATTCTCAAATGATGTCTAATATTTGCAGGGCAGTGAGTGCATCATGGATTCCCAGCAAAAGCGTGTCACTTATTTAAATTGTCCATGAACACAACAGTGTCATCAGCATATTTCATCTCTCATATTCACTGTGAGTGAAATGAGTGTAAAGTCACGATTCTCTTTAGTAAGTTATGTGTTGTATTTCTGTCTTTTACCATATCATTACTTAGTCATGCATCCAGGAAGGACCAGGTAGATGGACAGAAGCAGGCACATTATTAGGCAGTTGTTTTAGGTAGTGCTCGCAGAAACTAAAATCATGATTGTGATAAAAACACAGAAGTCCTACAGACGCCCAGGTCCAACTGTTTGCCGCCATCTCACACTACACTGTAAAAACAGCCCCATTAGAAATAAGCCGAATATTCTTAACGTGATATAAATGTTCTTGTTTTAAGAAAAACAAGCTGCCAATGGCTTTTAGCAGATTTGCTTGGCCAGAATTCTTAAAACTAGCTTGTAAATCTGCAACCACTTTCAGACTGTGATGTGCCTTAAAAGACATTTTTTTATCCATTTAAACGTCTTATATTTTCACACAGGGCCACACCATGTCTCACGTGGCTAGCACTGTTGCCTCACAGCATGAAGGCCTTTCTGTGTGGAGTTTGCATGTTTGTGGGTTTTCTCTGGGTTCTCAAGTTTCCTCCCACATGTAGAAAAACATACAGCGGTTAACCCTCTAAATTGTCCATAGGTTTGAGTGTGAGAGTGAATGATTGTTGGTCTTTATATTGGAGCTTCTCCACTATACAGTTCTGAAACGTCTCAACTTGTTTTGTTTTTTTTTGCAGTAAGGATAGTACCTGGTACCTGGTGCTTTTTTTGGTACTGGCTAGGTTCTTAGCTGATACGAAAATGTGACATGGACAGGCGACCGGCCACTGATTGGTCAGAGAGTGTCGTCACAGGAAGCAAAATGAACAATGCCGAACTGTAGTTAATCTCCAACACTCAGCAAAGAAGTATTTAAGCGAGTCTGGTAGAGTCTTTAGTGACAGCACTGCCGAAAGATGGCGATCGTATTTTGGCTGAGTGACTGCTCAAGTGGAGTCTGACTCTAATATTGATGGGGACATGCCCATATGAGCATCAGTGAACGCACAGCCGAGCAGAGTGCTGGTGATGAGTTTTCAGGGCCATACCTAAAGCGCACAGTCAAATCTTTTTGTCTTCCCCTACCTCTCTGGCCTGCACTACTTACGTAACACACATCAACGAGTGTTCTGCTCTCTGTGTTTAGTGTTAGAATGAATAATTCACAGTGATGTCTCTCTCTAATATGGTGTATTGGTGTTGCCTCCCATCGTGGCGTAAAATGAGGCACTCTGTGTGCAGCGGGGGAATGTCATGGGAGATATGAAAACAACTATATGACTATCTCAGCTATACTGAGAGAGTCATGTGATAGGCTAAAGGACAACTAATCCCCCTCTTCTGAGGTTAACTTAAGGCCCAATGCCTAATATTGAAAAAGGCCAAGTGGGCTAGCAGCTAATGCTGCGTTCCATTTACATTGGACATTCTACTGGCAACCTGTCCATGGCCTTTTGACCTGTCAGCAAGCATTGGCACCAGTGACTCTCATGTGGAGGACAAAGCAGTAGGCGAAGAATTAATGAATAATTTAATCAGAGATTTCCCCATTGTGGGATTAATAAAGGATTATCTTGTAACATGTTGCTGACCTGCCTGTGTTCGATGGTTGTCTTGTCACTGTCACAGGTCCTCCTTCACTCAGTGACGAACACCTGACCTGTTTTACAGAGACAGAGATGAGAGAGGGAGAGGCGGAACTTCTCATGGGAACAATGGATAGTGAGGGAGAAGTGGCAGACACTTACAAAGGCACTGTCTGGTGTCTACAGCACACACACACACACACACACACCACAAGTACAGATTTGGTCTGTGCACCTCGCTCTGTCTCTGTCTCTGTGTGTGTCTCTCACTCAGACCCAGTGATGCTTATGCTGTGTATATATAGAAACAGTGACCTCATGCCAGCACCTCCACCTCACTCTACTGTCACTCTATGACAGATGATGTCTGGTGCTGTGGTGTGGAAATGTTCTGACTTTAGCTTCCCCTCAACTTCTGAGACGTGTGTGTGTGTGTGTGTGACTGCAGAGATACTGTATGTATGTGTGAGATCCAAAACTGAAAAAAGGAGAAGAAGACGATATCCATGGGTACGCTCTTGGAATGTGCTAGTGGAACATACCATTCTAAAGCACCATTCTCATGCCTGACACCATTATTTTACAAGATTCACTTAAATGAAAATAAAAATTAAAAAAATTCAAGGACCTTGATGGTTTTCAAAAATTGCAAAAATAATAAAGCAGGTAAAAGTCTCCCTTGTTTGTTACAACACCACCTACTCTTTCATGTGCCCTGCATTGCTTGGCATCCCTGTGACAACATGAGATTCACATGTATGGCGTCACATTTATGTCAAAGGTCGTGAGAGAAGCAGCGCAGTCGTACGTTAATATTTGCGTTCGTGCAGTAACATTATTTGCTCATGAACGTGTTTTTCCCTATTTTTCACCCAAACAGGTCATCAAAAAGAACGTTTGGAGGAAAAAAAAAATTAATGTGATAAAAAATTTACAGCAAAAATGCATAAATTATAAAGAGGGATTAATTGCTACCTGCCCTGGCGAGGTTTGAAGATACATGCAGGATTCATTGGGAGAGTTTAGCCTTGAATCCAACACGACCTGCATGTGATCACTCAGGACAGATGTAAATACCAGGTCTGAAAGTCACCCTGCATGTCCATATGTACATCTCATGTGACATGTATGAGTTATTATGGATGTAGTTATGGAAGACTGTATGTCAGCTCTGTGATTGGCTGCAGACCTGTCCAACTCTGCCTCTCATTCAGTCTCAGCTGGGATTGGCGCCAGCTCCTCCCATGACCCTCTAATGGTAATTGGTAGATAATGGATGGATGAAACATGTAATAATGAACCTGTGGTGGGACAAATGAGATGATGGTGAGATGCCACACTCTGGATAATTGATGGGAAACACCTTGCAGCAAATCCTGCTGTCAGGTTGGGTGGTCCAGTTTGTTGTGCTTACAGGCTAAGGGGCAGCCTTTAGCCTGTAGTGAATTCCCAACAGCTTGGAGCACATGTTGGTGGTGTCTGCTTGTGTGTGAAGAAGCCTGAGAACATGCAGCTCCTCTTTGATTGTGGTTCCTTCAGTAGTCCAGTGGTTTGCTCGGTTTCTGTCACATCTAATGGTCATCAATGTAGGATTCCCAACTGCTTTGCAGCTCCGCTTTTACACTGATCCACGCCTCCCTCATCAAAGTGATCCAGTTCAAAATAAGATTACTGATTACATTCCAGTAAATGTCGTAATAATTAAATAGTAATGAAATAGTATAATATCCAATATAGAAAAGCAGGAGCCTGCTGACTGTCATACAGATCAAAGGAAGATGAGGGCGGAGTTTATCTGGGGGGGTGGACTTGCTGCATGACTAGTGGGAACACAAAATGTTTTTTTTACCTGGTTTGCACAAGAGTGACACATGAGTTTTCGTGCAGGGCAATACCCTAAAATGTACACTCAAGTTCTAACCACTCTTGACGACCAATATTATGCAGATTATTCAGATTAGATGCAGCTGAATGGTGGCATGGATATAAAGCAGCCTCATCTGATAAACAAAATAAATGAAACCATCAAACAAAATTAAACAGACATTGTCGGTTACTTTTGAATACATCTTTTATCAGTTAGAGAAAACAGGAGAAATATTTTCTACCAAGAATAATTAAATTGTTAAACAGTTAAATTATAATTCTTTGTAAATATGTGCTGTCCGTATTTGTAAGGTAGGTTTTTTTATTTGGAGCCAAATGCGATTTACCACATAATACATTTTAATTTATTTACAATTTGATTTAACTTTACCTAATTTAACCTAATCTAATCTTTTCTAGTCTAACCTGTCCTATACCAACCTTACCTAACTTGACCTAACCTAACTTAATTCACTTTACCTGTCTTAACTTAACTTAACCTAACCTGACCTAATTTACGCAACCTGTGCTAACCTAACCTGACTTAATTTACCTAAACTGTCCTAATTTGATCTAACCTAACCTAATATACCTAACCTGGCTTAATCTAACATAACCTAATGCACCTAACCTGGTTTAATCTAACCTAACCTAATTTACCTAAACTGTCCCAATCTAACCTAAATTCTTAATGGCGATTATTCAATTTCAATAGTCCAGATATTGGAAATGTGAAGTTTCATTGCCTCCAAACAGATCTGTGCTGGTTTGTCTTTTCCTCATTTTCTCATGAAATTTACTTATGAAACTCAAACCTTACCTGCAAAAACCCATCCTCTCCTCTGTCTCCCTCCTTCTCTGTCCACTGTCCGGTGCCTCATTTCCTTGATGAGATGTGGAGCAGCAAACCTTTCTCTGGCAATTAAAAGCAGATGCAGCTGCTAGTCTGAAGCTGTCAGATGTCAGCAACAGCTCTGGGGCAAGAAGTGGCACCATTTGAGGCCAAGTTCACTGTCCTCTTTCCTCCACACACACAAATTTTACCCAAATTAGTAAATTAATTTATTATTTTTTCCTGTTATTAGTTTCATTTACTCCTCAGCTTCACTCTATTCACATACCCTGGTATATAGAGTAGAAAAGTATTTGTGATTTTCCTCCAAGTACCACCAGAGGAAGCTAGCATACCACTGGTGGTACACGTACCACAGTTTGAGAACCACGGCTATATATAATAGCACTGCAGAGACAGTAAAATCTTATCAGATGAAGGAAACAAAAGAAAGAAAGTAAATCATCCATTATGTTAGGATGAGCCAGTGATGGCTTTGAGATTATGTAATATACATAATATTACATTACATGTCATTTAGCAGACGCTTTTATCCAAAGCGACTTACAATAAGTGCATTCCAGCACAATTTGTTGTTGTCGCTGTCTTAGTCGAGAAAGTCGAGAGTCGAAAGAGATGTGCTTTTAGTCGGCGGCGGAAGATGAACATTTTTTGCTCATTTGTGACATTTTCCCACCGATATAATGAACATCTTGCTGTTGTCACACACATGCAAATCTATTTGTTTACTTCACTGTTTCGTCTTACATAGTACAGTATTGAACTGTGACAGGACGACGTATTTATCCTCTCATCTGATCCCAGTCATGCTGCAGTGGCCCTCCAAGCAACAGAGACAGGGCGTCTCTGTCAGAGAGCCGACAAACACAATTAAAAATGCACTGATGTGTGTTGGCCTGTGTAATTGGCTTCCAGTAAACATGTCTGCGGCTCTTCATGCTGCAGAATGTGGCAGTGATTTGGCTTTTTGTCATGACGTTTCAACTCAAGTCAAAAAACCCTTGATGAGGAGCTTTGAGGTTCGGTGTCCGCTCTTCAAAGCAATGACACGCTCCAGCCTGAATCGCCATGTTAATCATCGTAAAAGGAAGTGTTTTGTGGACAGAAAGTCTCAAATGTGTGTGTTCATGTTGAAATTCCTTCATTTGGACTTGTGGTATGTGAGTCATTGTGCACGTTTCTTGTTTCCTGTGTGTTTGTGTGTGTGGGTGTGATCACCTTTGGATGTGTGCTGCTCTCACTACCAGTAATTTGTATGTATATATATGTTCAATGTCCAGGTCTGGGTTATGTCCTCTAGCAGGATGTGGAGGCTGAGAACCTTGTGTGTTCTTGTTACCTCTGTAGGACCTTTTCTGCCATAAACACTCAGTACGTTGACATGCACAGTTTAATCGAGCCAAGGCCATAATCCGACTATGACGGTCAACTGGATAACATGCTAAGTCCGAATATTCACTTTGTCAAGTCTGACTCCGCCTACATAGATGGCGCTGTGTCTCTGTATAAGCTAGTGTGTATTAAATCAGTTTCCAGTTGACCTTTACATCACAGACAAACAATCGCCGAACAGCGAGATAGACGGTGAGATGGATCGTGCTGTGTTTCTTACCTGCACATGTCAATCGTGATAGAAATTAGATCAAGCATGGCTCTTATGGTTGTTGTGTTGTCCAAAGAAAGACACTGCTGGCAAGAGTACTGCAGTTTATACGTTGTCTCGTTCTACTTCCGGATCAAAGACCAGGGAGGAATTTTGTTGCATGCACAGAGCGCCAAGTACAACTCCAGTCCGACTAAGTGTAATCGGACTATGAATTGCATTATCCAGGTATGTTAGTCTGACTAACACTAGCTTGATTTTAGTTGGACTAAAAAGCTTACATGACATTTAGAAAACTGAATTACTGTCTTAGTCCAACTCAAATCTGACTTTTAACAACCCTGTAAATGCACTGAATGACCAAAAATGAGGTCCTTATGAGGCAGAACCTCATTTCTGAGGAACTGGTTCAAATTTGAATTATAGTTAGATTAAGGTTAGGCATGAACTGGTTATGGCTATATGTGGCTTTGCTTAGGCTGTCCAAATGAATGATTGTTTTTGAAAGTTTGTATTGTTTCGTAACAATACTATGAGTCATAGGTGTTGGTTGTGGCTGTTGGTGTGCAGGACACAGCATAGTGTCAAAAATGTAAGAGTCACTAAAAAGTTATGGTAACACTCGCTGTGTAAAATTAAGATGAAATTGTTTTCAATTCGCAGAAATCAAATCACGATTTACATTTATATCAGGAGGTGGGTCAGCTCTATGGATGCATTTTGGACCACCAAGTGAAAGCTACATAGGTTCAACAACACACAGGGTGAGGAATATTTAGCTGCAACATGACAATTACACCAATAAATCCAGAACCACTGAAAAAAACCCATCTCTTTAACTTTATTGTCCACTTCTGCCATAATCAAATCAAATCATATGATCAAACGTGTATTAAAACATAAACAAGTTTTTTCCTGAGGTATTATTTTTCAACCTGGTACTAAAATGACTGATGATTTCCACAGATCTAAAAATGTCTGCCCAGTTTTGTTTCATAAGGAAGATAGTGTATTTGCTGAACCAAAACACATTTTTTTATACATGTCTACAGATCTGCTTGTCAACATGATAGTTTTAAATGCTTGTGGTGCTTTTGAGGAAATGCATATCCACTTCCTCGTAATGAATGTGGTTGTGTTTAGGCACCAAAAGCACATGTTAGCGCTAGTAAAAGATCATGTTTTTTTTCCTCATAGCGTCAACATACACTGCATAATAAAAACACACTTCATAAAACACCATGCTTTTATGAAGCCACAAATCCTCTGAAGTTTGGTGTTAGTGGATGTACCACTTTGTTAAATCCTTCCACCACCAATTCCTCCCGCCATTGGGTGAGAACTGTGCCTCATTATACTTGTGAACTATGTCACATAAAGAAATCTAAAATGGGAGATAATATGGTCCTTGTCAAACGTAATTCAAGAAGGCAGTTTAGTTGTGTGGGAATGTCACTTTTGTGACTCAAAGTTGTGCCTCTGCAAATCACTGGCACACACTAGGGTGTAGTCACCCCCCACTTCCAAGTGGTGTGACCAAAGGACATAGATGACAATGCCTCTGTACACAATTGGATAGCTCTACAGCTGTTCAAAACAATGATCTGGAAGATTTATGCAGAACTACGGAAAATGTTTCCAGAAAAATGCTTGTTGTAGTTTTTAGGAGTGATGACTCTCTAGTAATGGCATCTAAGGACCTTTGCCTGGGGGAGCTCCATGGAGCAAGTCGCTTAAAATGGAAGCAACAGCCATATCAAAAGACAGATGCTCTTTAGTGGCTGCCTTGTTGGATGTAAACAAAAGCTGCTAGATTACTTCTCTGTCATCATTGCTTTAAGCCCACCTCTGCCAAGGGTTTGTGATCGCTTCTGTTTTTAGGAGATTCGGACGTCCTTGCCAGATGTGTCTGCAGAGTGAAATCAAATCACTGGCAGCCTCGGCTGGATTCATCCATGCTAGACACATACAGCACTTTATAAGGACACAGCGTTTGTCAGGGTGTTTATGTTATAGAAAACACGCAACCTTTAGTCACATTGATGGCATAGCTCTGTGGGCAGGACTGGTCCGTCTCGTCATTCCTTGGTTGGTTCCTGCACTGCTTTTGTCCAAGCTAAAATATCTTGACAACTTGTAGAAGGGTCATCATAACACTTGCTTTTTACACTAGGTAGCACGTTTGTGCTACCTAGTGTTGGTTTGTTATTCATATTAATAGCAGATGCTTACATGCTCCCATTACAGCTTATAATACGATCGTATGGTCGAACATAATTTCGATGTGCATATCATTTGCATTTTAAATGACAATACTGACGACTAGCTAGGTCGACATGTTGCGGGTCACATATATTTGCTATATGCTATATGTAAATAGTCAGACAGACATTTCTGAATAAGGAGGAGGTACATTTATAGTGGATATGCAGGATGTGAGTATAGCCAGATTGGCTATCCAGTAGAGGATGTAGCATGCTGTTACAGAAGAGCTAACAATCCAGAATCACATTTCCTCTCCTAAGCAAAACACAATAGGATTTATTTATGACTTCAACCTCAGTGTCGGTATTACATTTAAGCTTAATGTCATATAATTATGTAATGCTAACCTAGTGGACCATGTCAATTGGCAATTAAACCATTTGGAATTGAGACTGCTTGGAAGTTCAAGTTTTCATTTTGTAATTTCATGTGTCTCGTCAGTTCATTCCTGGTCTGGCAGTAGCCCTTTCTGAACCACAACCCAGTCTCCAGGATCATATGTATGTTTTTGCAAACCACATGAGGTCGTATTTGTGAACCAAAACGATAGTATGTTTACAGGCATGCATATCAGTTTGATTGGGTTTTAACCACCTGCATTAGTTTTGGCAGAAATGAGGAAATGAGGGTGAATACAACCATTTCTTGGTTTGGGCAAAAAAACCCTGCCTGGTTGAGAAAAGATCATAGTTTTTTCTTATAACATCAAAATCCCCACAATGACTTTAACACACTGCTTTACGGCATAAAAGCACACTGAGATTTGGTCTTGGACTGTAATTTGTTGTCTCACTATCACTCACTTGCAGTACGATGAGATTCATGAAGAGATGGTGAAATGAGTCTGATTCTTTATGTAGAAGTATGGATACTTGTGTAAAAAAACATTGGTAGAAGTAGAAGAACTAATTCAACCTCTTTACTCAAGTAAAAGTAAGACATTAAAGTCTCTTAAATGCATGTGAGTATAAAAGTGAAATCTTCTATCTTCTATAGCTATCTTCTATATTTCTTTTATACAGAGTCATTATACGTGATTGTTTTCACTCTTTACTGTATTCACGCTATAAAAACACATGTATAACAATATATTTTTGTTTAAATGTAGAAAATACTCAAGTACAGATACCTGAAGATCTACACTAAACAATAGAATAGAATATTTAATTGCTGTGGATCTGTGTCTGTTCATTTGCCAAATTTAACTGTCAAAAACGCTTTTCTGTACGTAACACACAAAGTTAATGGTTGCAGAAAGGTTGTTCTGGAAAACCAGGTGGGTGTTTTCATAAGGGTGCAAACCAGACAACACATACAGTGGATGATAGGGCAATATTAGCCACTAATTCAGCTGATCGTCATTTTATCTATCCATCTATTCCATGACAATAGAATTGTGATACACATAAGCACTGGGCTATATTAGATTGTGATGGCATGATAACCAAATATCACAGCATCACAATACTGCAGTTACCTTATGTCACCACCATCGGAAGCACAGCTGATTGACTGCTTGAACTAATCAAGAGGGGGCAGGGTCATGATACACAACTCTGCCTACAACTGGAGTGATTCCTTCACTGTTTTTTTGACAAGTTATTAAAAACAGCTGGATCACATGGTGGTAAACTGGCTAGCATTGATGATCACAGCAACCAGTTTGCTGGTTCAGATCTTGGTTTGACCAAGGGAGTTAGTACGTTCCCCCTGTGTGTGTGGGTTCTCCGGCTTCCTCCCACAATTCAAAAACATGATCAACATGATTCAGTGACTTTTTTAATACTGCAGTACACCTTGAAATTGGTCTTCAGTAATAAGTAAAATTAAGCAAAATATGAGAAGACACAAAAGAAGACATCTAATGGTGAAAGACATCATCAAACGCTCATCCTGAGAGAAACACAGAGGACCATGGACAGTTCCAGAAGAGTGTATTGGTCCTTGAATTGAGTCAATTCCACCTGAATTGAGTCATCCTCTTAGGACAATGGCCTCATTTGCAATCAGGTGTAAATACATCTAAGGACGGATTGTTATGTGGATTGTTATACGTGAAAGCATCGGAAAACTATTTTTTTCTGTTATTTGTCCTCCCAGTAACATCCATTTTTCTCTTTTTTTAGACATGGATGAGTGTGAGAACGACTACAATGGGGGATGTGTCCATGAATGCATCAACATACCAGGAAACTACAGGTGCACCTGCTACGATGGATTCATGCTGGCTCATGATGGACACAACTGCATGGGTAAGAACAAGCCTTTTGAAATACTTTTTCATGTATGTCTGTGTTAACGGAGCTCCAATCACTCAACATTTTGAAAGACTAGAGCAGCTGTGTATTCAAAGAGTGGTCTTGCGGTCAAAATGAGTTCCCCAAAAGGTCTTGTTTACTCTATAAGAACTAGACTTCATCACCTTGTTTAGACTCTGTTTCCAGCATTGAGGTAATCTGACCCATGACTAGAGACTGTGATCAATCACAGGGCTGTTCAGACAGAGAGTTTGGCTAAGTAGCTGTAAATACACTGACCTTTGATGGAAATGCCACTATTCTAGCAAGGGCAACACCTGCTTCACAGCATAGCATCCTAAAAAAGGAAAACGCTTAAGAGAAAGTTGGATAATAACCCCAATAAAAAGACCTGCCTGATTTTAGTCACTTAATAAAGTGGTTAAGTGTATGTATTCTTATATCATAAGAATATGTTTGCTGCTTTAACTTGCAGTTAGACAGCATTTTTCCAACTGGAAACTGTAGTTTCATACCCCACACCTAAGTTCATCTTCGATTTTACAACACGGCAGACAGGCATTGTAGAACCACTGCTGTCTCCATCAGTAAGTTCAACTAAAATGACTTACACTTAAATGAAGCAGCACTTAGACCAGGGGTCTCCAACAAGTAGCTTGTGAGCTGCTTGTAGCTCCCAGTCCCTTTCCAAGTGACTCGCCAAAGGTTTCAGTAATGAAACATAGCCCAGCCTACATTTTTATCTAATCAAACTCAGAGGTGTCCCACCCCTTCTAACACTTAATGATTATTTGGCAATTATTGTCAAACAGTTGTGCTACTGTCAGCTTGATGAGTGTGTGTGCCAAATCAAAGGACATGTAAATGACATTTCAGTGGACACCTCCATATTGACATGCAGTGCCAGTCATCGTATTAAATGAAAATACCCAGTATACATACAGTGTGCATATGGTTACTCTTGTGACACAATGAGTGAATAAAACAAATCTGTTGGTGTATTTGTGAATGCATTGTTCTGTTTTGACAGCATTAATATTTTAATTCAATATTGTGTGAGACATAGAAATAAGTGCATACAGAAATACAAAATGCACATGGAGCTGAATTAGATACTATTTTTGTTATCTTTATCGTTCAATGTGAATCGTGGACATTTGGGTTGAAATAAGCGATGAGGATAAATGTTAAAAAAACAAAAAAAAACAAAACATGAGTCGGCCATTTTCATTTTGTCAAAGTAGCTCTCTGAAGAAAAAAGGTTGGAGACCCCTGATTTAGACCATCATCTCCTGTGTCCCTGTGATTTAAAATGGCAAATATTGATTGGGGGTAGTGAGTGCGTTCAGTTTCCAGTCAGAAAAGACTGTCTAACATTAAGATAAGATAGCAAACATATTCTGAAGATATCATGGACTTGAGCAGGCATAGCTTTTATTAAGTCAGCCTTTTATTAATTGGCTGAGATTAGAGCCGAAACAATTAATCGATGAATCGATTACTAAATTAATCGACAACTATTTTGGTAATCGATGAATCGGTTTGAAGCTTTTTTGTATGATTAAAACAAGATTTCCGATTTTTCTTATTATAGGATTTTCTTCATCCCTTTGCTCTAGATAACAAAGAAATCATTAAAAGTTAATCATTTTGGTTTGTGGATAAAACAAGACATTTGAGAACATCATCATTTCCAGATTTGATGAACACCGATCAACATTTTTTAAGGTTTTCTGATATTTTATGGACCAAGCGATTAATCGATTAATTGAGAAAATAATCGACAGATTATGAAAATAATCGTTAGTTGCAGCTCTAGCTGAGATTAGTTTTGCACATCATAAACACACACACTTCTAAAACCTTGACCTTTAGTCTGGAATCACTGGATTTGCTTCCAATGACATTAAATCTATCGAATGGTCTATAGGAGAAGTTTTAAATGTGGGATTGTATAAATATGGTGACTTTGTGTATTTTTATGGTTGTGCATATTGTGTAAGAATCCTTCTGATTCAGTGTTATGAATAGATACAGTACATCTTCCTGTTTGTGCTTAAGAGAATGTGCTCCAGGGTGTGTGCGTGTGTGTGTGTGCGTGTGTGTCCTTGTATCTCTTAAGCTGTCTGGCTCAGTTAGTCTTTCACCTGAGAGATCTGTCATCGTTTGCCGGGTTTATATGATTTTTTTTTTCTGTGCTGCTCTCTGTACCATGAGTCCTACTGCACATACAGTATCTGGCCTTTATTACTGACAGTCCAGCCTATTTAGCCCCTGTGCTCTTTTACTATCTTGCTTTGAGCCAGACTTGGCATGGATGTGCTGAAACACATGTCACCCCTCAGTCCTATACTGCTGTGACAAAAGCAAAAATAAAACCAGAAACATAAAAAAAACATATTAATTTCCACCCTGTGGGTCTGTGGTGAGATACTCTGTTGGCGTCTGTGAGTGTTGTAGGTCATGCTATGTTCCTTTGGCGAGACTGAGTGAGAGATTGAGTGGTAACAGCAGCAGCCAGCAGTGCAGTGAAGCTATTTAAAGTAGTTGTGGCTTAAGTCTATGATATCGTAACTAATTTATTTGTTGGTTTATCTTGCCATTAGACAGTTTTTTCCAACAGGAAACTCAACTCATGTTGCTTTGTAAGCTACTGACTCCACCACACCAAAGCCTTTTCAGCAATTTTACCTCACAGCACACAGAAGTTACTGATCCATTGCTGCCTCCATTGGTATGCTAAGAATTGTTATTTTGGTACTTGAAATACAAACTGTATTTCTTTAAGATGTACCAATAAATGACACAAACTTGAGGCAGCAGTAGTGCCTCTTGTGTGGGGGTTCTTGGCACCGTGGAGTCTTGTTGAGACAAACAGCAACAAACCGAGCAGGAAAAAAAAGAGCTGCTGAATGTCCTCCATTTTTCTGTTGTGACACTGGTGTGACATCATGCTATGTGTCTTGTTGACACGGCCATCGGGCACAGCCCACACCCCACCGACCAATTGAAAGTACTGTTCTCAGTTGAATCGTAAGCCTGACCCAGTGCTTTACCACTCCAAACCGTGCCATACTAAACCAAACTGAACTGTACCATGATGGAAACACAGCAGTATGTGCAAAAAAATCCAGTGGTTCCCAAAAACTGGTGGGTCGTGGGAGATTTTTTTTGTGTGACCCCAAATAAATTTGCAGAATTTTCCAAACCTTGAAATCTCTTGATGATGTGTTGACCATTTTAAAATCACATACAGATATGGCTGTAAGTTAGTCACAAATTTGTTGTCACAATTTACAGTATATAGTGATTTGGGTCATAATAATTTGGCATCTTAAAGAATTGGGCCCTTGTATAGAAATTTGGGAAACACTGCCTACAACACCCACCATGTAAAAATAACCTGAACTACTACTTGAGGCAATTCAATGTGACACACATGTATATTGAAATAAGCACATTTGCTCAGTTGGAAATCAGATTAGTGGTGATGTTCAAGCTCCTGAAGCACATCATCAGTGTTGACTGTATCCAGTACTATTTATTTCCTTTTTATTAAATAAAATGACTGACCAGCTCATCATTGTGAATGTGTAATGTATCTATTCCTGTGATTTGTCGGGTCATTATTATGTATTTGCTAAACTCCTTCATGTTTAATGAAAAGTGCGCTGAATTATTGGCACATTAGTGCAGTTAGTTTGCGTCACCATTTCTGTTCAAAGGCCTGAAGAGCGGAATGTGATTGTTATGAAGTGAATGATCAGACACATATGTGCCGTCAGTGTGGTTTATATAGTCATCTACATGAAAAAGACCCTGTTTGTCTGTGTTACTGGTTAATGGTTTAACAAACCATTAACTCTATTCCTCTCTTTGGGCATGACTCGCTTTGTTATTTTTTTTTTTGGATAGATATCTTTATTGCAAATAGGGGTACATATACTATATATCACAGCAGTTATGTGTTTTGTGGCTTGCAGAAAAGATTGAAAGAATCATAGCTACTTCAACTAAAATTAACAAAGTAATAGGAAGTGGTGCACACACACACAAATATCTTGAAATGTTAGAAACCAAGTGACCAAGTGACACAACACTAATACAGATCAAGGCTGCAGGGAGAGAGCACTCTCGAGCCAGTAACTTGTGATCCTCGCATCAGAACAACGCAACCACAAGACTCACATGAACTTGCGCAAACCAAATTGCAGCTCGGGGATAAAAAAGATACCTTGAACCCTGAACATTTGGCCTGGAGATGAAGACCTCTGAAAGTGATGATGCAGTTACTCACATTCAGTTTCGCTTTCACCTCACAAAAGAAAATCCCTGGTCTTCATTTCACTGTTTTGTTGGTAGGACTTTCTGAAACAGAACTGAATGTCTTCAGGTGTGGACACAGATTTCAAAATCAAATCACTGAGTTAACTACATTACATTACATGTCATTTAACAGACGCTTTCATCCAAAGCGACTGACAATGGAATTCAGTACAATCAGCCAGGGGTGGAGTCAAACTTGCAACCATTGCGACCATGATGTCTTTCGCACACAGGGTACCGGTCTTCACCACTGAGCCACTCCACCCCTGTAACTGTAGTAATAAGTCTCCATCAAAGTGCAACAGCTCCATTTGAAGAGAACGTGTTTGTCTCACCATTAAAGTTCACACTCAATTTATTTCTCATTTATCTTGCATGCTGTGGGGAAACGACTGAGGATGTTGTGGCTTTGAACAGACCTGGAGCATGAACTCCAGAAACCTCAGAGCCTTGTGGTGCTCACCACCAGCTCTGGATGACAAATTACTCTGAGCAAAATTGCGTGAGTGTGCAGAGAGCCGATCAATCAGCTCCCAGATGCACTGTGTCAACAAGTTAAGGCACTAATTGATTTAAGATTGCCTAATTGTAGTGTGATTAAAGAGCACTTGCCTGTCGGTTCCTTTCTTCCTTTTTGATTGTGACTTTATTTATTTTGCTTTTGGCATGGACACAGCTGGGCCCAATGTGTCCTTCACTCAGCTTGGAGCAGCTCTCTCTGTCTCTGAGTGTCTACTGCAGTGGCATAGGTTTAATTTCACTGTGTGATCTGAGAGGTCGCTGCACAGCAGGAAGCAGCGTGTCACAACATGTAAGTGCTATAATGTATGAATGAGATGGCGTCAAAGATAATTTGTTTTTGTACATAAGCTTTATATCAGACATGGACAAAGTCGCCTGGTTTCCTTGATGAATGCAATCTGGAAGGGAAAATATACTGAATATTCACCAGGGGGTGACAAGGTCAATTTGAATGGAAGTCTATGGGAAAATGAGCCTCTCCTTCTCATTTGATGTATATAGTCAGTAATAGTAATAATGTGGACACTAGGATGACTGACAGCTGGTATCATCCAAAGGGTGACACCTCGGAGCTTCCGCCTGAAAACGTCAACATTGGCACTGGTTCAGATGAGAGTTCAGATTCCTATTGGTGACATAATAAAGAAAGACACTGATGATATGGAATACATGTGGACACTTTTTATAAGGTTACATTTCACAATCACTGCTCTCTGGTATGCATTAATAACAATATTTTATTATAATAATAATAATAATAATATTATTGATGTTGTTTTTTTTAACAACTTTATTGCCAATTCAGTTGTGATACAGTAATAGTAAAGAAACAGTAACAGTCAAAGTACAATCATGGCTATAATGACTTGTTTTATCAAAATAAAATGTGCTTCCCCCGTAAGCAGCACACCTGCTGAGTAATTACCTGCTATTCTATTTACCAATTTCTGGCACCCCACACTACCGAGCGCCACCTACTGTGGCTTCCAGGTATTACATAAAATAAACAAAGACACACATAAACCAAAACATGGCTCCAACAATGGCAAACATATGTTATTCTTAGCATTATCGTGACATTTTTTTGTGGACAATCAGCTACAACCTACAACCACATGAGAGTTGCAGGGGATGTGGAGCTAATCCCAGCTGACATGGGGTCATGTTGAATTCCAAGCATTTGGAAAACTAGTTAAAGGTAAGAGGTCATGATGTGTTTAAATGTGCTTGTCTCCTTTGACACAAGCATTATAATGCAGCACATTTATAAAACAACATTTTTTTGGGACATTCTGCATCTTTAGAGCCATAAATTGATAGATGTTGAGTCTGCTAATGAAGAAATGCTAATGCAGTATTAAGGCAAATTAAGGTAAAGTTGGATGGATTTAAACTCTAAAGTCTAAATTTTGTCAAATTGTGGAAAATGGAAAGTCTGGGGCCGATTATTTTGGTACACGGTGGAACCGCGGCTGTAGTGACTTAGCAGCATTTATCAAGAGCAAATATGTAAATGTGTACAGTATATAACAATCAATAATTAGCTGGTTAATTAAGTAAAAATTGCTATATGCTGATTATTAAAATCTATGTAAAATGGATTTAGCTGGATTTGCTGTTAAAACAAAGGCTCCATACACACAAGGAGTGAGATATGGTTCTCTGCCCGGAACATTAATGCTCTATTACAGTTGAATGAAAATGTATATGTGTAACATATGCTTCCTTGACGCAGAAAGTTACGCATTAGACCTTTAAGATAAACTGAGACACATCAGATACATCCAACAAACCTATCTTGTCTTGCATTTCATAAAGGGCAGCTCATGGCCAAGAGGAAAAGGGTTTGTTTATTTCATTCAAATTAAACATATATAACAAATCTTTTCTAATGAAAATAACAATACCAAAAAGGATCAGAAAGAAGGACAGTCTTATATCAGCTCTCCTCTTTCACAGTATGTTAGTGCACAATACACGAAGTATACATTTTTTACACAAACAAGAGAGAAGAAAAACAAACAAAGTAAGGCTAAGTCACGTCATATTTATTCAAGATGTGAATCTTAATGACTTTTAATTGAATGTGATTCACTGTGTCTAAGCTCAATTTGTTCCCTAAACAGACAGTTCTGATTCGTGTTTGAAGTCCCTTCCAATCGTAAACACGTTCAATTTTTTCAGGTCAGTTCTGTAAGCTGCTCGGAAGACTTTTAAAAAAAGAAAGTGTTTACCAGCCGAAGAAAACAGAGATCTTTACACTTTACACTTACCAGAGGGTTGCCGGTTCAAATCCTGGGATGGGCCAAGGTTTGGCTTTGGGTTACCCTTGAGCAAGGCATCAACCTCGCCATTGCTCCCCTAGTGCAGCTGGTTGAATGCAGAATTGTCAAATTTGTCAAATTTACTCTCACTAATTGGTGTGTGCACAAAAAACAACTCACTCTAATTGTATAATACTTGTATACATGTGGTTCTGGACAATGAAATGACCTCTGTTCACACCTGGTTTTTAACATGTGCCCGTGCTCATCTAATCACAAGTGAACAGCTGTGAGTTCATCAGTTCACATCTGGCACGAGGAAAGACTCTGCACATGTGTCTCACTGACCACAGCGAGCACAACTCACTTCCTCGCTCTACATATGTAAATAAACATAAACAACCCATTTCTTTCGCCCCAGTCTTTCATTCCGAGGACGTCAGCTGAATTTCAGTGTGGCCAAGGAAACATGTGGACACATTCTATCTATCTGTGTGATGCTCATGTGTCCAGAGATGACCTGTGGACTTAGACTCATCCATGTATCCACTACACCAGTATGGTGTTGTCCACTAATGTGTAGGTTGATGGTTTGATTCCTGGTGTCCTTGGACAGTCCCTGATGGCTCTGTTGGCAGTGTGTGATGGGAGTAATAGGCAAAGTCTATATATGGAGGAGAAGTTCTATAACATACAGCTGATAAATGTTCAATAAATGTTGATACATTTCTCACACTGAACCTTTCAGCTGCATATATATTCCACATATATATATATATATATATATATACATATATATATATATATACATATATATATACATATATATGCATACATATATATATATACATATACATATATATGTACATGATTTTGTCACTCATTGCAGCATAAAAGCAACATTTTCTGGGGCATAACAGGCTTCTTGAATGGAGTACAGAGAAAAAAAAACATTTTAACATATTAAATAAATCTAGATGTCTACAGATATATTTAGGCATCTAAGTAGTGTTGAACTTAAGTTATTTGGCTTTATTATGGAGTTGAAGATTGCTTATTTAGTGCACATTTGCACAAAAACCAAAACCAAAGTCACTAAATTGGTTTACTTGTTTAATTCAAGTTCAGTATCACCATGGTTTAGTGTTAATAACACAAATATAATTTATGCAATTTACAATGTTACATTTTTATCAATAATATTCACGCACCGCTACATCCAGCATAGAGCCCCATAAAGGCTTGGGGGCTGGCACTGAGTCTGACAGTTTGTATCTGTAAGCTTTCACAACTTTGAACAAATATTTTTCTGTTTCTATCACTTTATTTGGGTTTAAACAGTGAACCCCGGTGGTAAAAATAACTGATCTTTAAACCGAAAATCAAAAAATGCTGGCAGTGGTTGAAAACACTGAGCACACAAAGCAACATGAGGGTTTGTGGTGTAATGAGGTAGCAGGGAAAATAATCCTGAAAGAAACAGTCATTTTCTTTTACAAAACAGCAACACAAAATCTCCACATAGGATATAAAAAGCACCAGACCAAGCTTTGATATGGAGGTATATGATGAACTGAAACAGTTATGCCTCATTAGCTTTTAGCCTTAGCTGCAGATTCATGACAAACACTTTAAGTGTTAATTTAATTTAAAGTTAGATGTAACATCAATATTGATTGCAGTGTCGTGGCAACATCTGAAATTTTAGCTTTAGACATTTTGTTAACAATGACGGATTTTTATCTAAGTGTGTCTCCATTCAAACAGATGTGGACGAGTGTCTGGACAACAATGGCGGATGCCAGCAAGTGTGTGTCAACACCATGGGGAGCTACGAGTGTCAGTGCACAGACGGCTTTTTCCTCAGTGACAACCAGCACACCTGCATCCACCGCTCTGATGGTAAGACGTGCATAAGATAAGTCATTTCAAGCTTATATAAATGATCTGGATACTTGTCGTTCAACATAGTGTTACATACTTCGGGGTGAAGACATGATTTATGGAATTAGATTTTTATCAATATTTTCAAACAACATTTTTTAGAAGCAAAACAATCGATTTAATCATTCAAAAATATAGTATTTTATTGTTTGAAAATACATTTGTTCTGTGTTCTTTAATATTTTTTTTGCTGCTTGAAAAGTGTTGTTTGAAAATATTGACATAAATCTAATTCCATCATGAGTTAGTTTTTGTCATAATTTGGGGCCATAATCACAGCCCTAGCCGTGATCTCTGTCACCTTTATTGATGTTTTGATGTTGTATTCCTGTTCGGGTCAGGACTGTACATGTTTTTTTGCATTTCCATTTAGAAAATTTATCAAAATAACCAGCCCCAACAATTTCCCCAACATTCTTTGGTGCCCCTTCCTTTGGAGCAACAGTAGTGTTACTCTCATAATGCCCCTCGGCTATGTGAACGAGCAGTCTACTTGCTTGGTACATTCAGGCACAGCCAAATGCATGATGGGAGTAACACAGTAACAGCTGCCGTGAACGAAGAACTGTCACTGTTTACTATGACTTTGGAGCATTTCATAAATGTTTTTTTTGACATTTTTACAATGTTATATTTTGTCTTATTTCTTACTTATTTGAAATGTCTTTTAACCGATAGTGAAGATTAGAACCAGCCTCAGTCCACACCGTCATCTGCCCCGTGTCACTGCAGCTGCTGATGGTGTATGATGTCAGGATGATGTCTCTTTTACTATTGTGGCTTTTTGGGCCGCATTAGTATTTTTTGTTGCATTACCACGAGCAGCCACTGGGAAAAGAAATTGGCTGCCAGGCAGAGGGTGTGATGCTCTATCCAGTTCTTATGACACGTCCATATTACCAATATTACAGTACAGGTCACGGCAGTTGTTTGGGCGAGAGAAAAATGTGACTGTGTTTCTTCAACACGCATAGTCTATTCTCATACAAAGCTTGACGTCTTGTTGAGACAAAAAGGGTATGCATACGGTACTGTTAAAAGTTAAAAAGTTAAACGGTACCATGACAGAAACACAGCTTATGTGGCTGGGGTAGCTGGAGTTGGCGTAGACTTGGGTAAGATGTGTATTGTCAACTAATAACTATACATTTTTCATGTTCTCTCTATTGAAGTATCTTCCTTACATCTTATTTCTCATCGTTGTCCATACAGGGCCTCCTAAAAGGTCATTTCCCTTGTGTTTGACCTGAATGAGGCGTTCAAAGAGCCGTGGGATTTAAGGCTGCAAGACACTGAGTGCTATGTTTCACTTGTGTTTTGCATCCATTTCATGTTGCTTAAAACTGTTTGACCCCACCACCCTGGCATCCCGAGGCAAGGAGGTGTCGCTCTCTCATTCCCTCCGCACTCACACACACATTATCCAGGCACAATAGTAGCATGCAATGTGGCTGTGAATTGAAACAGTGTGACAGTGTAGTTCAAAGATGAAGGTGAAGACACAAAAAGGAGACACAGGCGTGACCCGAGTGGGAGGAGAGACAGGGGTCAAATAGGGGAAGAGGCGGCACCCAAGTGACCTCTCCTTTATCCTCTCCCTCTGTACCTCAGTGGTGCGGTCTGTGTGACGGCCTGTTAAGAGCCACTGTGAGGAAGTTAGAGGATTCTCTGTGGAGACGCTCAGAGAAAGCGGTAAAAGAGAAGCAGAAATAGAAATAGTGTGTTTGCTCACTGGAAAGCCAATAAACCCAGCATATGAATATGTCTCCCTCTCCCTCTCCCACCTCACCTCCCCTTCACAACAGAAATAGTTGTGTAGGGGAGTTTTCGCCGTAGCTCACGATGATGGAACACTACTTCTTGCTTTATATGGGGGAATAGTGAGGTTTTATCACCAAACAAGACTAATTACCGTAAAGTAAGTGGAAAATCAAATGGAAGAAGCTGTTCAGGGAATGACTCAGATTTTTCTTTTTTTTTGAAGTGTGGTTGTATGAGATACTGGCACATAGACAGCAGCCTCAGACATGGATGCTTGCCCTCACTAAAAACATGACTACTAGTGGTGGCACAAGGAAAACCAAATACTCACCTAATAAAATCTACACTTGCTTAAGTCTATGATATCTTTTAGCTCACACAGTGTGTTAAAATGCATGTTAAAAGTCAGATTTTTGTCGGCCTTTGACAATAATTTCAGTCTATTGTCATTTAAATACGTTAGTCTGACTAAAATTGGATAACGAGATTCATAGTCCTAATACTCCTGCATGTATAAGCTTACTCGGACTGGAGTCAGACTGTTTTGCGCATGCACCAAAATTTCCACCCCCCCTGGCCTTAGACCCAGAAGTAGGGGACGACTTATAAACTGCAGTTCTGATGCTGGACATGTGTCGGAAATCACGTGTCTTTCTTTGGACAACACAGCAGCCACAAGAGCCATGCTCGATCTGATTTGTGTCACAAATGTCAGTGTCAACATGTGCAGCAGGTACGAGACATACAGAACCACAGCACGAGCCATCTCAGCGTCCATCTCGCTGTTTGTTTTTCTGGAAACTGATTCAATACGTACTAGTTTATAGGGTGATACAGCAACCACCTACAGAAGCAGAGTCAGACATACACGGCCAGACAAATCTATTTTCTATTCCGCACTGATTGCCTATCTTAGTCAGACTATGGCCTTATGATTGATTGAATGATTGCCTGTCTTAGTCAGACTATGGCCTTAGCTTGATTAAACTGTGCATGTAAACATACTGACGATGAAATGAGGCAGCACTAGACTAACAACTCCGGTGTCCGGTGAGTTTAAAATGCTGCTTTTCGTTATAGCCTTTGGTGCGGGAGAGTTAGCGGACTGTATAACAATGAGATAAAGTGGTAAACATAGAGTGAAGATGTTGTAGCCTTATGGCATATTTCCACCTGCTCTACTCACCTCGCCACGGCCCAGTTTAAGTAGCGTTTCCACGAGCATAGTACTAAAAATAGTACCTGCTCCAGCGAGAGGTTCCAAGTGCAAGATGCAAGATGCAAGATGCAACCTAAACCGTGGCGTGTCATGCCGAGGCGAGGCGAGGCGAGTAGAGCCGGTGGAAATACACCATTAGTCAGGGATATATTTTTATTAGATGAGACTTTTTAAGTGACTAAAACCTGTTTTTCCTTTCCTTGCCTCCAGCCTCAAGTCAGTGGTGACGTTAGATACCTCAGGTCTTCAGGTAGCAGCCTTTTGTTTATTCACAAAGTAGAACTAAAACATTCGGTGAGGCCTCCTTCCATTACTATGGTATGGTTACTATCTTTCTGAAGACCTGAGGTCAGCAGAGAAGGTGGACATTTTTAAAAGAAAAACTTAAAACCTAACCTTTTAACCTCGCTCTTACCTGACTTTTTTTTGAATCTCTTTACTTCAGGATCTGACACAAATTATTTTATTCTACCCTAGTCTGCTTTTACTGAACTAAATGTCTATTTTACTGCACCTATTATTTTATCATGTGCTAGTTTATCTTATCCTTCATTGCTTGTAGTATTTTCTATTTAATTTTTATCTGTTACTATTTACATTTTTAATTTTGTCTCCTCACTTTCTTTCCTCACTTCATACTGCATACATACTATATGTACTGTATTTTACTTTATCTGCTTTAAAAAGCTGTGTGTTTATACAAATTCAATTAAATTATAACATTTTTGTTGTTTTAAGTCAATAGCAAAGCTCCATTCATTCCATATGTCATATGTGTCCTCCAGCAATCTGTGGATCCTCAATCAGACACTTGTGGACAGGAATAGCATCAGCAGCAGCAGTTCGGTTTCCCACAGGAAAATCCTTGTGCCATATTATTTTTTCCCCTCCAACCCAACATGGCAAACCTTACTCTTTTCTTTATATTTTCTACTTTTATTTAGTTCCACTCTCTGTATTTTCCTAACCTGTGTAAACCAAGTGAGATCTGCAGCTCATTTAGATTAACCAAGGGCATCATTACAATATGAAGCGACATTTTAAAGTGTAACATTATTCAAATTAGTAGAAAATTCAATTTAAATATCATCAAGGAAAACAATGAAATCCTTTGATAATTAGACTCATATCAGCATAACTGATGGTAGTGAAGCTTTAAATCACATCATATTCATCTCTGAGAACCAGTAGACTTCTAAATATAATATAGATCTGAAACATGGAACAGGAAATGTGGAATTGCAGTTAATGTCATATTGAAGTACAATATACACCACCACAGCAATAGTAGGGAGTTGTGGGATGAACTTGTGCGTGTGGTTTAAGAAGGAGAGACACTTTGTGTTTGATTGTTGCTTTGCACATGGTTAAGTGTCAGCCTGCGGCTCATTTCCTTCTCCCAGACACTCGACTCGGGGATAATAAAGCCTAGCAACAATTGTTTGTTCCATTATGGTGTGTTTCCACTCTGTTGTGTTTTCACAGTTTTGTCTGAAGCAGGTCCAGGCAAGAACTAAACGCTTGGACCCGATTATGAGTTTGAGGGAAGCAAATGTTCCTAAGTTGTAATGATGTGGCAGAGCAGATGACCCCGTAAGTCAGGGACGGCACGGACATGCACGGCAGAGAATGAAGACACTTGTTTATTTTTTCAGAGAAAGTGCATAAGGTTGTGTGTGATTTGTTGCGGCAGCACTTTGATTCAGATGATTCTGATGCCTCTGTGTCTGATGTATTAATTGTACCTTTTGGATGCCACCAAAACAGAGTGAAAACAATGTGCTTGTAAATTCTTCTCAGAGCTAAACACCAAAAATTCCAGGAAAAGTTAAGAGTTGGCAGTGAGATGGGAATTTTAAACACCATCTCTCACTCCAAGAGAGTGTTTGGTCGCAGGAGTCCATGACTAGAGGATACTTAAGAGTCGACTGCAGACTACAAAAACACAACTCTTGACAAATAGCCTGGGTAACTAGATATTCATTTCTGTCAGTTTGAAATCTCATTATATGACTAAATCCTGCAGGTAAATGCACATAGTACTAGAGTAATTCAATTTATACAGATAATAACATAGTTTTTTCATCTTTATATCCCTATTTAAGGAGGAATACAATTTATAAATAAATGTACCAATATTATCTTAAGAGAAATAAAACAGCTATTATCAGTCTTTATGTATAAAGTGTATTTTTTCTACAAAGTGAATAGTCGCTATCTGCGATTGCTCCACTATATACTTTTGTATAGTATATGTGTATAAGCCAGTCATTGCAAATTAATTACACAGATAAACACGATTGATAGTACATTTTCATATACTGAAATATAGAATAAATCCAGATATTGCATCATACTAAATTGGTTATTATATCTTAATATACTGATTAGTTGTTACATCTTAATGACACTATTTTACAGATAAATACATTCTTTATAATATTTGTTATACTAGTTTTGGAATAAATTAACCAGGCATTGAGAGTTTTTATATGCAATTACACAGATAAATAAACCAGTTATTATGTATTTACATTGAATTGAACTCACTCACTCATCATATTATACTGTGTATACTGAATTAAGAGGCGTTCATGAAAGCATTGTCCTTATTTAAAGTGTAGTGTGGCATGTGTTTGGGAGAGGAAGTGAAAGAGAGCAGTGGATTATGGGAGCAGGGGGTGGGGGAGGTGTGCATTTTGGGGTCAGAAAAAAAGAGGAAAAATAAACAGAGAGAGACAAACATGGTGGAGTGGACCAATGGAAGCTGCGTGTGTTTATTTGAAGTTGTGCAAGGAGAGGAAGCAGACTCCCTCCCTCTCTCTCTCTCCACACACACACACACACACACACACACACACACACAGAAACAGATGCACAACCACTCCCACACCAACGTGCACCGATATGCACGTCCTCTCTCTGACAGAGGAATAAACAAACCAAAGCAGGAAATTGGAGGTAGAGGGAGCTTTTGAAATGGCAGAGCCAGGGGCAGTGTGGGAACTCGAAGTACAGGGAGAATGTCTACCTACCTGTTATCTTCATTAATTACATCAGAAGCTATCAAACACCTACACCTATGTTTCTGCGCAATACTGTGGAAACAGTGTTAAATGGAGAGGTAACTTTTACCACTTTGTTGATTGCTTTGGCTGTGGTTGCCAAACTTTCTTCTGCAGAACTGAGAAAAAAGACGAGGACAGTTGAGCTTGTATGTTGAGGCACAACACACTGTCGGCCATAGTTCACGAGAATGCACTAAAGTTTTTTATTTATCATATGGGCTTTTTATCCACACAGGACCAACGTTTCTGGAGCACTGAAACATTGGTGTCTTTATTTGTTTATTTGTCTCAACAACAAAGTTTATTTGTTGTTGAGAGTCTTTAGGACATGTCTGAGCATCTTAAGGACAACTCTCTATATGTCTGCAGGACAAATCCCTACGTGTCTTCAGGACACGTCTCTATATGTCTGCAGGACAGGTCTACAAATGTCTTGAGGACAAGTCTCTAAGACTTCATTTATGTCCTGGTTTTTGTCCTAAAAAGGAGGATAAATTGGAAGATTGAATCGATTCTATCGGTTCTAAATACAAAGAAAGGAAAAGAGAAGATGTCTGTAAGGCCATTGTACATGTATGTTTTGATTCTCACTTTCAGTCCATTTCCCATGTTCTCTGTGTTTTCTACTGAGCAGCAGCTCCACGCCCTTGTATACATTTCCACTGACCAAAGACACACTTGGGTCTAAAAATAACATTTGAGGAGGAAAAGAGCAAGAAAACACGTAACTGAGGAGATTTGCTCAGTTGTAAGACCTTGTTTTCCACACACTGGAATAATATTTAACCAAAATATTTATAAAATGAAGAAAGAGTGGATGTTTGAGGAGGCAAGCATTAGTCACTTTCAGCGCCTCTGCCCACGCTGTGATCACTAAGTGTGTGTAAGTGTATGCATGGCTGATCGGCCTGTGGAGAGAAGGTAAACTACTGCACTGGACTAGGACTTTTCCAATGAAATCGCCTATTATGCCAATTCTTTTCTGAGGATTCTTTTCAAAAGGTCAGAGACCTGTCCTCAAGTTGTCTGGGAGACATTTAGAGACTTGTCCTGTTGACACTCAGAGATCGTTCCTAACCTGCAGGCATTTGGAGAGTTGTTTCTATAGAGACCTGTCCTGAAGACATTTGCAGACCTGTGCTGAATAAAATAAGATACTTATCCCAAAGATACTTAGAGACTTGTCCTGAAGGCATTTGTAGACCTGTCCACCTGATGCTCAGAGACCCCAGGTGACCTGGTCAGGAAGGTGACCTAGAAGTGTACACCTGGGATTTTTAGACTCGTGTGAAGCCAGGAAAGAAGGTGATGAAGACCATTCTCATTGCAAGTGGTTGTTCTGCCCTGTGGTATTTTATTTCACCCCTGCAACAGGACAAGTCTCCAAATGTCTTTTGGGAAAAGTCTCCAAGTGTCTTCAAGACAAGTGAGTCACAGTTTTCTATTTAAAAAGAAAAGAAAAAGAAAAAGGAAATCAAGAGTCTTCAGGAAATGTCTCTTTATGTCTTCCAGACAAATCTCTTGTGTCATTAGGTCAATTGTCTGATTGCCTTCAAGACAAGTCTCTGAATGTTTTCAGGACAGGTCTCTGGGTGTCTTTATGGACAAGTCTCAAAATGTCTTCACACTGAGTGTGTCTCTGTCTTTGAGTGTCTTCAGGATAAGTCTCTTACTGACCATGAGTGGTCCAGACAAAGCTTAAGCTTAAGCTCTATACGTCTGTGAAGTATAAGTGAGTATAAGATCCAAGAATCTTCCAGGATGAAAGAGTCAAACTGCCTTGATTCTTAAAGGCTAGTTGAGACTTAATCAAAGTAATGAATTATGGGCTGTAATGATTGAGTCAATTATTGTATAATTATAATAGATTAGCAAATGAGTTTACATTGATGTGCAAACTGGTCATTTATTTCATTTCAAAACCTACCAGACAAAGTGACCTTTGTGTTGTAATAAATGGGAAGGATCTGAATACTTTCTTGAGCCACTGTATATCTGTGAAGTAAACTGTCTGTCTCATTGTTTCCCATCCTTGAACCGGAAACTAACATCTGCCTCAACCACACACACACACAAACCTGTATTTTTATATCTTAGTGAGGACATATCATAGACATAATGCATTCTGTAGCCCCTTACCCTAACCTTAACCATCACAACTAAGTGCCTAAACCTAACCCTTACCCTAACCTAACCTTAACTTTGACCCAATTCTAACCTAAACCCTAAAACCGTCAAAATTGTCCCCTCAAAATCAAAATATCCCCACAAATATAGGTTTGTGCATTTTGTGGACCTCACAAAGACAAAAATACAAGTGCACATGCACGCACACATGCACACTGTGTGTAGTAGTTGAGTGAACGAGGGCTGCGTGAATCAGCTGCCCAAATGTTTCCCCTCTCTTTAACATTATAGCAGCTGGACTGTGTTAACATCACACAGTGAACTCTGGTTCGCCCGCTCATTGGCCTCTGTGTAAATGTTGCTGCTTTGATACCGTAGCCGTTGAGCAGCTTCACCGCTTGTATATTTAAAAGAACCATACCATGTGGTTTGGTTCTTTAAAAAAAGGACACTACAAGTGTTCACACGAGCACCATCCACAGGACAGCATCTGTTTATCAGGCGTTTGCAAGTTCATTCTCAACCTTTCCGAAAAGTTCCCACACGACTTAACTGCACTCCGATGTGTAGAGAACACACATGTTTGTATATGTTTCACATACAGGTCTACATATCTATGTGCATATGAATGAGGAAACAAGTGTTACCTGTGACGACCTTATGGATTCACAGCACTCGCCTTTTACGGGTAAATATGTCACTGATGGTACTGATTAACACACACTATCAGTCAGATCATTACTTAAATTTGCGTTGCTATAATAAATATTTTACTTAAAGCAGAACTACGCCGGATTATTAATCTAATTTAACAGCTTCAAAATCATTGTGATGGTTAAATAGTTAGTTGTGGGTAGTTCCCCCCACTGTGTGGAAAACTATGCAGCCTTGCAAGATCTGGGGTCTCATTTATGCAACTGTGCGTAGGTATGCCTGAAAAGTCGAAGCGAATGAAATACAGAAAGTGCCCATGGGACGACCGAGCCATTTCAGTTGCCAGCCCCAGGCTCTGGATTAAGCTTCCCCCCGACATTTGTTTATTCTTTAATTTCACTTTGTATTCTTTTGTGTTTTTAATCAGTATTTTCATGAATTTGTTTTACACACACTAAGGCAATTTGTGGGTTGTTGTAAAGGACTATAGAAATAAAGTACATTGTATTACATAAATATTCTGATTTATAATACCATGTGCATGCATGTCCCACACCATCGTTTTCCGTAATAATAATAATAATGATAATAATAATACTACTACTAATAATAATCACTGATTTGGGGTGAATGTCATGGCAAATGCAGAGAGAATAAGAGGAAGTTCACACATTCAGAAATCAAGGCACAAAAAAGGTTTTATACAGTGTCGTCATCCCTAATGCCAAATATGACGTCAGGGTGACAGAATACGGAAGGTCAATGGTGTTACTCCCACAGAGCACACTTCTGCTCCTCTACGCACTGAGGGTTGAGAAAAAAAGGAGTGAGTAGCCAGCACTTATGAGGGTATCCACTGTCATCTGGTTCATGGGGGTTGACATTGTAAGAGGGTTGTTTGTCAAATTGGATTTGTACGTACAGTAATCACCATATCCTGGATAGTATGTGGACGTCAGAACTGCCTCACAATCCATTCATCATCACTGGCCAGCAGATCTCCGTGGTCTCTGAAAATGATCTCCGTCTGAAGCTTCCATTTGTCTCATCCTCAAGAAGAGCCAATCGTGTGATTGGATTATTTTTATTCCCTCCCCATTTGATTGAATCCGAGCGGCTTCAGGTGTGGCAACTGATCACAAATAAACGACTGTTGCTTTACAATAATAATTATGATAATATATTTGATTAGAATAGCATGTTATCTAATCACTGTCACAACATTCTTCACAAAAATCAAAACCTGAAAACATCATGACAAGCACAATATAATGATTTATGGAAGATTCACTCCAATCTTCTCAGTTAAAGCACACACAAATGCAAATGTGCAAATGCAGTCTGTCCTCCTGTTTACCTTATTATCCCAGGGAATGCATCTCATACCACAAAAGTATTTGATAATTACAGCATTTATTCAAAACTTTATCTTGCAATAACAAATTTGTCGCTCGGGGAGTGTTCTTTTTCAGCAGAGGACAAAATCACAATGTTTGCTCCAAGTTTCAAAACTATTCACAAAGTTGGTCTGTGTTTGTCCTGCTGTCAGTTTAGTGTTTTCGTTCCCTCCAAATTATTCCCAGATGATGCTCACATACAGAATCCACGCTGACAGATTGGTGTTGTTTTTGGTACAGTAATAAAGCTGATGTCTGAAAATGAATGTTGATGTTAAAATTGGCAGTCCTGCCACTAATGTTAGAGCTCGATTCAAAAAAGGGGAAAGCCAAAGAATGAGTGAGAGACTGAGTGTGTGTTTGAAGAAGAGATTGTGAGGGGGTTCATAAAAGGCACAGTCCTTATGTAAAGCAGTTCAATACAGCCTGTTGAAGAATAGCTCTCATTGAAATTCATGGCTTAGCACCTATAGCTGTGTGCTGTGAGCAGGCAGACACACACACACACACACACACAGTGTCTGACAGGATTTCAATTAAAATGGCATTTACATGAATGAAAATGTAGAGGGAGTGAAGGCGAGGAGAGGTGAGTTTTTCTTCTGTCTGGTTAGAATTTCCGCTGTAAAACTCGAAAAAGAGTATTTTGTCCAACACTATCATTCATTAATGTCTGACATTTAAGACTATTTATTTAACTAATGACCTGCTGTGCAAATCTATAATAAATCTTGAATGTCAGATATTAATGTTAGCCTCACAGACGAGTTTGTGCACCAGGATGGCAGTGGTGTGAGGAGTGAGAGAGGTTTGATATTAAGGAGGTGGAAGTAGGTGGACCGTGTAACATTATTGATATGGGATGTGAAAGAGAGGGTGTGGTCGAGGATGACATCCAGACACTTTACCTTATAGGGGAAGGGGAGATATGGATATGGATGAAAAACTATGGAGTTTGGATGAGGTGGATTTATTGCCAATTAGAAGTAACACTGATTTATTGTTGTTTAGTTTAATGAAGTTTGAGGTGAACCAGGACTTTATTTCAAGGAAACAGTTGGTGAAGGAGCAAGGAGGGAGAGTGGAGTTGAGTTTGTTGGACAAGTAGAGCTGGGTGTCATCCGTGTAGTAGTGGAAGCATTTATGTTTTTTATGGAATATATGGCCAAGGGGGAGAAGGTAAAAGATAAAGAGCAGGGGCCCCAGGACAGAGCCCTAGGGCACACCTGTGGTGATGGGACTGGATCAGATTTAAATGATTTTAAATGAATGTGAGTGGGAATGGAGAGGTAAGATTTAAACCAGGTGAGGCTTGTGTGTGTGTGACATGCTCTTTCTGTGCGATGGATGGGGCGGAGAGGTCAGGGCCACCGTAGCACAACGCGCTAAGAAAAAAACGCGCTGCAAATATCACAACACAACACATTAAGAAAAATGGGCTGCAAACCCCACAACACAATACGTTAAGAAATTAGGACATCTGGTTTTCAAAATAAGATAATAAATGAAGAATTTGTGATATCCTGGTGGTATGACAATACACTGCTCCATAATTTCTGGTAAATTGTCCTAATCCTGCCTATCCGCACGTTCGGGATCTCAATGCATTTACCATGAGACCAGAGAGTCCCCTGCCTGCAGGTGTGGAGACGGGTGTGCATCACTTTCAAGTGTCCCCTGGAAACACTTCCATTGTGTTGTGATATTTGCAGCACCCTGACCTCTCAGGGCCACCGTAGAAACCAGACTAAAACTATTCATACAGATTAGTATCAGAAAGATGGGTGTGGAGTTAAGTAGCGACACACTTTTTTTAATTTTTTTTATCACATTTGCAAATTAGCATTTGACGAAAAATGTAATTTAACAGTTTTAATCTCCTCAACAAATGGTTTTCATCATTTGCTTGTGCATTTGCATTGTTTGGTTCTGTTATTGTAAAAGTGAATGAAAGTTTATTGTTGGGATGAGCCAATAAGATGCTCAGCACTGGTATCATACTGGCTCAGATATCGCAACAGTTTTAAATGTTTACAAGATACAAAACAACTGTATCGGACTAGCCTGGGTGAAATCAAATCGCTGTAAATCACAAATGAAGAGCAGCTGTCTGTGACTTCCTTTTTAAGCGACTTGCTCCACAGAGCTCCCTTGGGCAGAAGTCGTTAGAAGCCAACTCCTAGAAAACTACAACACGTTTGTTTACATATTTTCCATACTCTACATACATCATTCAGGTCATTGGTCTGTTTATTTGTGTGTCTATCCAATTGTGTACTAAAGCATTTTCATCTAGGTCCATTGGTCACACCCTTTCCAGACTCATAATCTCAATTGAGATTGATGTGCAGTCTGACATTAGCCAATTTGACTATTATCTGTATTGGTAGACACTGATTTGCCAATGCAGCAAACTTGTGCAACAATGAAAGAACCTGAATTGAACACGGTGTGGTTTTCCTTCAAAGTTGAGTGAAACTGTGAAATCAATCCTTGTCCCTGGTGAGGAGATGAAGCTGAGAGGCTGGCGTTCAGCATCACCTCATTCCTCATCAGCCACAGACAAAACAGGGAAGAGAGGGACTGTGTGACTCTTAAATTATCCTACACGCTCTCCATCTCTCCTTCTACCTTTCTACATTCCTCTTCTCTATCTACATTTTTTTGGTCTTTCACCTCATTCATTATTTATCCTGGGCCACTTCACTCTGCCAGCCACACTGTTGAGGGCTCTGTGGCGCAGCGCTGCCAGAGCCAGGTTGTAATAACATGGCTGTGATATGCTTGGACCTCATCTGGAGTCAGAGCTCCCGAGAGAGCCAGCGAGATATGTGTGGAGAGGTGGATGAATAAAAGGCAGGGAGGGTGAAAGAGAAAGACAGACACAGGGTAATAAAAGAGACAGAGGAGAGACTATGTCCTGGGGGATCTTACTGGGCCATGAAGACACGTCTCTGTGTTTTAACTGGACCTGCTGGGGCTCTCAGCGAGGAGCTTCAGTAGTGGTAAACCTGCTGACCTCCCCAGTCTAAACACTCTTGTACACCAAGCTGGAGACAAGAAACATTAGCCTCCTCTCTGTCTTTTCATGGCTAACTGGAGAGTTTCAGACAAAAGTGACAAAGACACCACTTGCTTTCAGAGCTGTAACAACTTTAAATTAAAAATACCTCAGTCAAAAACTTCCATACAGTTTTTATCATTTCACTCCAGGCAGCAACTGATTTCAGTTCCTTTCAGGTAGTTGAAATTGTAGTATACTGAGCTTTTTTTCCCTTGGGGATTATTAAGTATTTCTGATTCTGTATGACTTTTGAGTATTAACAAATGTCACTTACATTCAAATCATTGTCAAATGAGTTCACACAATGCTGATTAAGCTTTCTCTGTTTCTCAGTACAACAGTGTTTAGATCTCATGTCACTCAGCGACATTCCTGTGCTTCACACAGGAAGTGATTTGTTTTATGTCAAGACAGATGGACGATGCAGCAACACTGTGCTATTCAAGTGAGACAGCTGCAGAGATGCAGAGATGCAGAGATGTTCTACAGTTGATATTTGCAGAAGTTACCAAAAGTAATTAGTGGTGAATCATAGAATTAGTGATAGTGCATGTGTCCTCTGCAGTTAACCCATCCTTATTGCACACCAGTAGTGAACACATACAAGCGGCTCAGTTCGACCATGATTACTGTCTCGGTAAGGGATGAGCAGAGCATTATGTTGGGTCGTAATGAGGTTGAGATGATCTCTTGAGGGAACCTGAGTAACTGACCGAGGCTCCAGGTGTCAGGAAAGACCACACTCAAGTGGTGTTGGACAGGGCCTGGTTAAACTAAATAGATCTGTCTCTGCAATAGTACTGGGCTGGCCTGATTCACCTCAAGCCTGCATGCCTCCAGACATTGAGGCAGCTTATGCAGGACCAGGTTGTGACACCGCCTGTACTGACACTGGGATAATGCCGGCTTGATTTCTGGGACCAGCAAAGATGGCAGTTATCCTCAGTGCTATATCAGATGTTAATGTTCTGAGGGCTTGGAAGGGTGTCATAGATTGACCTGATCAAAAAGCTGACTCAAGCTTGGAGTATCCGCCACATGTCAGGTGATTGTCCAGATTGTCCACTTCCCTTGGTGATGTTGGCCATCTTCACTACCTCGGAGATCACCAAGTCTCAACTCTCCTTTGCATTGGCTTTGGACCACGTCTTCAGCACAGGCCCCCTCAGTCAAAGCTGGTTCTGCCTTGTAGCCAAACCACAATTTCTATGTGCTTCAATTGGCTAATGGCTTGTTCTACCATTTGCACTGCATCTCACTTATGTCCTGTTCAGACCTGGCCCTTTGTGTTTCGGAGAGTTGGATCTGGTGATTCTCTCAGTTGGAACACAAGTCTCACCTTCTCCTGTTTGTAACGCAGGTGGTCCAACATAAAATGGACATCACAGCAGTTGCTGTGATTACCCCGTCAACGGTGAGGAGGTAGTAAAGGAAGTAATGGAAAACTATGTGCCTGATATCAAACCGAGTAGAGTTCAGTCGAGTAGAGCTAGAATTGTATAATGGAAAAGGGCCATTAGTTGTGCTCTCTGCAATGTTGCCTTCTTGTGGACACAGTCAGCCATGTCCTCTTCCCCTTCCTTTCTGTCTTCGCTCAGTGCTTGTCTTCATACTTCTCACTGACTGAAAACTGTGTAGTGTGAATTAGGCTGCGGCAGAGGGAAGAGTAGAAGACGATGGACTATAATAGCCTCAGCCAGGCTGCTAATGTTACATTAGGTAAAACACAAAGTTTGGTTTTCATTAATGTTACCTTGTTAAAACAATCAGATGTTAAATTGGACCACAGCTGAGTCAGTGTCTCCATGCTCTGTTTTTGACCTTTCAGAAGCATTTCTTGGTTCTGAAAGGTCCAGGTTCCAGCATCCATATCAAAAACAGGTCTGGTTTGAGTCTGAGCAGAACATTTTTGTGCTCAGATACACATTTTTGGACCCATGTAGAACTTTACTGTGATTGGTCCACATGGTAACATGTCTCATCCATGTCTTTCAGTAGCTGCACAAGCATATACTGTATAACAACAACAATGACAAGCAGTAGCTGTGGTCAGTTTCAGACACTAGAAGCAGAATGTCTGTTAGGTTTGGGTCAGACTCTGTTACTATGTTTTCAGGCGTGGGTCAGGTTTAGACAACATAGTGTGAGTTTGGGTTTACATATGCAGTTGCATTTTATACAGTTTTTGCTTTGTATCTGAACACTGAGTCTCATAATACACTCATTTTTTTATTCTCACAGTATGTTTTTTAAGAATAAATGTAGTTTTTATTCTTACATATATTTACAGTCATATTTGTTTTACACTTTCACATTTATTTCATTTATTGATGAGTACTTAACTCATTCATATACTGTAAATGATAACATATTTATGCTGATTGAAAACATGATTCTTTCAAACAAAAGTGAATACTTAATAATTTACATGTGGATTTATAGTCATTTTTTGACAGCCTGTGTAGTTTGTGTGCTTCACTCCATTGTGGTGACTACAGCAAAGAGTAAAATATTATTTACTGTGCCTAAGGTAATGTAATATGTATAAAATTGGCATGAGTGACTTACAAAAATGAGGGGAAATGCCATGAAAGTATAATTATAAGTCATATGTCACTTATCCGTCACTTTCATATTCATGTTTCATTCATTTTTATATGACTGTGGATTTGGGCTTCCTGTCTGTCTGTCTGTCTGTCTGTCTGTGAATCAGCAGGTCAGCACTGACACTGTGACAGTGAGTTAAACAGAGCTTGACATCAGATATGGCTGGCGTACGTCTCTGCTGATGGTGTGTGTGTGTGGCTTTTTTCCGGGCCCTGAATGTGTCAGTGAGCTGCGGCTTAACCGCCTCGTCACATCGGACATGGTGAGAGGCCATGGTCCGTGGCTGCCGCTAATGTTTGCTGTTTTAGGCTGGACTGTGCCGAGTGCCGGGCCTGTGTGCGTACTTCTCCCTCTGCCTCAGTTTATTTGACTTCTCCCAGGTTTAAATTGATTGTAGATATAAGGCTTTCTTATGAGTTTGGTTTTCAAACAGAGTCAGTGCATGCTTTGGCAACAGTTGAAACTCTTTCCCCCCCCTCACTGTTCTGTATTGCACTGCAAGTTAACTACATTAGTATTTTGTCTGAATTATATAATGTTGAACAGGGGGTAGAATGGGATCTTTTGTTCGTCATGTAAATGCAGATTTACTCTAAAGAGATGGGTCCTTTGATTTTGGACTTTGATGGAATGGTGCTGTTGGGAGTGGACACATAGAATAGCAGTGTTTAAGAAAGGACTTGTTGTGAAGGGGATTCTGTCGAGGGAATGGCACTCTAATGAGGTACTTGAAGTGCTCTTAGGCCCCATGAAGGGACATTATTCACCATGGGGACCAGGGAAAGGATGTGTCCTTGAACGGAGTCTAAATGGAATGTGATAAGTGCTACAGTACCATACTGATGCAAATCCTGAGGAGCATAAATGCAAGTGAATGATTTGTCTGATATTCTCTTTGCTTCTAACAAAGTACTTTATGGGATTGACATGTCATTGTTTCACTGCACAGAGAAGTGCTGATCCTTACTATTTACGTTCACAAGAACATTTGTTGCCTTCTGTTCCATATGCCCATACAGAATTGGGGAAAAGGGTTTTGTCCATTCTCCACCTTATGCATGGAATACGTTGCAGAAAGACTGGAAACTTCACTGAGGGTTTTTAAATCCATACTGAGACTCCACAACATGCACTTGTTTTTCATGACCTGCTTGTAAATCTAATCTGTTTTCTTTTTATTTATCTTTTGTATTTGCTCCCTCTCTTGGCCAGGACTCCCTTGAAAAAGAGATTCTTAACCTCAATGGGATTTTCCTGGTCAACATATAAAATAAAAAATACATTTCAGCAGCTTTGTAGATTAGTGTTTCCCCAACCTTTTAATGTGGGGACACTTTTTAAAGGTGGCAGACATTTGAGAGGCAGTTTTGAATTTAAATGATGTGTGAATGGGAATAGATGTAACTGTGATGCAACTCTTACTATGTTAGGTGTTTTGACTAGATTACCTACATTAAAACAGTCTTCCTTCATTGTGTACATGTGTTTGGGTCTGAAATCTTTCAACCACAACAGTAAAAACTGATTTTGATAGAAGATGTGTCTGAGGAACACATGGAGGAGTAGAGGATAGCACTGTTGCCTATGAACTATGAACTAAACTATGGTTTGCTTCCACTTGATAAATGGGCGGCAGTCTTCTTTACTGCCAATCAAAGAACCACTTTTTTGTTGTCTGTGTTTAGCTCATATTTAGCAATGGTATGTTCAGTGTTCTGGCAAATCTTAAGTTATCTATTAATCTGCTTAAGGGAAAGTATTCCTCTGCATTTTGACCCATCCTAGAATTAGGAGCAGTGGGCTGCCACACTGAGTGGCGCCCAGGGTGCACTGGGGGTTGTGTACCTTGCTCAGGGGTACCCCAGCCCTTTTTGGCCAGGTGGGGATTAGAACCGGCTACCCTCCGGTTACAAGTCAAGTTCCCTTTCCACTTGGCAACTAAAGTGGGAATGAAAAGCTTCATTAATTCTCTCCACACTAGAAAGTGCATTCGATATGAGTACAAATCCTTAAGGATTGTTTCTCCAGTAGAAAGCCCATGATTATTTTTTTCTCTATGGAGCTCCCCCTTGTGCCTACCATTTTATCCTCATGGTTGTAAAACTCACCACTGGCACTTCTCGCTCCCTTCCCCACTCCTGGCCATGTGCATTAGACCAACAGCAAGAAGGCCAGGTTGGCATCCGAATTGGTTGCTTTGGTGTTTTTCTTAAAAAGCCAATATATTTACTCGTGTGTGGCCCCCTCGGTCAGACAGACGTTTCCTCATGTGAGAAACAGAATCATGTTGTCTGATGTCTTCATTTTTTTGTTGTGTCCTCGGTAAGACACTTCCCCTCTGTCCTCGTTTCGTCCCTGTACTCCCATTTCAGAAGAATAAAGAAGGGAAATTAAGGAGGGAAATTTGATTTATCTGCATAAGGAGTAGAATGTAGCCGTCTCAGAACAAAATCTGCTTCTTCATCACCACATTTTGTGAGTGAAAATATCTAATTGTGCCTTCATGTGTGGAAGTTTACACTCTTTCCAGAGCTAAGTAGTATCTTTGGCTGGCTTCACCCTGTCTAGTCACCTCTCTGGAGAGCAGTAGACCTCTGTCCTCAGCCTCCTTGCTTCCTCCTCCAGCTCCTCTCCACACTGATAAAAATCTTAATCACTTGCTTGTTTCGTTCATGGTATTATTCCTACATAATAAAGGGGGATAGATGGGGAACATGTTGACCATTTGTGTCAGTGCTCAGGAGAAGAGATTTTAGACCAGTGATAGCAGAGAGCAACATAAGATGAGTCAACTTCGAAATTAAAGTGATTGTTCAATTTGTTTTGAAGTGTAGCTGGATAAGCTTCTGAACCTGACACAGAAAGGCTTGCCTGGACTGAAAACAATGACAAACATGCCAGCTAAAGTTGACAGTATTTGAAGAATATGTTTAATATTTTACATCACAATTGGACAGCCTTTCTCAACTAGAAACTGACGTTTTATTATAGCTCATAGAAGTAGTGGTCTACTGCTTCTTTATTTGGTAACTTTGTATCATAAAACTTTGTATTCTCTCTCAGATCACTTCATTTATATTATCCTGGTTATTATGGAATTATGGATCAATAATGCCCCAAACACTCCTGTTGCCTGGACCATTTGTGTTGAATATTTGTTGATACAATGACATGTCTTTGTATCAGCGTGCCAATACAGTTTCTCTGTCCCTTTGTCTCTGTTCTATGCACAGATGGCATGAACTGCATGAACAAGGACCACGGCTGTGCCCACATCTGCAGAGAGGCTCCGGGCAAAGGTGGGGTGTCATGCGAGTGCCGCCCCGGCTTTGAACTGGCCAAAAACCAGAAAGACTGTACATGTACGTATCATCCCACACACACACACACATACACGCACACAAACCTTGTCTCCTAAATATTAGGTTTCCACCCAAATTAACTGCATTCTGTTATGTTTTTTAAGGGATGTATGTTCTGAAAAAAATGACTTATAGTACTGTTGCAATTACACTTATGCCATATCAGGTTTCAAATGAGCCCATTCACTTTGAATGTGGCAGCATCACACACTTCCATGCTGCAGTACATTTTTATAGGCGACAGTGACTGAGTGAGTGAGCGAGCGAGCGAGTCCTCCTTCAACTGCAAGGTTGATGGTCAGTTTCCCCCAAGTTGCTCCTGATGGCTGTGCCGACAGCACGTGAATGGATATGAAATATGTGTGACAGAAAATGCACTGTATGAATGTATGAGTGAATGGGTGTGAATGGGTGAACGCAAACTAACCACAGATCATTTACCATTTAAGCTCAAACTGAACGGAGCTGTGGGACATTCTCCTTGTTTTTCTCGGACAGAGTGCATCCAACATGTTTGCCAAGGCTTTAGCAACATAAGTAGCTCGTGCTTATGCTACACAGTCAGCCATGAAAGAACACTGTCCTGCTAACTTCTCAAAGTCTTCAAACTGCCTGTGCTATTTTTGGCAGAAATTAGGAAATAGGAGTGATGACAACCATTTCCTGGCTATGAATTTGGTTAAGTTCACAAAAAGCACCTGTTTTTTTCTCCATAGCATCAACATCTTCTCTATAAAAACATAGCTGATGAAAATACTCCACATTGCAGTGTTTATGTTGAATACACTGAACGTCCTCATGGCAAAACGGAGCTGTAAATTATTCATGGGTTCATCTACTGACTGACTTGGAATATGAATTGGAGTCAGATCAGATTTCCTGTCTTATGGATTGGATGTTACGTGTGCTCCCTTGCCTCAGTTAACATCAGTGGCTGAGCTCCACCCACCATTATCCACCCATATTGGAATCTGCTGATCAACAGATGAGCAGCTGTCAGCACAACTCAGAACAGAAACCCCACAAAAGCATGTGCAGGACTTTCCCAACCAATCCATCCATCCATTTTTCTTTATTCTCCACATGATGGTCGTGGGGGGGATTAAGAGTTCTGAGTCATACTTTGAAATCTAAAACTCTTCTGAGCCCCACAACTTTGATTAACGCACAATACTAGGCTCAATCATTTCCATAAATATTATTGTTTTCATTTGAACACGGTGATACAAATGTTCAGAGGCGATTAATAATCAGTCCACTTCCTGTTATTTCTAAACTTACACATCTTTCAACCCAGGCCTATGGATATTACAGCAGTAATATTTGAAAGGTTTACCTTGACAACAAAGTGTTCACTCTCAAAGGGCACAATTATCCATTGACATGCTGACTGGCTAACACTGCATACTTTCCCATTAAATGTGCTAAAATATTGCTATATGTTGCTATATTACCTGCTATACTAGGTCAAATAGAAGAAACTGTACATAATTTAAATGCCATGGCTTTGTTTTGTTCCTTATAAGTATGTCTTAAAAATCTATCATACATATTTTACAGCAATTTAAAATGTAAAAAATTTTAAAACATTTAAATTTATATTTTAAAACCATATTTACTCCAGCAGTACTGTTACAACCCACTAGGGAACCGCGGCCAACACTTCATTGGTGTATATGTTTTCAATAACATGCCGGAAAATAAAATTTCATGAATTTACCAAACATCTCTTTGAAGTCAGAAGTCTGTAACTCTCTTTGACCAGTGGGAGTATATCGTATTGGCTCTTACCGCTGGGGTCAAACGCCTTTGCAATGAACAAATTCCTACAGGATTTCCAGTGCGACACAATAGTGCTCAATCGTCATTTGCATATTAGCATATAAATAGCCATGAGTGTTTGTAGCAATCCTTACTTTTTACAACTTAGGACAGAGTAGGGCTGCTCGATAATGGAAAGAATCATAATCATGATTATTTCAAACGATTACTCCCCCACAAGGGAAATTACCTGTCCTAAAAGTTGCTAAATGACATCATCACCTAATTTGCATAATTGGCCATGGGTATGTATAATTGTAATGGACGCTGTAGCAGAGTAGGAGAGAAGACGTGTGGAGGGGGGTTATCATGGAGCTTCAGTGGGATGTGTGTAAATGAGAGTACTGCCACTTATTTTTTCCCACTTCACACTCTGGATATATCCAAAATAAATATGATATTAGGCCATACGGGGGAGCATATGGCTTGCACTGTTACCTCACAGCAAAGATATGGCCTGGTCACTTTCCTCCCACAGTCCAAAAACATGCAGAGGTTAATTGGACACTGTAAAGTCACCGCATGTGAATATGAGATTGAGTGATCGTTCATCTCTATATGTTGGCCCTGTGATGAACTGGTGACCTGTCCACGGTGTACCCCGCCTTTCGCCCTAAGTCAGCTGCAATTGGCTCCCTCACAACTCTCTTGTGGAGGAATGAATTAATGAAATATAATGTGAGAGAAAATACATTCCTTAAAATTTGATTTGAGTCTGCATTTTAGCGATACATCAGTCTTGTTTATATTCAATTTGAGTATGTTAACAATCCTACATGCGTTAAACACGTTTGTGCGCAACACTCCCTGTCATCTGGTCCTCTTCAGTCAGGTGACTTATCACTTCTTTTTTTTTTTTTAACAGTTCACATAGTAGTGAGGTATTAACACTTTGTTTTATAGACTGGACTTTATAGAGTTGCTGTTGCGATGAAGGATCTTAACTGTCCTTACAATAATAAACATCTGTAATAGCAATGATGGGGCAAGTTCCAGTGGGCCTTCACCCGTAAAATACGAGGGTGTATATTAATAGCGAAAATCATTGAAGCCTCTCAGACTGAGCTGAATGTGCTGGAGGATCCAGTTCACGTCTCTAAACCTCTAACCCCCAACCCCCTCACCACCACCACATCCCCGCGTCTCTCCCTCGCTCATGCTGAGTGCCTGCAGACATGAAATTTAGGGCTGCTGCTTTTTCGAGAGAGGAAAAATAGCTTTTAGTTACACTTTGTTTGGCAACACATCATGTTCTCCTCTCAGGCGGTCAGAGTGTAAAGATTGCGAAAGGCTCTCATGTGTCCCCCGCCATGCTAATATTTCATTAGCAGCGAGGGGACTGTTGAGCACGGCGGCGGCACAGGACGGTAGTAAAGGGTGTGATGAAAGCAGCGGCACTCATGTCTGCAACCTCCATGCACAATAGTGTCTCATTCCTCTTCACTTTCGTCTTTATTTTCATAGACATACCAAACTGTTATGGAACATGTCAGGCAAAAATCCCCCAAATGTCACAGATTCATGTTTCCTTTCCTTCCTCACCTCCACAAACATGAAGGTAGAATACAGAAGGAAGTCAAATAAAACAGCAAATGTCTCACATAGTTAAGTGTCTGAACAATTCGGCCGCAGTGTGTTTATCATGGCAAACTCTATCTCAGACTGTGGCTGCTTTCAAAGTACTTCTTAGCTGGCAGTTTTATAGCCAAGGAACTTCAGTTGAAACCCGCTTTGTCTGGTGGATAAGAGTTTAAGTTTTAAGAATTCGATGTTTAAAAATAAAATTCCAAGAAAAGGTCATGCATTTACAATCTCTTTTTTCCATTTGTTCCATATTTCACCCTGTCTTTATCACTTCTCTATCTCTATCCTTCATGTTGTTCACATCCTCTGCAAATGTTTCTTTTTTTTTTCTTTCTTTCTCAAAGACTACATTAAAAAACCCACCACTTTTCTCTCCTCCTCTGCCCCTTGTTGTTTCTTTTTTTCTTCGGGTCTCTTTACCACAGGAGGTTTTTCCAAAACCATGGGAATGTGTTTTTTTTTTTTTTTAGAAGAAGGAAAAAAAGTCCCACTTTGGTTCCCGGGTGACATTTGATCATATTTTTTTGTAAATATTCTAGTGACAGTAGCACTTTGATTTAGTTATACTGAAACAAACGGCATAGACTGAGCCAATCAATTACACAGACAGAAGCAAAATGCATTTACTTTTTCCTCTAAGGTAAACTAACCCCCACCCAACGCTACTCTATCCTATCTAATAAAGTAAATCTTTAAACAAGAGTTGAATGCTCTATCCTATTTTCAGGAGACTAAAAATCCAGAATTTGACATTTTTGAAATTTAACAACTCTCTGGTTCTCATTGTATGAAGAATATGACCTAAACATGTATGTTTTCTTCAGTGACGTGTAACTATGGAAACGGGGGCTGCCAGCACACCTGTGATGACACGGACACAGGGCCGGTGTGCGGCTGCCACCAGAAATACGCTTTGCACTCAGACAGCAAGACCTGCATTGGTAAGTGATGGCCATGTTGGCCTCCTAGTTCACACCTGCACACACACACACACACACATTTACCCCAAAGCTCTCACAGCTGTTCCACTGTAACACCTGTTGTGTGATAGGTGATGAGAGACGACCACGCTGCAGTAAGGAAATGCAGCCAGTGACGAAAATGATGAATGAGACCTTGTTTAAGAAAGTTGTGGGCCAGTTTCATGCAGACCAGTTCAGACCAACCTGTGTGTCAAACAACTGTCGAGACGAGAGGATAGTGTTTTAAGATTAAAGCTGCAGTAGGCAAGATGGTGAGAAAACTGGGGTTAGTGATTGTTGAGTTTCATCCGCGGGTTATGGGATTCACAGCTTTCCTTCTATCAGATGAACACGGACAACCACAGGAATACTGTTGTAACAAACCATCTCACGACGGTCTAATGGTGCGTTATATTTATATCGGAACTGAGAGCAGAGGCAGTTGGTCAACACAGCGTGTGAATGTGTTGTTTTTTCCTCTTTTTAATTAGAAACTGAATTATTGTTGTAGTTTTTTGATGTGTGATGTTTTACAAAAAAAAAATGCTGTCAATGTTTTATTGCCTGTAGTTCATTCAGTAGTTTTAAAGATGTTTCTTATGGCGTTTGACAATGGTGTCAGGAAGGAAGGTGTGTTGGCACATGCAAAATAATGTTTTGTGCGCATGGCTGATGTCACCACTGAGTTCACTGTGTTCCATGTGAGCAGCCAGACAGGCTAACATATCATAGGCTAGCAATTGTTAGCAATACCAGTTGCTCTCCATGGTATTATCATGAGGTAGCACCCATCTTCGTGAGGTTGTGCCCAGTTGGTAATTCAAGATCAGAACCTCAGAAATGCCCCATGATCTTGTAAATTCTGAGTTCCGAATACCAAAGGATTAGTAGTTGTGGTAGAGCAGCTAATAGGAGCAGCCTTGTTGTCTCTGAACTGCCCTTTGATTAGTCAACATCTCCCATGACAGGAATTTGCAAAGGCTGTGAACCGAAAAGGTGTAGAAGTTGCCATGGATGGAATTATTGATCAAAAGTGCCAGAAAAGCCCTGCCTACTGTACCTTCAATCATAGCTAAAAGATCAAATCAAATGAGGAATAAACCCATCAAATATTAAAAATATTAATTACAGATTGATAGACGTCCAGGCATTGATAGTGATGAAGAATGGAGACTCTGATGAGGTGCAGGTTACACATGACAGACAGGTCAGTTAGATTCTGATCAGAACTGGTGTTAACATCTGTCCTGAGTGATAAAATCACATGCACAACACATCCTCAGATCGCATCTCAGAAATCACTTTTGGACGTCGTTTGAGGGTGCATTTCCTGAGTTGCATGAATGCAATTTGTCCTCAGCTGACATCCCATCACCTGCAGATTTTACATACATGTGGGAAGCCAGATTCAAACTCATGTGTTCACAGGAGACACAGTTTAATTTGTGCTATGTGAAAACCTCACTGGATGTTAATAGCAGGTCTGAACGGGGCCTTACTGAGAGGTATGCCAATGTTGATCCATTCATTTATGCTCCAATTAACCTTTGCATGTGTTTGGACTGTGGGAGAAAACTCAGGCACCTATGGGCCGAACAGACAAACTCCATGCAGAAAGGCCCTTGTCAGGAGCAAACTCGGGTCTTTTTGCTGCAAGGCAACAGTGCTTGCCACTGCTCCGCTGCGTGGTCTCTGTCCACTCAGTTTCAATGTAATAATCCGTCGTGTTTTTTCCAGGCACCAGATTTCCCCCCCAGACAGGACATGGAGAGCATCTAAAAAAAATAGATTCAAAATAGTGGATTGTAAACAAGTTAATCACAAAAATGTTATTTCCTTACCCAATTTACAAAAAAAAAAAGCATCTTCTCATTAGACTTACATACATTTCCAAAGTTGTCTGGAACATGGCATTAGTGTGTTCTGATAATCTCCCAGCGTCCGTTACACAGTTTTGGGATTGACTATTTCCAATAAAGTGGGTGCTGGAAGGCAAAATCATAACTGGATTGGTCTGAAACTCTGCAAAGACACATTCAGCTGGTTGGTGCATCAGGGCCAGTGACTGGGCAGTAATATGTTTGTTACAGCAGGAAATGTCTGAGCTGGCTGGTGGTGAACAGATGTCTGACACTTCTCCCACTCTGAACACACATTCGTCATGTCAGGTTGAGCCCAGCCAGCGGGCAGCAGGCAGCTCTCTGCCAAAACAGGTCATTTGTCCACATGACTGTCACGAGAGGCAGCCCTGCCTCTCAAACACTGTCATCCTGCTATTTCTCTAATGAGTAGAGTGTGAATGAGGTGTTCCAGGTAAGTGGAGTTATTCCCTAGACATGTGTTTCCTCTCCCACCTCCTTCCTGTTGATATTAAGGTAACAGTCTGGTTCCAGAAACAACTTGGATCACCTCTTCAGTCACATAAAGTATTGGTTTCGTTATTACAGTACCGTGATAGTTATTGATAGCTTGTGCACACAATTTTGTAACTTGTAGTAAATATTGTGGAGTAAGTTTGCCAACTTAAATCACCATATTGGCTTGAATGTAGAACAACCCTGATTGTGCAATTATTAACATTACTCTAAACAGCGTTGTGCATTTGGGAGACATATTTTGAGTCATAGTGATGTAGACAACAAGCAACAACCTCATTCTCATCTTCCATTCTGTAAATATCACAGTGGTACTTCAAGTGAGGGTGCGCTCAATTTGCTTACCCAGCTGGCCAAGTTGTTGATGGAAATGATAAACCCAAAGTTATACTTATTTTGTGTGCATAAATTAGTATTCCATGTACACAAATTAAAACAAAATACTAATTCATGCGAACGGAAACACACCAAGCACAACAAAACACAACCCCTGATGTGACTCAAATAAAATAAAAACTTCAGCATAACGACTTGTCCAATGTCCAGGAACGCCCATCCAGGGTAGCAGGGGGCCTGACATAGGGTGAAAGGTGGAGTACATCCTGGACAGATCGCCAGTCCATCACAGGGCCACATATAGAGACAAGCAAACATCCACTCTCACAAAATAATTATAACATTGGGTTTCCTCATTTCCATCAACAACATGGACGGCTGGGTAAGCCAATGGAACGCACCCTCGCTTAAAACTGGGTCACTAAAGTCAAGTTAGGAAGATATTCACAAATTCAAACTTCCGTGACCCATGACATTTAAACATACTCATGCTCAATTTAGAGTGTCCAATGAAGAAACCAGAGAAAACCTGTACACACACACACACACAGAACATGCAAACACCATGCAGAAAGGCGTGTTTCAACCAGATCACGAACCTCGGTCTTCATGCTGCAAAGGCAAGAGTGCTAACCACTGCGCCAACCGTGTGGCCCTGTCCAGGAATCATTTGAATTGTGTCTGTATTATAATGTAGCGCCATCACCACATCCATCTTACATTCATGGAGAATTCATAAATATGACAAGTTCAAGAAAATATATATCTACAAGAACAGCAGAGGTCAACACAGATGAATGGAATACAAATGAAAATAAAATAAAAACCCAGATGAGTTCATTAAGTCCCTTGTAATGAGTGAAATTGCAAACACTGTCCCCATTTATTATAGGACTTTTCTAAGGGTTTATTTCTAAATAATATGAATAAACTACTTTATGTTCAAGCAGATGTATGTGTGCACAACTTATCAATAAAGACAACACAGTGAAATGAAGAGGTTGTCCTACATGTTCAAACTCATATGTAGAGATATTTAATCAGACTGAGGTTTTCAGTTTGGCTTATGTAGACAGATGACAGCAATGAGATTTGATTTGTGGGTCAGATTGAATATCACTAAAAAGGAAACTCTGTGACCTTTTTTTTTTTTTATATAAAAAAAACTTCAGTGTGGTTATTCAGGGATGAGGACATAATCCAATTCAGTTGCAGAAACCTCTCCAAACTCCAGCAGTTGAGATTGGATGTTGATATCTGCTGTTCAGCAAAGTTTAGCATAACAACATGAAGTGAGACCAAACCACAGTCTGGAGCCATGTTATCTAGCTCTACAAATGTTCACGATGTGTGCTCATGGCAGTGAGCAGCAACTTCTTAAGGTCACAGTCTGGAATCACTGGTCACTGAATTGTTTTTTTTTTGTTTTTGACTCTGCTGTTGCTGAAGGGCAGGTCACCAGATAATGGACTGCTTTGATCCACGTGACTTTATAAGTTCTGCTTCATTTGTAATAAGGCAGTGTAAACCTTAGCCCTGGGTCATACTCTCTGTGTCCATGTGTCCGCAGAGGTCTGAACAACTGAAATATACCTCCTCATTTGCAGACCGTGCTGCCTGCACGGTCACAGCACATTTTCCCTGGAGCACAACACTTTCCAGTCTTGTTGAGACACAAACTCAAGCTCTTTTTTGGTGAAAGGAAACAAGGAAGACATGGTTTCCTTCATGGCACAGTTCGGTTTGATGCCGTACCTTTAATTGGTGTGTGGTTTGTGGGCTGTGCCCGATGACAGTGGCAGCAAGATACCCAGCGAACCACGACGCGATGTGAGCTGACAGATTGAGGACAATCCAGCAACTCCTTTATTTCTGCTCAGTTTGCAACAAGATGTCAAGATTTGTTTGAGAATAGACTGCGTTTGCCTCCACTTCCATGGGACATTTACTCAGAGTGGGGGGAAATATCGATACAGTGAAATATCGCAATATTTTATCGCTTTTGAGACACCAAGTATCGATTTTTTTTAGTATATCATTTTGTAGCCGATGTTACGAATAAACATGAAACGTTTGTCGATTAGCATTGAAAAATCAGTTGACGTTTGCCCCAAGGGAAGGGTAGAATGGAACCGTTGGGGCTCGATATTTTGGTACTCTTACTAAACACACAAAAAAACTGATCCATACTGTGCTAAACCGAACTGTTCCACTGGATGGAAACAAGGCTATAGAAGCTCACATGAGGTTATGTGAAGAGGTCCACAGGTATCCAAACATGTACAATCCCACTGCACAAAGAATAAAAGGAATCTCGATACTGTATGTATGCACAGAACACTAGACTCATCATACATGTTCATATCATGCATACATTTGTAGTGGCACTCTACAGACACTGAGTGCGGAAAGTATGACCCAGCCCTTAAACCTATGAAACAAATGGAAAAGGAACTTATAAATGTACACTGTAAATACTTTGTAACATATTAAACCACCTGGATGACACATGCGCACACATTTCAATACTGTATGCAAACACTGGAAACACCTCTCTCTTTCTCTCTCTCTCTCACTCTCTCTCTCCCTCTCAGACACACAGCACCGTTTTTTTGTCGGTAATAACCCATTTTCTTTGCAGCTGCTCTGAAGAAATGAAAGACACCATCAGGACAAAGCTGTGAAGAGGAGCGCAAATGAGAGCGAGAGCAGGATTCCTCCTCTCCCTCTTTCCCAAATGTCTCTTGTCTTTTCTCTCTCTCGCTTTTCTTTCTCTCTCTCTCTTAAAAGAGAGAAAGAACCCCTGCGTCTGTGGTGTTCAAGACTCCCCAACTTCTCTGTGGGCCTTTACCTTACCTCCCCACCTCCTCCCTTGCTCAGAACAACGCGACACTTCCCCTTCCTTTCTTTCTTTCTTTCTTCCTTCCGTCCGTCCGTCCTTCCTTCCTTCCTTCCTTCCTTCCTCCTCCTCCTGCTTTCTGGTGATAGTACCTGATTGCCTGTCTTGTCTGACAATCGTTAAAATCACATCAGATGGAGATAAGGCTAAAATCCTCAGTGCAGAAGAGGAGAGAATGACTGTGTGTGTGTGTGTGTGTTGGGTGGGGTGGGGTGGGGTTAAACTCTGTGGTTTAAAGCAGCAGCAGCCTGATCTCAGCCTAACTCCTCCTCCAGCTCTCTCACCACCTCCTCATCCTCCACCTCAAAAGAAATAAAACTGCTGACTCACTCCAAAAAAAACTGCCAATGTCATGAAAAATGACCCCCATGCCTCATCATCATCATCATCCCCCCAATCCCATCAGCCTCTGCTCCTCCTCCACTCACCTCCATCATACAAGGGCACCACTCATCTGTTCATCACTCTTACATAGGGGTGGGCAATATGGCCAAACATGTTATCACATTAGGTTAGATTAGATTAGATTGCATTCAATCAGATTAGATTAGATTAGATTAGATTAGATTAGATTTTGTAGAATGTGTCATAGTCAGACCACGTTATAATGTTCAGGTAATATCTTATTTTTTAAACTGATTTATTGCTCAGCCCTTTATTCTCACAGCATGTAATTTTCCTGCTGCATGTGTGTGTGTCTACCACTGCCTCTGTCACTAATCTGTCTGTCTGTCTGCCTGTCTGTCTGCCTAGTTGCATGAGAGAGCCTGTACTGCATATGTCTGGTTTCATATATCTCTCTCTCTTTCTCTGTTTTCTGGTCTTCTCTGTTTTTTAATAATCATTCTTATTGTCTTTGTCAATATTTTATAGAAACCCTTGAGCCTCTTTTTAATTTTATTATTATTTATGTATAATTTTGTTTTGTCATAGCTGCTGTAGAGCTGTTTAACTCCCACCCCCCTTCTCCTCACCCCCACCAAACCCTGCTGCTGTCCTGTGTAGGTCTGAGCCCCCACACACACACACACACACATTTTATCTCACCATTTGACAGATTTTTTCACACGCTCAAGCAAGCATATGCTTACTTGTGTGTGTGTGTATGTGTGTGTGTGTCTGCCTGTGCACTCCAGCACCAGTGCTCAGCTAATACACAACAGTTAAAAACTAGAAAACCTCCATTCATTCCCCGAGTGCACTTCAGATAGAGTTGTCCAGTTTGAGAGGAGAGTGACAGAGAGTGACAGAGAGTGACAGAGAGAGAGAGAGAGAGAGAGAATGGTGGAGAGCCAGGTCTAAGGAATGGAAGGGATGTTAATTACCCCAATATCCAACCTCCTCCAAATACCCCCACTTCCCCACTAGAGTGTGTACATCAAAGGCGAGTGGCATTATTCATTCACAGAGAGATGCTCATTCAGGCCCTAATGACTGGAGCCTTGAGAAAAGACCACTGCCTCCCTCGCTCTCTGGCCCAAATGCACCACCCCCGTCAAGGTCCCTGACACCACACACACATAATATGCTGTCCTAACAGCCATCTCACCCTCGTCCTCCCTTACACGGCTTTGGGATTGTGCTTTTTCCAGCGTTGACTGTGTTAACGCCATGCACATGGGATGTGTCCATAGACAAAACCAGGCAACCAGCGCTGCCCCCAGACTATACCTCCCTATACCCCTGCTTTTTTTTCTATATGTCTCTGCATGCCCCCCCCATCCCTCACTATGTGCTGCCCTCCTTTTCCCTCCCATTGTGGCTCTAATGTTGTGTCTTTAGTGCCCCCTCTCTCCTCTTCTCTCTCTCTGCCTTTCCCTTCTTTCTGTTTCCATCAATATCTTCTCCCGTCATCGTGCCATTACTCCGCTCTCCTTGCTCCACTGTCATCGCTTCCTGTCCCTCTGCCTCTGTTGTTGTGCCCACGTTTAAGGCGGAGTGTCTTGAAAGCGTCGGATATGTACTCTGTCCTTCCTCTGTTTTCCTCGTCTTCCAAATTCATCCTAACGTGTGTGGAAGTCATTGCTGACAAAGTGCGGCTGTTTTGATATGGAAGACAGAAACTCCATCGGCGACAACGGCAATGTCAGCACCAGAACTAAAACCAATCCCCCAAATGTTTACCCAACCCTACACTATCTCCCCAAACCCCATACCTCTATCACCCCCCCCCCCTTTTTCCATATGAAAGCCCTTAACATTCTCCCCTCCCCTACCCCACCTGCCTACCAACTGCTTCATTTTGTGAGCTATACACCGATACTGATCATTTTCATTAATTTTGTTTTGTTCATTTGATTTCTTCTGGGAGATTTAATCATTTGTTTGGGGGATTAACACTCTAACTGGGATTTTGGCTCTTCTTCATCGCTTTTGCTTCTTGGCTTTGTTTTTTTTTTTTGCTCAAACGCCAAGAGGGGCTGAAGGTCTGGTCATTTGGGCTTCTCATTAACCTGCTGCTCACTGTTTGTCCCCTTGTCACTTGTGTTTTAGAGAAAGATGAGGCTGCAATTGAGAGCTCTGAGTTCAATGCCACGTCAGTAGCTGATGTGGACAAGCGGGTGAAACGGCGGCTACTTATGGGTAACTCTTTTCTTCCTCTTTCTATGTGTTGCCATGGCGCTTGTGCTTGTATCCCCGACACTACTCCTCTCCGTTCTTCCCTGTCCTCCTCTCTCTGTCTTAATTTTGTTGATTTTTTTTTTCTCTTTTTTGTAAACCTTTGGTGCCCACTGTGTCTACTCCCACAGTCAGTTTTGTTACAACTACCAAACATGATGACAAAGGAGTGAAAGAGGTCGCTGTTTCCCTTTAAACTCTTCCTCCCCAACTTTATTTACTGAAATTTCTGGTTTGCGGAATGAGGTTTTTCTCATTAACTAACTTTTACTTTTCCAGTTACACCGTTCTCCAGATGTTTTGTGTTCCAGTTCCACTATTGTTCATCACCTTTTTTATCACAGCATAGTTACCCTGTAGTACCTATAATTGTCAATATCCCAACTTTCCACACAACTTTAGAACTGCACTATCAAAGTGATGTACTTGGTAGAGTATTCTCAAAACAGTAGTCCACAGTATAGTTACAGTTCCCATGGTGCTAGTTAAACTGTCTCCCTCATCCCAGTCATAGTTGGTTATGGTTGAGGTGAAGCAGTCTGCGAACAAATAACTGTTTATTGTTGATGTTGAAGACCTTACATAACTTCCATTCGTTTTTGTTACATACACATCAGTGACTGTACCTTTGGATAATTACAAGTGATGATCTTTGGTGGTACTATGGTACTGTTTCCCTGGAGCTGCAGGAGTCGCAGTAAGGAGGAGACTTCGGCCAGACTTAGACGAAATGTATGCAACTATATTGTCATACTTTTCAAACCAAAATGATCTGTGTCCAGGTGAGCATTCCACTCTGTGTCAGAGGCAATCTGTGTTTATACATAGGATTCATCTATACTACTATGTTTCCATTTTAAAATAGCATTTTCAAACAGAAACTAGAAACACTGTCACCAAGGCTGCTCAGTTTCCTACCAAAACCTAATAACATCTTCCTTAGGCTATTACCTATACTGTACATGTACAAAAAAAAAAACAAAAAAAAAAACCTACCTAAGGGCAATCACTTTTATTTGAAATTCAAAAAAATCTATTCAAACATCACAGGAAAGGTTCTAATTAAAACCTGTTCAAATATAAGTGCATCAGACTGACTGAAGTAACTACTGCGTGGTCCAGCAGAGGGTGCTCTGAGTGTAGGTTGACCTTAGATCCATATTGAAAGCCCCCTTGGATACCGGAAAGTAAAACAAAGATGTTATGTTGTTTTTTGGTGGATGGAGGTCCCAACACCAAAGCATCTCAAACGCAACACGTGGAGATATTTGAGAGTCTACACCATCGCTGCTAAAGTAACGAATATGTCTGCTAACTCAACTGTTAGCTGTAACAAGCGATTAATAGTAAGAGTAGTAATAAATAAATGTCGTTGTGTTTGTGTGTGCAGGCAGGCAGGCAAGGAACGTGTTATGTAATATTCTTTAGAATTTCTTTTTCAGAAAACCACAACAATCGTACAATCTGTCCAAACATAACCTCCTCGTTGGAGGGAATTATTTTCGTCTAAACAAGTATTTCAGCTTTGGAAGGCAGGAACAGGAAGTGTGGAGGTTGCAAAATTGTGAAAATTCCATGAATTTTTGAAATTGGAAATGTTCCATGGAAATTGAATGTTGTGAACACACACACACACACACACACAAACATATATATATAGATAGATAAATACATATATAGTTGGTAAATAATATATTGTAGCACAATCTTTGGCTACAACAAAATGTTTATATTTGTATATGACACCGTTTCTTTAAACTATCAAACATTTCCAATATTTCCCATAGAACATTTCCAATTTGGAATATTTCCAAAATTCTCAAACTAAAGTTCCCATGGAAAGCCTCTTTACAACTGTAATTTGGATGGGTTTTAAATGTTGCCTTAGTGCACATGTAATGAGCTGCCAGTCAAACCTATCTGTTTTGTTCATTTACTCCTATACATGCTAAGGTAAATCTGTTGAATCAAATATTTAATATGTAACTTAAAAGAACATACAAAGAAATTGTTTTGTGATATATTTTGCCATGCACATGTTGCTCTTTAGTATTGAAAATGTGAATGAAAGGATTATGCTGTGGCTCACACATGATAAAAAGGATAATTTAGTCAAACATGTGCTTTTCCAGAACCAATACTTTAATCCTCTGCTGTCTCGCTCCTGAATTTCACCTTTCTTTTGAGGTGTATCAGAAATCTTTGTGGGTATTGCTACTTCAAAATAATTAAACCATATTCCAGACATACAACTTTCATCCCAGTTGCCTCTGGCCAGAGTGGCTTGGAATAAGAAGATACGTTTTGGTTTTAGGGATGCTACCTCATCCCTTTTCTTTCTACTCTCTTAGTAACATAGTACATTGGCTGAACCCTGATTCCTCCCCATTGTACCAGTTACTTGTAACCTGTGGTGGATTGTGTGGGATCCATGATGGGGATTTCATTTATTAATCTCAGTACAGAGGGTTTTCATTTAAAACAGCCATTTCTACAACAATATCAGTGTCACTCACAGAAACATTTTTAAGAGACGTTTCAGACCTGGTTTATAATTTGAATGTACCACTCAGTCCAATCCCTTTATTTCACTTTACTGCAACTTTCTCCTGTATTCTGACTGTTTTCATTTCACCTCAAAAATAATCTAAAAGAATCAAAATATTAACAAAATTAAAAGTTCACTCAAGTAAACCTCTGCCGAAGTTGCCTAAACTATACTGAGTTTATACAGACTGGTGTTGGATTTGAATCAAGATTTAAGAAGTTTATTGTCATTAACACAGTAAAAACACAGGCTCATCGGTGCAATGATACAGTATTCTTACTTTTCTGTTCTCCCAAGTACCAACAAAAAAACTATTTAACAAAGAATCGAATGGCATGCATTAATAAATAAGTCAAGGAAAGGGAGAGTGGAGATATTGCACAGTTGCAGTGTTGAAAAAAGCAGTCTTGAGAGTTTAAAGTGTTGGATTCACCTACACGCCAACAGAGATTCTCAACCCTTGATTCAGCGCAACTAACTTAATCTGTGAATACATTATCTGCTGTAAATAGGTATTTGTTATAATCACTGTGCTTTCAAAACACAATCCAAACTCTGAATTCAGTGTCACTGAATTAACTGTCATGGATAAAAACTAACTGACCTTACATATTTGGATCCTAACTCCTCACCATAAACTGTTACTGAAACTACCAACCAACCAACCAACCAACCAACCAATGAACCAACCAACCAACCAACCATCCAACCAACCCAACCAACCAACCAACCGACCAACCAACCAAACAAACAAACAAACAAACTTCATTTGTATAGCCCAAATTCACAAATCACTATGTGCCACATATTGGGCTGAATATTGTACAACCTCCTGTGTTGGTCAAGTGAAAAGTCAGAATAGTTTTATAATGTGCTTGACTACCAGTGGGGACAGATTTTAGCCATTAAACAAAAGGCTGACCGAATAAAATCTATACCTGTTTAAGTCTACAATATCTTTGCCACTTTATCTTGCCATTACACAGCATTTTATGACTTCAACGTTACATTTCTTAACCACTCCTTCTTGCATCTCATTTGGTAAGTTTGTGTCACTGAGGTAAATCTGAACAAATGTTTAAAGACACTGAAAGTCCCAGAATAACATATTTGAACTTACTGATGAGGCAGCAGTGAATCGGATTGTTGTTTTGTTGGACTTTGGAGAATGAGCGGTTTACAAAGGGACTTGTATATTGTAGACTATTGTAGTCTTATTTGTAGTAAAAAAAAAACTACTTCTTATACATCGCGCTTATGACTAGCACTTTATAGTTTGGATTACTTGAAGCACTTACTTACTTCTAGCTCTTGTTTGTACCCAAATGTTTAAATGCACTTATTGTAAGTCGCTTTGGATAAAAGCGTCTGCTAAATGACATGTAATGTAATGTAATGTCTTTTCAGGCGAGCTCTTTGTTAAGCGGCTAAAATGTTTGTTCTCACGAGCAGCCATGTTTTCAGAGAGGGTGGGCCTCCACGTCTCAGGCTGGTTCCCAGTGATGGCAGTGTACTGGCGGCATCCATGGACAAGTCAGAACTGACTCTATGTCAGGACTGTGCTGCACAGGCATAGCCTGAACAGCATCAGTATGCTACATTTGACACTGCTATCACTTTGTCTGCTTCCTCCAGCATGTCTCTGCCATTGCACAGTGCAGAGAACATCAATACACATGCAAGTGCAGCTGAGCCTCTCAGGAAAATGTGTGCATCAGATCAGAGGAAGTGTGTGTGACTTGAAAAGTGAGAGCCTGTGACACTGATATTGATATTGTGTGTGTGTGTGTGTGTGTTTCTGCAGTGCTGCCTCCTAAAAAATACATTGTTACGCAATTAAACTGCATTTTAAATAGTGTTTTGTACCGAACATATATTCAGAAACAAAATGATGTTAGTATTTACATGTGCATAGATCAATGTAATGGTGTTTTTATCAGCCTGTGGTGCCTTTACCATAAATGAGGGACTGTGCTCAGGAACATTGAGTAACATGTGGTAAACTTTAAGCACAAAAAGCACAGACTTAGGGCTTAGAAAAGGTTGTCATTGCCATTACATCAACAACATAGAAACGTTAAAACACACTATAGCAGCACAATTTGGTTAAAACTTGGAATGAGCTGATACAATATCAATATAGTTTCAGTATCTGTCTGATACAGGTCAAAATTACTTTGATTGGATTTAAAAAAATAAATAAAATAAATCAGATATGATCTCTAACTTTGACTCAAATTCTTATCTTTATTTAAGTAAATGGTTTGTGTTTATATAGCACTTTTCTAGTCTTGATGACCATTCAAAGCTGCTTTAGGCTACAGTTTTGCCATTCACTCATTCACTCACACTTTCATACAATGCAGCACATTTTCTATCACTCACATCATTCGCACCCAGCTGGGAGCAACATGGCTTTAAATGTCTTGTCCAAAGACACACTAGCATGTAGACTAGCAGAGAATCAAACCCACACCATTTGAGTTGAAGGACAACTTGCTCTACCACTGAGCTACCGTGACCAGTGTCATACACTCAATAGTCCAAGTCCATGAAGGCTTACAAGACACCAACAAAACAAGAGATACAGATCACCACATAGCATCCAACGGTATGCACATTCACAATTCTGTGATGATAGTTTCTACTCGAGGTAGAAATGGCAACAAGAAAAGCAAGTCATTCAATTTGATACAATGAGTTTTTCTCAATAACCACACATGATCAATAAATCCGAACGTATTTAAACAAAGGCAACATAATGTAAAGAGAGATGTCCGTCATATGACAAGGACGTAAGTGGCTGGTTATAGGTGGTAAAAGCATCTGTGTAAATATCTGTTTAAGTTGTTTAAAAGATGTAAAAGACAACATCAAAATGATGTCTATATTGGAAGATTCTCAGGATTGTGCCAGAAGTGTCATAGTGGACCCAGTTTTAAGTAGTATTCAGTCATTGGATGTCCTTATAGCAGTGCTGAAACACCATGTAACAGCGTTAAAAGAGTTAAAACACGTCAATTGAAGTGGTATTAAAACACACCAGGCCTTATTTAAATGACCTATATGTTTTAGATGTTCAACACACCTGATTCAAATGGTCAGCTTGTGATCAATCACAGCAAAAGCCTGAACTCGACCCATTCATTTCAATCAGAAGTGTTGGTGCTGGGAATTATATGTGACACAAACACAAACTAGTGACAAGCAAACCAGTTCTTTTTCCGTGTACTGAATCATTAGAATCAGTTAATTAGCATAAAAAGCATATACTCCATCTGACACAGTCACTGAATTAAAATAATATAAATACAATATTGGGATGGGTGAAATCGTTTATGGGTGGGCTCACTGGGCTGCTGGGGTCTCTGGGGAGATCATCGCCACAGGCTGCCTGCTGCCTGTCACACATCTGGACATGAAAAGTAGAGGAATAGTGTGGAATAGGTTGAGTTTGAACAATATTTATGAGTCTGCATTAAAGAACTTTAGCTAGTTGACTAAAGTATGGAAAACAATAGTATAATGATCTGAAAAATGGACAAACACTTAGAATTGTATTTTAGAACAGACAGTACAGCTCAACATAATGTACCTATTGACAATATATCTGCATATTATGTGCAGATGTTTTATTGTGACAGTAGTTAATCAGTGTTTTATTCATTTTAACTACTGTCTATAATGTGAAACTGTTGAAAGGACAATAAACCATACAAACTGATTGAAACATGTACATATATAGCATATATTATTCAAGTATGTCCTTCATGAACCAAATTGGACTGTGGACACTAAAAAAGGTGCATGTTGACACTTAAAACACTTGATTTTGGAGATTTAATTATAGGTTGAAATGATCAAAAACTGTGGAAATAGCAGATCTACAAACTCAAAACACATCACAAGCTTGTAGATCTGCAATTGTGTGTGAATGTGTATGAGATGAAAGTATAAAAAAGGGCTTAAGTATAATAATATAGTATGGTAAATGAATATGTATACGAATATAGTTATTGTTTTCCAATATTTTAGATTAGTAGATTTAGTTGCAACACAACACACCATGCACCGTGTGCTATTTCTTATGTCTAGTGAAGTTCATAGACAGTTATAACTGTTCTGAACCATTTATTTGAGTTAATGGTTTTAACTCAAATCTTTTTATTTTGAGTTAATGTTTATTCACATCAGCATGGTGGAGAGTCTATTTTATCTCTCTCCTCCTCACTCTGCTCCTGTGGGGGTCTAGCTAAAGCAGCCACGTCGGTGCTGCTGGTCCCCGTCAGACCGGCCCCTGCAGCAAACATCTCTGTCATTTTTTTAACTTTTGGCAGCCATTTTCTTTTCTTTTCTCAGCGCCACCTTCTAGTTTTTTACTCGTAGTCTCATATTTTTGTCTCTGTATCTCTCGCCCTGTCTCTCTTGCTCATCAAGATGATTAGACGAGAGGGGCTAGGGGTGTGTGGCTGGGCCTATGTAGCCTCTCATAGGGCCATTGAACCAGGTATTCTTGACAGACAAGCCACTGGGCCAATCAATCGTCGCGCCACTGTGTTGGACAGCCGTTATTTATTTTGTTTTGAGGCGCCTGTGTCTTGCCTTGGTAACTTCGGTAACTCTCCCGGGCCCACAATGTGGGACATGTCCCCAGGCCGGCCAAGGAACAGTTACCGTAGTTTCCAAGGCAAGGCATTTATTTATTTATTTATTTATTTATTTATTCTTTAAATTCCATCGGCCGGCCCAAAATTCATCAGTCCACCGGGAAAACTCCCGGTACTCCCGGTGGTCAGTCCACCCCTTCCTCTGTTAAATTTTACATGAAAGGGTTATTCTCATGGTACAAACCGATCTTTTACTTTAAAGCAATAATACATTCATGTAAAATATATTACATTTCTGACAATAAATCCTGCTGAAACTCACAATATTTATGTTCCATCAATCTCAAACTGACATAGTCTCATTGAGCTCACAGACAAGAAACATGAATGGTTGAAACAAATGAAGTAATTGCATTGAAATTGTGGTGGCATTAACGCTCACTGTGTCACACACTTTAAAACATCAGATTTAGTCTTTAAACACACCGTGACAGATGACCAGATTGACCTGGTATTAAACTTGTCCCTCACTTTTCTCTTTTTTACTACCTCTGGGTAAGAAGTTCATTCCTAAATGTAATATGTCAAAAACCAACATAATAGATGAAGTACCTTCCTTACCAAACATAATCCAAGGATGCAGTCATTGTTAGAAGATCAGCAATTGTTGTCACTTGTCACGATGATTTATTTTACACAGCATCCACGCTTTTCTCTCTCATGCTCTCCATCTTTATTCAATTGACCCAGTCAGCATTCCTTCTCAGGAGAGTGACGGCTGTGTGTGTGTGTGTGTGTGTGTGTGTATACTCCCTGTCTTTCCCCCTTCTTCGCTCTCTGACAATTGTAACACATACAGTAGAAGCTTTTTCAGTATCTGAGAGCTGAGCTGAGTGCAGCTGCCTCAGTCTCCTCTCTCTTAAAACTCCAAATCATCTCATGAGTTTCATCCCCAGGTCAAAGACAGATTTGTAGTCATTTAAATTAAATGACACAACAACAAAAGGTCCTTTGGGCACCATTTAGGAGAGTTAATTGGAAAAAATCAAATATATACTGTAGTTTTAGAGATTTGGCAGAGATTTTTACGCTGGACGACTTTCCTGACGCAAACCCTCCCATTTATCTGGGCTTGGGTTTGGCACTAGGCGTACACTTGATGTGGCCCGGGCAGTGGACTGGTACCTTGCTCAGTGGCACCTCAGCTTAACTGGAAGTTACAAGCTCCATTTCCACTTGGCTATGGGCTGCCAACTTTGACAAAATGCTGCCTATACAGCTCACAACCTCCCATTGGCTGGGATCACAGCTCCTGTAGTGGAATTGTGAATTTCAGCTTAGTTTTCTTTGCCATTTTTATGACATGCTAACTCTGTAATTCACACACTCTACACTAGCTGAGTATACTGTATCCTCTCCACCTCGTGCACTTTCAGGGGCTGTTCCACACAGAAACAAATCTAGGTGAATACCCTAACTTAATCAACCAAATCATATTGGCTTTTATTCACGTTGATTTTTATCAATATCAGTGCCATTGTCGATTCTGCCTATCAATCCAATTCCTTATCGATTCCTGAGTAGTTCATCGAATGGAAAAAAGGACTTCTACACAGTCTTCTGCACCAAAAGTTTTTTTGTTTTCCCAAAATGATGTATGCTCAAGACTGTGAACATACTGAAAGACACCATGACAAGATTTGGTGTAGAAAGAAAATATAGTCTAAATAATTTAGACTGATACAATAAATAAAAAACAGGAATAGATATGTAATACTTACTAAATGCTTGCATGCTAAATTACAGCTTAACGCTCCTTTTCTTAAAAGGGATATTGTAAATGAAGTAACAGTGGACATACATGTCCTCTTTAAAAAAATGGTCATGTATGCCACAATAACATTGTTTATGCAACTTACTGCAAGCTTAAACCAGATTTCACTAAAATTATTTCTTAACACTCCTTTTCTAAAAAGGGACATACAATGTAAATGAAACAGTGAACATAACTACATCCACTTTAGATAAATAGGCATGTATGCCTGCATAACATTTTTTTTAAATGAAAATAACGACCTTCTGTCATCTTCTCCTCGTTGCACCTAGCTTCTCCAGCAGCAAGCGTAGATAACCAATACACTACTTTGGGAAAAATGATGATGTCATAGTCCCACCTCTCTCTCTTGCGTTTGATGTCACTTATCTTCTTCGTTGTCGTCTTCTTCTTCTTGTGTTTTGAGATTGTTTGCTGTATGCGCATGTTTAACATCTTCTCCGGTCTTGCTGTTGCGCCACATTCAGGCCTGGCATATGTACTACAGCGTTTAGGGCCATTTTAGGGGTTTTCATGATTGTTGACATTTTCTTCTGTTTCCGTGTGTATAGGACCTTAGAGTGAAGCATAGATCTGAATATATATATTTTTAGACAGTGTTTCCCAAACCTTCTGAATGGAGACCCACTTTTTAAAGATGGCACACTATCATGACCCAGATGAGAATATATCATTTGACAATAGCAAATTTCTGGATAATATAGCGACTGATTTACAGCCATATCTGTAACAGCTACAAATGCTCTGACTTGGTAGGGACGTGGTCTTTGGGAACCAAAGTTTTAAGGTTCTAAAAAAGCGACAACCCTCCAAACAACAGCAAATATAGTGACTGGATCCATTTCTGGTAACTCATCTTTCTCTCTCACACATACACAAATACACACACCAAGCTAGGATGGAAATATGCATAGTTAGAAGGAGAGGGGTTGAGGGGTTATTGTCCAGTACATCAATTGCTTCCGGTGGGGTGTAGCCCCCTCAACCTGCCCCTCTGGGGTTGGACGTGGCCTGGGGAGAAAGGGTGGAGGTCTGAGCAGGACTGTGCTCACAGTGCTCAGTTAATGATAGGGTCTACTGTACTCATATAAATCACTCTGGCCCATGAACAACACATCCAGCCCACTTGCATGCACCTTTAACACTCACACCAGCCTAATTGACTGTATACACCTGTGCAGGCATGTACTGTAGACCTCAACACAATTCATACGCTCTTGACAGTGACTGCGGAGGGGACAGCACAGTGTAATACAGTGTCTAACATTCCTGGAACTTCTCTGGTAAAGAGAGTTTGGAATTTGTCTGTCCTCAAAGAAAACAGTCAGTATGTTTACATGCACAGTTAATCGAGCTATGATTTATTGGCCATGTACGTCTGGCTCTGCCTCCGTAGGTGACTCGGTGTATTGAATCAGTTTCCTGTTGACTTAACGTCACAGAAAAACAAATAGCAAGTTGTTGTTAGCAACTAAAATATGTTAACCATTCACTCTCCAACACCAAAGTACATATAGTGAAAATCAGCCAAATAATTTTTTAAAGTAGCGAGGACAAAAGAGCAACTGTTGCCTCATTTGTAGATAAATCTGAAAGAAGGATGAAGGATCTGACGTTATTGATGGAGGTCGCAGTGAATAAGCAACGTCTGTGTTCTGTGATGTAAGATTGCTAATTTACATAAGAATATATAAGGGAATTTGGTGAGAGCATTACAGAGTGACACACACTTCCGTTTGAAGTCTTGATTTTATGAGGGGAGCCTTTAGTTGAGTGGCTGAACTCAGTTGTTTCCTTGCGTCCCTGTCCTGTGTCAGTAACTGTATCTGTAACTGTAACTGTATATGGCCCAACTATCCTTTTAGGAATGCGGCAAATCTTTGACAGATGAACAGACGCAAGGTTGGAAACACAGATTTAAGGATGTAAGGCTGATGCTGTTTGAGGGAACACAAACAAATGCACAGGGATTCAGTCTTAGCTCTGATGTGTTTGTGACACTGATTCTTAAAGGTGCATCATGTGGACGTATGTTTGTGTGTGTGTGTGTGTGTGTGTCCGAATATGTTTATACCCTTTCACTCAAGCACGCTCTCTTGAGAAAAGCTGCCAGTAAGAAGAGAATCTGTATGGTGCAGTTTGAATTCTTATATATCAACTGTAAACCCAGTCTCCAGGACGTGAGTCCAATTTCTGAACCAAATCATGTGACTTATTAACGACGTGCATACAACATGATTGTGTTTTGACTGCTTGTGGCAGTTTTGTCAGAAAGGAGGTTGATGAAATCAAGTTCCACATATTATGTGTTTAGTTTTTTAGCCTTGTTCACGGTACATCATTTCCATCCTGATAATCTGGTTGCCAATGAGTTTCACAGTATGTGACTGGCAGTTGCAAAATGAGAGATATTCAAAGATGGGACTTGTAGAGACCCACCGAAGCCTATGAATTGCATTGCAGGCCCTAATCTGATTTAAAACTTAGAAGCTGGATCTGCACTAACTACTAAGTAAGTACTCAGAGAACGAAGACCTCGGCCAAATCTTAAATACTTAGTCACCTGCATTTTATATATCAGCAGTGTACATTTTGATGCACTGGATCCAGAAGACTCTGGGTCCGTTTAGAACTTTGCCTGGTTATAGCTATTACCATCTTACAAATAAAGCATGACAAAATGCATCCTGATCTGTTAAGATGTCGCTGAGATATACACCTCTGAACTTGTTTAATGGAAATGAAGCATGTTACCATGTTATATATTTATTAAGTTTTAAATATAACTATCTAGTTTTGCCCATTATTTAAGACATTTCTTGAACCCATTGCAAAATAAATCTGATTGATCAGGAAGTTGGTAACAGCAAGACAAAATTATACCCATGCCCATCAAAACATAACCTCCTTGACATAGATCACAAACAACACTGACCTGTAGACCGAGCTAACTTCGGCCTGGTTTCATGCAAATTACCCAATATCTGTTCTTGCATGTCTGTTTTCCGATGTGATTTTGTGATTTTTGTGACTTTTTTTCTGGTAAAACATTGAGTATGTGTGATCCTCATACTCAGATCCTATGATTCCGAGATATGTGTAGATTCAACTTGGCTTGTTTAGGTTTAGGCACTAAAAGTTCCTGTTTAGAGCTGGGAGAAGATCGCAGTTTTTCCTCATAGCTCCAACATCATCTGCACAAAACAACACACCATGTCTTCATAACACCATAACAAATCTGCCGACGTTTGGCCTGTGATCTTCTGCTTGGCAGATGCTACAATCCCCTTAACCCCTGGTTTGAATTTTGCCCCAAATATTTGAGAACCTCATCACTTTAGAAATGTTGTTATAATGGCACACATGAAACCAAAAATTTGCCAAAATGCAACATTCAAACACGTTTTTCTGTACAGAATGTACAAATGTACATTTACCGTGGTTTTGCAGAAAAGTTCAAATAGAAATTTCTTTCAGGCTCCAAACAGATTGCAGCCTTTTCATATTTATTTTAGTAAAATAAATTTGAGGATTATGGTTTTGAGTAGCCATTTGTGAAAACATGTAGGATTTTATGATGAATAACTGACCAAAAACAAGACAGATGCAGAGCGAAACTACCTTATTAGGTGTACGTTCATGAAATCCCTTTCAACAAACACGAGTCAACATCAAATTTCAGCCTCTTCAGCACTTCATCTGCCTCACTGGGGAAGTGTGTGTGGAGCTTTGCTAAAGCAACAGCAGCCGGGCAGGTTAGCTAGAGTTACCATGAGCGTGTGTTTGTTTTGGGATCAGCTCAGGCAATATTCACAAATCCGAGCAAACCTTGTCTGCACCACATACAAGAACATATTTCTGGAGGAAAATATATGCACTGATTGAGCTGAGAGTGTTCTAGACTCACAGCACCTTGCACTAACTTTATTTTCCATCTGCTTAACTTAACCCTACCTTTTTATTTGTGTTAACTGATTTCTTGTCACTTTTGGAAGCAGGACCGACCTCTGGGCCAAAGAGTTCTTCACCCTCCTTTATCAGCACAGTGCCATGTGTTATTGTCTTGTATTGATATGTTACTGTCAATGAGAAAATAACCCTGATTGTGACTGTGTGTGTCTGAACATCATATTGATCTCCATATAAAACTGTCTCTACTGTCATGAAATCTGGGGTGTCGTGATGAAATTTCCTCATCTGTGTGTTGATAAAAGCTACATGTATATTGAATATCTTCCATTGCATGAAGCTTTGTCTCAACCCACATCACCTTCAGAGTGTGTAGTTTTATTTTTAAGATCTTTCCAAAGTAGGGGTCACCCATTAACACCCCTCTCTTTCTCTTTCTTTTTTTTCCCCCGTCTCTGTGCCGCCAACTGCAGAAACCTGCGCCGTTAACAACGGTGGCTGTGACAGGACGTGTAAAGACACAGCCACAGGGGTGCGCTGCAGCTGCCCAGTGGGATTCACCCTGCAGCCTGATGGGAAAACGTGCAAAGGTCAGCAAATAATTGACTTTGTTTATTTATTTATTTGCCACTATTTAATACTACTGTCCTTGTCCCAATTTACAAGCACTAGTGGGGAACTGATTTATTGTATGAAGTGTGTCCACTAAGCTTGATGGCGATATGCCCCCTTTCAACTTGTTGGTAAGAGGATGTTTTGGGTTAAGCTTGTGACTAGTTGTTAGCATGTTGAGTCATCTAGGAACTTATATATACAATATTCAGTTCTTTAAGCTGACATAAGCATACAACTATGTCTTCTCATCAGTCCAAAAAAATATACCGGCCTGAATTTTGCCATATTTTTCTTTCTGTTGTCTCATTCTTCTGTGTACTGGCTTCTTTAATTATTTCTGGGTTTAAGCAGGGGTTATGAAATGTTAATTTTGCATGTTCTCTGGTGGGTATCCTCTGCATTCTCTGGTTTCCTCCCACAGTCCAAAAACATGCAGATTTGGTTAACTTGGCACTCTACAGGAGTACAGAGGACAGAGGACAGAGTGGTAGATTGAGCGAGTGCTAGTTTGGCTTTGATTGTTTTGTACTGTCATGTTAACGTACTGAGTTGTAGGAGTTAGTGGACAATTGTTATGTTAACTACTGAAATCATGCAGCAGTAGATTCTAACATATCATTGCACTGACAATGAAAGCTGTTTTGACTAGACTGTCATTAGGTTGGGTTGAAGGAAGGCCGGAAATGAATTCTGATTATAAGTGATTCGAATAATTCAGACATTTTCTGCAACTAAACCAACTAAACATTACATTTTTGTCAGAGTAATGAATGATTTAGTGTTGTGAAGGCTTTTGATTTTGTCTCCTGATATCTCAGGCAAATACGATGCCATTTGTAAGTGATGGGAATTGAAAATGTGCTGGGGTGAGATCTAAAAGCAGATTAATCTGGACTTAAAATGTAATGAGATGCAAGATCCAGAGATTCCAGTGATGTGCACAAGTGCGTGGGTATACCTGTGTGTGAGGCCTGCTCTAAGGGTCACGGGTGCATATCTCATGCTCACTTCGTGCAGAAAAGGCCACGTCCACCTGGGCTTGCTATGACTGGCATCTGAGTGATCCAGAGCCAGACCCGACCTCACCATTCGTTTCACTTTCAAGTGCACAGAGTCCCGGTCATGGTCACTGGTGCTGCCACTGCTGCTGCTTGTTGATTTTTCCGCTGAACATTTCTCCCGTTCTGAGCTGCCTGCAAGTGACGTCGATGGCGGTGGTCTGAGGAGAGGGCCGCTGAAGCATGGGTCTAAACATCCCAGAGCAGAACAGGTTATTACAGAGTTTTAGCTTTTGTCAAAACAAACAGTTGTACTCTGGAAGGCTGAGGTCACATTGAGTCAAACACTGATCTGTGCAGGCTAGTGCACAGACTAAGTCAAGACCAAGACAAGAGTGTACCAATACCAAGACATCATTAACACTTAAGGATCAAGACCAAAATACCAATGCTTTTACGGACAGAGGCTGAGTTAAGACCAAGACTAGAGTCTACCACAACCAAGACAAGAACAAGAATTTTAGAGGGAGAGACTGTGCTAAGACCAAGTCTAGAGCAAGGATTTTAAGGACCGAGACCAAAAGACTTTTAGGGGGTGAGACTGAGTCAAGATGAAGACCAGAGTGTAGAGATTAAGATTTTTAAGGGACAGTGACCAAAAGACCAAGACTTACAGGGACCAAGACTAAGCTAGGACTAAGAATAGAGTGTCACCAAGGTGAGAACAAAACTTTTGAGGAGTGAGAAAGAGGCAAACAAAGACCTTTGCATCTACTATATATACAATACTCTATAGTATAGTTTTTAACACACACATTACTATATATGGCACCTGAGTGGAAGGACAATGAATGTAAATATAGTGTTGTGTTCTAGTAACAAGACAAAATCAAGACCAAGACCAGGGTGTACCAAAACAAGAGAAATCATTTAAGGGACTGAGATAAAAAAGCAAGACTTAGGGACCAAGACTAAGTGAAGAACCAAGACCAATGTGTGCTAAGACCAAGTTTAGAACAAGGCTTTTAGGAACCGAGCCCAAGAGCTTTAGACCTCTACGGACTGAGATTTAGGGACCAGAACTAAAGCCAAGACTAATGGCACATTTGCACCGGCTCTACTCGCCTCGCCTCGCCATGACTCCCCCATGTTGAGTAGGTTCAACAAAACTTTGTTTTACACACGACACACACACACACAAATGAGTGTTTAGTGACTGAATCAAATCACTAGAATCAGTTAATTAAAAAATATTTAAGATATACAAAGGCAGTGTCTGTGATGCAGCTAGGGCTCACGATCAGCAGTGCTGAGACTCCTGGTAGTTGTTGGAATTTAACCCGCGTTTTTTGGGATTGTTAAGTAGTTTTAACTGATCTACAGTTCGGCGCTGTATGGCTTGATTTCTGTGTCGGACGTCTCTTCCTGTACTAGCAGCAGGTACTAAAAAAAAAAAATAGTGGAAACTTAAACTGTGCCGTGGCGAGGCGAGTAGAGCCAGTGGAAATATGTCATAAGACAAGAGTGTTCTGAAACCAAGATAAGAACAAGACTTTTAGGGACCGAGTCAAAATGACCACCTTTGCCGTTTATATGTCAAGTATAAACTGCATATGTGTTATATTGCACCAATGAGGAAGAACACGGAATGTAAAATGACAATTACAGTCAAAACAAACAAACAAACAAGTACATTCAGAGACTGAAGAAAACCAATGAAAAATTACATGGATAGAAAGACGTGAACAACATGAGAGGAAAGTGTGGCGCGACACATACATCTGGATGCAGAGTGATAATTGCAAGTGGAACATCCATTAAGCTAATGTGAAATCACCAACAAATGAAGCTTGTATTCTTTACAGTGAGTTAGATTTCATCTGTGTATAAATATTTTCCTGTACACTAGAACTTTTTTTCCAGAGAAACTGTAAAAGCCAGCATTAGGAAATACTCAAACTCTGAAATAACAGTATACTGTATGTTATACGTAGCAGAGGCCTGAGGAGACTTCTGAAAGCCTGTAAATAGAGTGAGTGGTAACCAAGCAAATAAATAAAAAGCTCCATGTTTTCCATTTCACTTTTATCCAGATTTAATTGAAGAACTACTGTATTTGTGTCTTATTTCCTGCTTCTAAAAAGTTACAATTTTGACTGACTTTCCAGTATTAGGAAGGAATTTGTTTCCTTGACTGAATATTGGTCATTTTAGCTTGTGTGTGTGATTTACAGTAAATATACTTTGACTCATGTTTCTTGGATGAAGGATAATGAAGCTCTACATTCCTCACCACTGGTTGATGGTCAGACCTCCCTCTGACCACTCCTATGGATGGAGAGATGGAGCCAGGGGGGGGTTATATGGGTTGTCATAGTAACAGGGTAGAGGCCATGTGACAGTGGGCGCCTCGTATGATGTGAGTGCACTCTTATAAATTGTATAATACTGTGTGTGTGTGTGTGTGTGTGTGAAATGAGCATCAGGCAGTTTGAGAATGTGGCGTGTAGGTGTGTGAAATCCTGGAGCCAGAGCTGTCTCAGGCCTGGCAGGCAGACGACACGTCGGCAAACTTTGAGATGTTTGAACAGTGAGGCCCACACTGGCCACTGTTTCTCTCTCTCTCTCCGTCTCTCACACACACTCACAGACAGCACCATCCAGCTGTAGCTGCAGTAAATACAGCAGTTGTCCTCTAAATGTACATATTTTGAAGATGGCGTGATTTATTCTTGGCTTGAAAATGTCACTTCATTTACTTAAGGAAGAAAACATCAAGTCTTCTAAATTAAATGACAAAATCAGCAAAACCTAGTCTGATTCCTGGTCTTTTGACAAATATGTTCTACCTGCACACCTGTAGAATGTTCTTATGTTTTGGACACCATCATACTTTGTTCTGCAGTGTACTAAGATGAACTCATATTCTCCCTGTTGCTCAATTATTCCGTCCATTGGATTTTGTCTTCCGATTTTGAAATCTCATTAGTTCAAAATCCAAAATGTGGTGAGGACTGGGGCCATATGTTTTTTGGTTGTTTTGTTTTGTTTTGTGTGATTTTGTTTTGAAAATAATTAAAACCAGAATTCTGAGAAAAAATACGTGATTCTAAGATTCTGTCAGAATTATGATATTAAAGTTGGAAATCTAAAACAAAAATCTGACTTTGAGAAGAAAGTCAGAATTCTGAGCTTTAAGTCAGTTCTGATTTTTCCCCCTCACATTTCTGTGATTAAAGTCAGTTCTTAGAAGTTTGTCTTTTTCTTTTCAATTTTGTCTCCAAAAAGTATTCATGTGTGGCCCTAATCCTCTTAGATGTTAATGTTTCACAGCCATTTGAGTCAATAGTAGGTAGACAGGGAAAAACCAAACACCACCAACAAGGAAAGGATCAGGGTTTGGGTATAAAAGATTACAATGTTAGTTGCAGGGAAAAATAACCAGACGTTTAGGGATAGAAAATAATTTCATAGATGTCACAGTTGAGAGAAACAAGAAGAGAAGTGAAAATAAACAATAGTTGTCTACCTCCCCCTATGATTTCCCCCTGTGCTCCATCATATTTCCCCTCTAAAACAGGGTGTATGTTGGCACTGACCATTTGGCTCGCCTTACAAGCATGTTGCATGCTGGGAGCAACATCTTGTCTGCTGCCCCCGATGTCAAGTTCAAGCCCAGCAGCTTGTGCGAACACTTCCACTCTGTCTCCTCAGGTGATTTGTGGTCCTGGCAGAACCCAGCATTTATAGCGGTGGAAAAAATGAAAAGTCCCCCCCTCGCCTTTTGGGCCTGAGCTGAGTGGGGAAAGATGGATAGGCACGCAGTCCAGCTGTGCCCCGCCCACATAATTTGGCTGTGGATCAGCCCCCAGGCCTCGTAAGTCCCCTGAGCTGAGAGACACAGAGCAGGCAGTGCTCATCGATCACTATCTATCACCTATAGGCACCGGGCAGGAAGACACACACACACACACACACACACACACTAATTCAAACCTATAACTTCCTGTACACATGCACATCTTGACCTCCTGCAACATTTGAGCTGCTGTTTGTAAGTGAAAAACACAGAGTTCAGGTTTTTAAAGCTGAGGTGTGAGGACATGTTTAGCTTATGTCCTGATATACGATATATCTTGGTGCACATGTGTATACTGTATCTTGTTATAATGTTGGACTTTTCTGATTAGAGTTTTGCACTAGATTACATCCTTAGATAAAAATGTATCTCTCTGACACCTTTTAATTTTTATTCGATTGAAAACAATTAAATTAACTGCATTTGTTTTAAAAACACAGTGAGGTCTCTCCTTTTAAATTATTTTAAGGATAATTTTAGTTGCCATTAGTTTTTTTGTCACACCAATGAAGATGCTTTTACTATCTTCTCACAGAGCAATGACAGAGCATTGTAAAATATACTAACAACCTGTCAAATATATCTATCTTAATCAGTATTACATATAAATACAGTTGATGGACATTTATTGTGCAGAAACAATGACTGTAAGCTCTACTGTAGGTTTGTAATAATCAACTTTTTTCATTTATATCATATTATTTGGCTGATGCCTCAACATCAGTGCTGCAACAGCCTTTGAAACCAGGAAAATACATCACAGATGCCACAAAATGACATGATGATGTCAAATATCCAAGACCATATGTCATGATACTGATAAAATATGGATACATTGCCCATAAATCAGTGATATGTTGGATCCAAGGTGAAGCTTTGGTGGTGGAAAAATCAAAATTTTAGGGCGCTTTCCATTTGTAGAATTCGGAATTTCTGAGATATTTGGATTTCAGGAACTCACATACTCTGAGTTATGTTTCCAAGATGGCTGCACTGCTTTTTTAAACAAAAAAATCAGTCGTACACATACTGTAGATATGTTGCTAGACTGTGTGCATAAAATATCATGGAGAGCATTGTTCTCTACTGGTATTGCTGACAGTGGCTATCATTGGCTAACAATGATTCGCCTGTGCATGATTTTTTTCCGACTTCAGTTCTGACTTCTATGTTTTGATAATGCAGCATTAAAGAGTTCATTACATGTGTCGTTTTAAAGGGCTAGTTCACCCAAATATTACTAACATGTCTACCCAAGCAGATAGCTTTGGTTTTGCTGTTCTCAGTTGCCGTTTATTTAAACCAGTTCTTAATGTTGAATAATGCTGCCTTCTTTTATCTCTTTCCTGAGCCCCACTCAATAACCCTAATCTCCTAATAGTTCTACTCTCTGTAATCTGACATCTTTACACGAGAATTATACCAACAAGTTTGTGTCTCAGACTCTTAGCCGTCTGAGCTTTATTATTAAAAGTCAAGTTTTAATTCTGTGAATAACTGGCAATTCTGTACATATTGTACACTTTACAATAGAATTATTTTACGGATAATAACGCGGGTCATCTTTGGTCATCTTGGAAGGATGTGGGTTTGATCCCCAGCTCTTCTACTTCACATGTCAATGGGTTCTTTTGCAAGTTGCTCCTGATGGCTCTGCCAGCAGTGTGTGAATGTGTATTAAAAATATGTATTAGTATCAAAGTGTGAGTCAATGGGTGTGAATGAGTGGTCATCAAGACTAGAAAAGCACTATGACAGAATACTTGAACCCATTGTGGTACTGTAGCAAGGGTAGAAGGATGCAGGCTCCCCCTAGTGGTCATTTGTAATGTTTATAAAGAATCACTGTTACCATTGAATTAGCATTACAGTATAAACTTGCGTGATTTTTGTTTTCAGAATGTTCCCCTTAATACAGTCTATTTGCAGTGCATGTGCAGTGTTTCACATTGATCTCAGACAAATACTGTATATATTTTTCTTTGTGTTTTTCGACATTTATTGATTACACATGACAAAGCATATGTAGAAGTACAGATAAGAGCAGTATCACGATTTAAAGCTGCAGTAGGCAAAATCACCAGAACAATTCAGAATCTGTAGAACATTAAAATACCAAAATAGTAATAATTAAAAAAAAACACGTACTGGTAGTGGAACAACCATTAGATACAACCATGAATCATTGGTGGAGTGGAGGGTGGAGGTTCGATCCCTGGGAGATTTTTTTTTAATATGTATTTTACATAACATGCTTTAATTTAAGTTTTAATCAATTTACCAACTAGCCACTAGATTATACACAAAATTGCTTTATAAAGTGATTTGGGTCACAATGGTTTGTCATCTATGATAAGTGGGTCATGAAACAGAGAGTTTGTGAAACATGTTATAATATACTACACACAGTATTTGATACAGTTTTACCTTCATTGTCATTGTGTATTCAGACCATTCTAGCGCTCATGTTATTTATTTGTTTATTGAACATAGTAGTTTAAATATGTGCCACGCTGTGAGGTGGTCTTGTCTGATCTGTTTGGCTAGAAAACTTGGCACTCTGGCCGCCACACATCTTCGGTCCTCACTTTAAAGCTGAGAGGATGTGCCCTGTCATGCCTGTCTATCATAATCATTTCAATATAAACTATGTAGGTCATGTTTAAAACCCACCATTCTGATGAACGCCTTTTCATCCGTGCTGACAGATGAGACGGTTCAGCCTCCCTGATGACAGACACGCCAACCCGAGGAGGTGTTTTATCACAGGCCTCTCTTTGCTGAAAGCTGAGTGTGTGTTTGTGTGTGTGGCTTTTTGTCGTATTATTAAAAGATTCAACCTATTACATCATAATAACACACCAAAAAAAAAAACAATAATTGAATCAAGGTGACCTTAGCACACTCCAGGTCAACAAGACACAACAGAACACGTCTGTATAACTCCACACATGAGCCCAAAAACAAACAATCAAACAAAATGGACCAGATATTCTCATAGTTAAGCATTATATTTGCACAGACAACCAGGTGTGCTATGTATGAGTTGGTTATATACAGTATTTGCACTTGGCCTGTACTTAATGGAGTATTCCAATAAGAGGCACACCACAGAACCCAGAAAGCATAAACCTTGTTTTCAGGTGAGAAATGTGTTTTACCCTGCAGGACAATCAATTTTGAAAGATAATAGAAAACAGGTATCATGTGTATAGTCAGGTGTTGCTATAACAGTAGTTGGCTTAAGCGAAAGGTTTTACTGGAACGGGAAATTTTGGATCATCAGCCGCAAATAAGATTTTTTTCCTCTAAGGAATAAAACATTGCTGTGTGGCTAAAACCCTTAAATAAGAAGAAGCCACTGAAACAGCTCTGTGTGGCAGCACAGTCACTATTAATCTGGTCACTTTATAAGGGACAGTATGGAATTGGACCCCAGTGAACCCCAGCGGACCCCAACTAGCATTTGAGTTTGACTCTGACATCATTATTTTCCCAAAGTAGCATATTGGTTGTCTACTCAAAAATGCAAGGGGCGCGTTTGAGACTTTCCCATTTCTGGGACCGGGGTGGAGTGGCTCATTCGTTAAGACCGGTACCCTGTGTGCAAAAGACATCGCAAGTTCAACTCCACCCCTGGCTGATTGTACTCAATTCCCTTGTAAGTTGCTTTGGATAAAAGCGTCTGCTAAATGACAATTAATGTAATGTCTGATCCATTTCTGTGTGGATAAAACACGATACAAAAAAAAGTATTCATCATCAGTTCTTGATGCAAATTCTCACTCTAATCACTTCTCTGTTCATAGTAACTGGTTTGTCTATTCAATTTGAGTCACGGGACATGATTGATGATGATTAGAGGGGCAGAGTTTTTACCACCATACTTAACATCTGTACTGAAGTATGGGTGGAGATTCTCAGTGAAGGAGCAGCCAGTAAAGGAGTAGATAAGAGCTGCAGCATCAACATCATAAAAGGAGACCAGCCCCCTGTCGTAATCCACAAACACCCCCACATTCTCAGGCTGAGACGTCAGAGAGAGACGGACTGAAGGAGAGGCAAATGCACTGTACTCATTTCCATTTCTCAACATAATTGACCAGTAACCAGTCTGAGGTCTCGGGGTGATCTGCCCCTTCCTATTGATCGATGATCTGGCGACTCCTAAATCCCAATCAGTTTTTCCTTTGACTTGAACCTCAAAGTAAAATCTGCCTGTTGAGAAACTCTGCTTTCCTAAGGCACATGTACATTGAGAAAATCTCTTTGGGTTGTCTGGTAGATTCTTCTTCTCACCACTATGATAAAGTTGTTTTCCATCATCAGACAGGACAAGTTCATTGTGTGCTGTGTCAGGATCAACAGTCACATCCACCGCAAACTGCTGGACCCTTTTCACTTCTGACTGCTTAAGCGCCTTTGCCTTTTCACGGAGATTTTCCTCCAGCTGAGCTAGTGCTCTCACCACAGTCCCCTCATAAGATGATGGTGGACAGACTCTGACCTCCTTACAGTCCTTGGTGGGTGGAGCAGTTTTGAGGGATGTGAAGCTTTGGAGGAAATGGAGGTGGTCTTCAGAGAGAGAGACGTGCTCCACCTTAATGCTCCTCTTCATCAGCTCAGAGATTTCATGTTCCAGCTCTGTGATAGTGTCTTCAGCCTCTTTCGCTGCCTTTCTCTGTTTGTCTTCGATTTCCTTGATTAACTTGTTCAGGCCTCTGTCCACAGACTCCTTCAGCGCTGTAAAGACCTGGACCCCTTCTGCTTTCTCTGTGTCTGCTTCATCTTTATTCATCTTCACTGAGTGTTTGGTCTCCTCAATCTTCACTCGTCTGAACTGGATCATTTGCTGAAGCTCAGCCTCTGTCTCCATCAGCTCTTCCTTCTTCCCTTCATATTCTTCCTTCAGAGGAACAAACTGATGGTCCTTGTGATCTAAAACAGGACAGAGCATGCATACACATGTCTGGTCCGTCTTACAAAACAGCTCCAGTGGTTTTTCATGCTTCTTACACACCCTGTCCTCCAGATTCTCCACAGGGTGGATCAGTTGATGTCTTTTCAGACATGGAGCCGTTAGATGAGGCTCCAGGTGAGTCTCACAGTAGGTGGCCAGACACACCAGGCAGGACTTCAGGGCCTTCTTTTTTGTCACAGTGCAGACATCACACAGAACTTCTCCTGGTGTGATAATGTCTTGCTCTGAGTTGCTGCTGCTGGTTTTCTGTTCAGCTTCATGTCTAAACTGAGCAACCATCTCAGAAATTAAAGTGTTGACCTTCAGCTGAGGTCTTTGTTGGAAAACCTGTTTACAAGCGGGACAATCATACTGGGCTTTTGTATTCCAGTGTTCAGTGATGCACTTGTTGCAGAAGTTGTGTCCACATTGTAATGTGACTGGATCAGTTAACACGTCCAGACAGATGTAGCACAGGAACTGATCTTCAGAAAGTAGAAGGACTGCTGAAGACATTTCTGAACATGTAAGATCTGAAAAAGAAGAACCATGATTTATTTTAAATCAGCTTATATAAACAGAATGTAAAAACTCCTTATATTAAGCTTTTCTGTTAAAGGTTCAGAATACAAAACAAGTATCAGCATGTCGGACAAGGCGCACATTTGTGACCATCTGGAAAACAGACGATGGTGTAGTGCTGTATTTATTAATATTGACATGTAAATGTCTTCGGACTAGATTTGGACAGTTTCTTTCCACAACTTGCTCTGCTACTATGGCAACTTTAACTTTTGAATGTGAGATGAAGCACTTAACTTCATGGCTCTAGTTCCTTTACGTTTTATGTCAGAAGAGAATAAACTACAAGATTGGCTAAAACTAGAGATGCAACTAACGATTATTTTCTCGATTAATGGTTTGGTCCATAAAATATCAGAAAACCGTAAACAATGTTGATCGGTGTTCGTCAAACCTGGAAATGATGATCTTCTTGTTTTGTCCAAAAAGCAAAATGATTAACTTTTAATGATTTCTTTGTTATTCAGAGCAAAGAAATGAAGAAAAATTATTGAGGACCAAAAGGGACAACAATTCAATAAATAAATACACCATTAAATCATTCATTAAATGTGTCATTAAATAATGAAATGTGTCATTAAATATATTTAATTAATTAAAGAAACATTTCATTATTTAATGACACATTTCATTATTTAATGACCCATTTCCTTATTTCATGGTCGGTGTTGCAGTGGATCATTAATTTATTTTATCTGTCAAACTCGCCCATCAAGGTCAGAGGGCGGGGCTTACGCTGATCGAGTCTGATTCATTGCTTTGGTCTGAAATGGCATGGCTGCCATGTATCACAGCATAGCAGCAACGAAAAATAAATATAAACCTGAAATAAATATTTTTCTGAGTCCCTGAGCGCAGTTTTAAGATCATTTGAGGCGAGATAGTTGTCGATTAATTTAGTAATCGATTAATTGTTTCAGCTCTAGCTAAAACCAGTCATATTTCCCTATTTCACCAATACAGTGTTGTTGACCATTCAGCCATGAAGCCATGTTCATGTCTAGTTGAATGACCAGTCATAACAAACTGTCAACTGCTATAACTCCACAATTTATGAATTCAATACATTTTTAGGAATAAGTTTCTTACATGTTTTGAAATGTTACATCAGACCCTGTTGTTAGTAGACTCTATGGTAAAGCAGTTATACATAGTCACTCTACGACACATTTGACAGTAAAGACAGTTAAGATACATTAGTGTTAATACTATTAAATCTGTATACTCACCAGTGTTGCCACTGCTGCTGACAAACTATATTTAGTGCAACACAAACACGCTGGTGTCGACTTGAGCTGAAACAACCAAATTCAAAATTCACTTTCACTTTCACTTGTGACACGTGGAAGCTGCTGTGTTTGTTTCCTCCCCCTTCCACTCATATTACAGCAGACTGAATTCAGGTTTACACCCATGTTAGATCACGTATTCAAGTTGTATTGTATAATAGGTCTTTTTGTTATATTTACGGCCTTCTGCTATAATCTACATTCATGAGTCACTTTATTAGGTACACCTATTCAACTAGTTGACTTGAGGCAAATCTACGAGATTCCTTCTAAATGTCTTCCTGTTCAGGAACTCAAGGGGGTACAGTACATGGGAGGCCAGCCCCAGCAAGTTGTAAAAGCCAGGGACCCTACTAGATCATAAGACCCTTTGAAGACCCATGAGAAGGTGTAACCTAACGTATAAGTATAGTCCTGGTATTCTAAGTATTTTCTGCACAACCCAGCTTGGGTGCAGCACTGACTTTAGTAAGGAAATAAAAACTTGTCGGCAGGCAGCATTCTCTATTTGATTACTCACCAACACATCACAACATTATTTCCATGGCAACAACTTAATGTATTTAAGGTCAACAATATTTCAACATCTAAATATATAAAGCTGGCAACATTTCTTTAATAATTTAAAATGTCAATTTTCTCCACACACTATCAAAGGGGGGCCCTGATCACCAGTGGGCCGCCGATAGTGTGGGCTTAGTTTGCTTTTACCTTGGGCCTGCTCTGCATTTAGGCGTATTTCCACCGGCTCTACTCGCCTCGGCACGGCACGATTAGGTTGCATCTCCACTATGAAAAAAGTACCTACTTAATGTGGCCGGAGTCATCACTGCACGGCGGAGTGAAACTGCGTTGACTCCGTTTTATACGCGACACACACACACACACACGAGTGACTTTACATCAGACTCCTGTAGTTGTTGGAGATTAACCCACATTTTCAGGATTGTTAAGTAGTTTTAAGTGATCTACAGTTCGGCACTGTTCGGCTTGATTTGTGTGTGGGACGTCCCTTCCTGTGACGGGACTCTGGCCAGTCAGCAGCCGGCATTCTGACCGATCATCGCATAGTACCTGCTCAGCACGCTTTTGGAACCTCGCCTGAGCAGGTACTAAAAATAGTAAACTGGCAAGAACGTTGCATATATTATGGCTGGCTAAGTACAAGCAAGAACACCATTGCCTCAATGTTCTCCTTTGTTTGTGTCATGTATTAGCAGTTTTTCACATAGCAGCAGTGCTATGATGACCTTACCCACATTGAGGAGGTATTATAAAAAAATTGATTAGCTCAAACCAAGATTAAATTCATTATCCATTTTCCAACATTGTTCCCCATAAATAAATACCACACTAACATATAAATAACTGAATAAATACTCAAAAAGACCAAATAAATACAGTTTATTGATGAAAAATGCAAAAACATGACTCCACAAAAATCTTTGAATGGCGAGTGCATGTGCCAGCATAGTGTACAGCGGCAGTGATTGGAAAGGAAAAATGGGGGAAAGAAAGGGAAAGAGGTGAGAGAGACCAGGAGCAGATACAGTTGTCAAGTTATAGTTTGAGTTAGGACAGTTTATGGAGTGTAAGGAGAGAAAGAACTAGGTTAATGACATGTAATATACTCAGAGTGTGAGAGTGAGAGGGAGTGACTGCGAGTTCACCACAGAATTTCCAGCAGTCTCGGTCTAACTATAAGCTTTTTGTTTTCTGTTCATTTTTGAATTTTTGTAGTAATTTTAATGTTGGGTTGTCTGTAGGTAAAGCTTCTCTTTACATAGCCTGGTTGTCCCTGTTGCCTCTCAGCATCCATGCTCATCAGACACAATAATCCCTTCACTTTACATGACTCTAGTCCTCATGTCTGACCAAAAGCAGACTTGCATCATTGGCAGTTTTATTGTTGTGTATAACTGAGAGTTTCACTTGGCCCACATGCACCCCTGGAGCGTGTGTTATTAAAAAGAATCAAGCATTGGGGTCGTTTAATACCTGAATAAATACACGCTGGCCTGATGTATGTCCTCTGCACCAGCAACACCCTACTATGAAAAAAAAACAAAAAACATTTCCAAGAAACCTAGTACTCCATAATTATTTACAAAGGTTTGGGTTTCAGCAAATGCATTCCATTTAATTGCTTTATACTGCAAATATTTTGTAAAACTTCACAGCTCCTCTCCACTGTGCACAGTTTGTACTCTGGAGATATGAGCTGAACAAGCAAGTGAATGAATGAAGATACAATAATTTTTCCTGTTGTGCTTCAACCTGTTTTTCCACCTCTGCTTTTGTCTCGTGGAGACCTGCAGACCAGCTTCTTCTTACATAACCATGTCCCCGTGCTTCACCTCTGGGTGCTGGTGTGAGAGGTGAGAGGTGAGAGGTTCACCCTCATTAACTCAACCCTCTGTCATGATGGATTGGGTGAAGCTACCGTGCTGATCAATCGGGTTGGTCAGTAGGTCTTAATCAGGCAGCTGAGCCCCTCAGTAGCACTGGGGTCTCTGCTGGAGTCAGATTTCTCATTCCAAACAGTGAACTTCTTGAATCCAGCCCTGCGGCTCACAGAGGAGCTGACAGGGGGTGGAGGAATGGGAGGCCTTGTTTCCTTTGGCCCAGGTGGATGTTAGCAAGCCTTCTCATTTAGTCCACATCCTCCTCCTCCACAGCAGCCGGCACAGTAAAGAGTTCACATTCATTTTTCTAACATGGAAGAAGATTTATTTTCCCGAAGGTCAGTCTTTGACTGCCAGCAAATTCAATTCAAGCTCATTGGTGGTTTTTAATGTGTTATTGAGAATCTGATTTTAAAAAGCATCTCATGTTTTTCTTATTAAGTAGCCCAGATAGGCTCTAATCATTACTCATTTTCATCAAAGAAAGGTTTCAGTTTAGTGAATGTGGATTATCTAAAGGTTGTTCCAGAATCTCTCTTCAATACAGCTGTGTTACAGTGTTTGCTCGCAGCGCACTTAAAATTTAAAGAGATCATCCAATATATGCGCAAAACTTGACAGACTAAATATATCCTATCCTTATAATGCCACAGGTGAAGAAATAACTGGAGCGGACATTGATGCAGACGTGCAGTAAAATCTGTATTTATATAGTATTATTTTTAGGACTGATGACCACTCAAAGCTGCTTTGCACTACAGTTTTGAAACTCACCCATTCACACAGCACACTCATCACTCATCTTTCAGACCCATTCACACGCTGAAGCTGTCAGGAGTAACATGAGCCTCAGTGAGCCCAAAGACACATCTGCATGTAGACTAGCAGAACCCACAACCTTCCAGCCACCCAGTGTTTGGCAAGTAGACCACATACTCATCGAGCAGGGGAGATACCATGATCAAGAAGGTGGTTCACCCAGGGCGAGGCTCAGCCATTGCACTCGGGTTGTGTTGACCCCTGCCAATTCCCCAAATTTGGGAATTTTGACAGTTGAAAGACAATGTGCTCTACCAATGAGCTACCTGAGTCCATGATTTACCAAGAGTTTACCACATAATCCATTGCTTGTGGGTTCCCATGCATCGCTCCATCTGCATGTGCTTGCTGTGAGCATGTTTATAGCAGTGATTCACCTCCATTGGATCTGTGGGGATTTGGTAAAATGTCCTCCCATTAGCTTGTCCCTGGCTGTTTGTTATGGCGCAACAACCTATCTACCATCTTCACTTTCATGACAAAAAGTAGCTAGGGAAAAGATGAGCTGTCTGACATTGTGCCTGACTTATGAGTTGTCAAGTATATGCATCTATAGAGGTGAACAGTGTCGTAGCCTTGGCAGCGAGATGTCAGCAATTGGAGCTCTATCCAATCCAACTTCATTTATAACGCACTTCAAAAAAACAGCTGAAACAAAGTGCTATATCAGAGATAAACAAATAAAACAAACAAAATATAGAAAGCACTAGGCATCAGTGGAGAGAAAAAAAACTGACAGAACCAGACTCAAAGGTGTGCAGCCATCTGCCTCAACCGGTTGGGGCGAAAGGACAAATGGGGGACAGAGGAGAGGTGGGGGACAGATGGGAAGGAGAGAAAGAGGGAGATGAGGTAGAGACAGAATAAAATAATAGCCTCGAAAAAACTGGATCTGGATCCTGCAACCTGCAAGATGAGGACACAGAGAAAATGTGGGAAATGTGTATTTACGAGTACCAGTTAAAAGACGCACTGCTGCATTTTGCACCATCTGAAGAGGTGCAATAGACGACCCACTGACTAGCCGAGAGGTGACAAAGGTGTGAATTACTGTTTCAAAGTGAAAGAAGCTTGATTTAATGACAGCCCTGATCTGACTACAAGGTTTGTGATGGTTGGCTTGATATATTGGGATCCAGATCTACAGCTGGGGTCCTAGCAGTACCACCGAAAACCATCACGTCAGTCTTTCTTTCATTAAAATTTAAAACGTTAAGAGCCATCCAGGCCTTTATATCATCAACACAGCTAAATCCTAGCTGTCTTAATCAAGCATGTGTAGCTGTCAATCCACTGCATACCAGCGGAATGAAATGCCATGTTGCCTAAATATAGAGCCAAGTGGGAGCAGATAGAGAGAATAGAAGAGGGCCTAAAACTGAGCCCTGAGGATCACCACACGAGAGAGGAGCAGAGCTGACACAGAAAGTACCATCTGCCAAGCAGGACCTGAACCACTCCAGTGCTGCACCCCTAATGCTCACCCACTGCTCTAGGCGAGAGATCAAAATCATGGTTGTCCACCGTGTCAAAGGCTGCAGTTAGATCTAAAAGCAGAAACTGAAAATATATCATTCTCTCTTAAAAGAGCTGATAGTTTGGCGGGTAGTTTGGAGATAGGTCTGTAGTTTACCAGAACTGTGGGATCTTGAGCTGTTTTTTTGATCAGAGGTTTTACAACTGCATGTTTAAGATATTCAGGGACCACACCTGAGCACAGACAGCTATTAATAACTGCCTGTACAGAAACTTCCTTCAACAAGCGAGTAGAGACAGAGTCCTTTGGCTTTAAATGACCAACAATCTTCTTTAAAAAGGACAGAGTCCCCAGAGATATTAGAGCCCTGGTGGAAGTGACCTTATCAATAAAAAAATTAAGAAAGTTTTCACAGTCAGCAGGGTTGTGTTCGATACAGACAGTCTGTGAGGCATTAAGAACTGTGTCAATACTCTTAAATAAGACACAAGGTTTGTGACAGTTTGACACAATAATATCAGAGAAATATTTTGTTTTTGCGTCTTTCACAGTTGACTGGTAATGGCGCCAGCAGTCTTTTAACATTTGAAGAGACACCTATAATTAATCCTTTTTCCATTTGCGTTCAGCTCTGCGGCACTGGCGTCTGACAGAACGAGTGTTGTCATTCAGCCAGGGCTCGGACTTATTTTTAGGCTGCCTTGTTTTTAAAGGAGTCACGGTGTCAAGAACAGTTTGGCAGGTGGAGTGAAACCATGAGCTGAGTTCCTCTAAGTGTCCGAAGTGTCCTCACACACCTCAGACTCAAGAAACACACAGGTCTGATTAAAAACAGCAGAGAACTAAACAGCAATAAAACAGCAATCCTGAGGCAAAAGTTCAGTAAAAGTGCTGGACTCACCACGTGTCAGTCACACAGAGAAAATCCAATCCCCGGGATGAGAAGAAATCCTTCAAGAAAAATGTTGTTTGCTAGAGAGCTAGCATTGACCAAGCCAACCCTGGCAGGAGCTGGCGATCTATCAGTGTTTGGCAATCGTACATTATTCAGGAATTGATGTTCAAAAAGAAGAGTGACATAAACACCACAAACACACATAGCTTTGGCAGGCCACACACCCCAGCACCATCTTGGACTACCAACATGTAAACATGCCTGATACCTATGCAGCTACTATACTCCTGACTCCTGACAATACTGAATCCGTGATTCTGCTTGGCTACAGTTTTGTTCAGACCAGTTGCTGCAGCTCATTTCAGGCCCAGTGTTTTATATATAAATTCTGCAAAGAAACTACAAGATCAGAGCCAATCAGAAGCAGGATGCAAGCGGGGGAAAACTCTGCTACCATCTGTGTGTATGGGGGAAGGGAATGGGATAGGAGTGTGGTGCAGGGAATGGGGTTGTGGATGGACCCTGCAGCTGCCTGACAACTAATGGAGCTGGGAGCAAGCCCAAACAATCAACTACACTTTAGCGACAAGCCCAAGAAAACAGCAACCTGCGACAACCAATATTTGCAAGTGACTTTAAAGAAAACAACTTATAGAATTCACACCTGCGGTCAATTTACAGTGTCCAATTAAGCTCTGCATGTTTTTGGACAACCGGGGAAGAACATGAAAACTCCATGCAGAAACTTCTTCATTCAGTTTTTTTGCTGCAGTGCGAGCCACTGTGCCACTGTGTGTCTCTGTATTTCAATGTATCTGTTAATAGAGCTGTGTGATATTCAGAGACACACTGCTCTTGGCAAAGGAAGGAACTATTGATTGAAAGGTTGGAGTGACATATTGATTAAATGTCAAGATGGATCCCAGGAGATTGTGTGCGTGTGTGTCTGTTGTGTATTGTGTGTTGTGAAAGTGACAAATGACTACTCTCTCACCCACATAGCAGAAAGAGAGACTCTGACAGATTTGGCAATTTGTGGAGGAAATCAGGTACATCATGTGAATTATGTTTTTTACTCCACAGTTAACAACACCGAGTGTCAATTCAACCTTTCTTGTGCTGTCTATACACAGTCCTACATGAGGGTTCATTAATAAAACAGGAGCAGTCTCATTAATTGTGACCCTTTGCTGATCCAGATGATCCAGATGTTTGTTTCTTGAGGACACTTGCCTGTTCACGTTTACAAAGCCAATGAGTAGTCTACAGTTATGCTAACATCCTGGTTCAGTCATTCAGCTGTTCTCGTCATTGTTTGTTTTATAACGACAGCACCTGAGAGGCTTTAACCCAGGGGTCTCAAACTTAGATGACTTGGAGACCACATGAGCTTAAAATCTGGTCAGGAGGGGGCCGGGCAGGTAAAAACAGTCCAACCGTGTGGGGAAAACTACTGTTCAGTAGGGGAAGGTGAGATGAGCAAAAAATTCTATCATGATGTTCGTTTCACACGATATTCACCCTTTTTCTTGTGAAACATTCCTAACATTCACCTCTCCCCAGTGTCTCCCAGTGGGGACAGGCTCTCCGGGAGCCATGGCGACATAAACAAATGACACTTGACTGCAGATTTTACGGGTTGTCCCGTGTGGTAGCCTGTTGCAGCAGCTCTCTGAAGTATATGTGAGGAAGAGGAGTATGATGAGAGAGCAAATTATTTTATTAAGAATGAATCTGCACAAAAATATCTTAGGCTAGCCATTGTTAGCGATAGCAGTCAATTACAAAGGTCTACATGGTATTTGGCACACAAACAACGTAGCAACATGACCTTTATAATTTCAACATGTGCAGAGGCTTAATGTATTTATTTAAGCAGAAAGCTTATTTAAGCTCCATTAAAGGTAATTATACACCCTGTTTTAAAGCTCAGCCATCCCCGGAGTGGCCATTAAGTGTGGGTAGATTTGTTGATTCTGCCCGGGTTTGTTTCCAAAATAATTACAAAGCTGCGTCTGCATTGGTTAGACCCAGGGTGGCATCTGCTGTTTTTACATACCGGGATCAGAGCAGAGAAGATGTGGGCAGAGAGTGAATGTTGAGGTGTGCGTGTGTAAAGTCGATTTCTTCTTTGTCAACATGTTTGGATGGAGATTCTAGACTGCCTAACTCATCAGGTGGTCTGGCCATATACTGTTCAGTAATTCACTCAAACTTCACCAATTACTAGAAATGATCATCTATAAGGGATAGTTCCAGGTATACAAAATATAGTTGTGAGAGGGACTGACACATAGCCAGTGCTGACTGTGCTGTGCAAGACCCTGTGTGCCTCTTTTGCCAAAAACCCAAGGACACAAGTAAAATAAAATTCAGAGGCTCACCAGTTATATGTGAAAAGTGAAAAGGTGTAAAGGAAACAAAAATCTGAAAAAAAACCTGCTCCCTTCACATCACAGACATTTTGATTCCCACAGGACTAATAATGGTGGAATCTTTACTTATACAAATTATGGACATGAACGAGTCGCACGGGATTAATATCACTGATATCCCCCACAATTATTACATATTACATATCCGTGCAAACTTGTCTCCAAAGTCCATAGAGAAAAGCAGTTATTTTATATCATGACACACAGGAGTTGTTGTTCCACTGCTGCCTCCACCAACAGGTTCAAATGTATTATTTTGTGACGGTGTTGGAAATCGTTTGTTTGGATTTACGTCAGAGACACACACTAACCAAAGATGGCAGCAGTAGACCAGCAACTCTAGTGTCCTTGGAAGCTAAAAATGCAGATTTTTTCTATGGACTTTGGTGCAGGAGCGTGAATGGTTTACAAAGCGACACAAAGCTGTTTTAAGTTAAGGGAAGGGAAGCGTAATGTGTCATATTAAGTGCACATGTAAACCAGTGAACTAACTGATGAATGTGTTTTACTGAGAGTGAGCCTGAAACATCCTTGGTGCAGGGCAATAGGACACTTGTTTGCTATGGCATCACACTGTGGGATTCAGAACAGACACTTGAGTCGACTGAATGTGTTTATCTGTCCTGTTCTCCTTCAAACCCCCTGAGTTCTGTTTTCTTCCTGCCAGCCATGGCCTGTTTCAGCTGAGCCAGACAGAGGGACAGTCTCTTTAAAACGCTGCTGACAGGGCACAGCGGGACGTACACTTTACTACAATGTTTCTCAGCGTGCAGCCAGTACTTTGTGGATTCCTGTGTCAGCTTGATATTTAGACGAGGTGTTGATTTTGCAGAAGCCTCTCGAGGAAACACAGTGAGAGGAACAGGCCAGGGAAGCCTGAGAACAACAGCTATATTAACCATGCTACACCAAGGGTCACCTGGAAGCATGTTTTGACTTTTCACAGCCAGATCTAATGGTGCATTGAATTTGAACCCCGACTTCTCAGCTGGAAGGCGCTGAACTTGGGGCTGACGTCACTCCCAGCTCCAACTTCCAAGTTACGATGTAAATGGAACGCAGCTTAAGTAGAACCTAAATACAGTAATACCATAACAGCTGTGTCAGGTTATTACCAACTCACCCAGTCTTTGGGATTCTTCTTCTTTTGACTTCTCCCTTTTAGGGTTGCCACAGCGGTTCATTTGCCTGCATTTTGAACTCTCCCTTATGTCCTCTTCTCTGCGGACCTTCTCTGTGGTCTTCCTCGTTTCCTCCATCTTAGAAAAAGATCAGTTTTCCTCATAGTGTCAATGTCATCTCTATAAAAGCCCCTCTACCTTCTTGTTGAGTTTAGCCACTAGTGTGGCTAATAGGGATCCAAATAACAGGAGATCCCAAATTTCCCAAATTTCCTCCTTGGGAAAATCAGGAATGCTCAGGCATCACAATCACATTTAAATAGTTGTGGTTTTGAAGTGTAGCCTGGCTTCTGTAAGACAATTATCAGCATACAGATGTGAAAACTACATGTATACAGTATGTAATTGAAATACTGGAGCTCATTGTACATCTAGCATTCTGATCACAGCCTTCAGTATTTTTTGTATAGCCCAGCTAGCTCAGATGGTAGAGCATGAGGATTGTAAGTTTGAGCCCCACATTGCATGTCTACATTTTTTTTTTAGGGCAGCCTATGACCAAGTGGAAGGGAATTGGACATGTAACTACATGTCACATTTTGGTCAAGGCTTGGGGTTCACCTGAGCAAGGTACCCATTGGTACATAGACACAGATTTGTGCTGCCCACTGCTCTGGCACCTGGTTTGTGTGTGTTCACTTCTGATGTGTAAAAAGAATGGGTAAAATGCAGAGCTCAGAGCCACCATTAGTGAATGGTGTGTGCAAATAAAACTACTACTACTATAAACTATTTACATGACATGAAAACTGAATTATTCTCTTAGTCCGACTAAAATTAGACCTCTAACATGAATGTAAACACACTGCGTACTACGCTGCTATGAATATGTGTGACCCACTGCCCACTGCAAAGAGTGATGATTGGAACTGTTTTTGCAGGTTTTAAAACAGGTTTAAATTTATTTTGTATTGTTGGTCTGTGAAGAAAATGGCACTACAATAAAGTTACAATCGGCTGAATGTAGACAACGTATATTCTCACTGCAGCAGGAAGCGTGAAGACACTCTCTTTTCACAACCTGTTCTGCCCTGTATACGATGTGTACTTGAATGTGGCAATGGACACAGCAAGCACTGAGCTGTTGCTAGTGACAGAAGGTATTTCAAAGCAATATGCTGTAGGAGACTCTCGATTTTCTTCCAAAGAAAGATGGAGACTCCATAATCCATGAAAGTTCTCCAGTATGACTCAAAGCTAGCTCTTCTCTTCTGTGTCTCAAGTAACTTGAGATCATTTGTCTGCTGAGAATTGTATCCATTTATTTATTCATTTATGTTCAGTTTAAACTGGTTCTTTTCTGCGTCTGTGTCAATGTCATGTTCTATGTGATGATGCTGATCTTGAAGGTTGTGGGTTAGATTGTGTGCATGGTGATAGAAAATGTGCTGCACATAGATTTGCTGTACAAAAGTGTGAGTGAATCGGTGTGAATGGGTGAATAACAAAACCATCGTATAAAGCAGCTTTGAGTGGTCATGACTAGGAAAGCACTACATAAATACAGACTATTTACATCTATTAGCCATAGTCGCTCTGTCTTTACCAGGTCTCTGTTAGAAATTGTTGGTGTCATACAGTTCCAGTTCCAAACTTGGACAGCATCCAAGTTTAAATTCAACTCGAGCTAATGGAGTGATTGACACAAATGACGCGACCATTGCATTGCCCAAATCATACCATTTGCACCGCCCGTCCTGACCAACATAATCTTGTTGACTTCCTGTTTTGTGTGGCTGTCATTTGGAGCATATTGATGAGCTTGGCACACCAACCATGAACACCTCTGAATCTGCTCATAAGGCTCATGCCATCTACAGAAATCTGTGCTGCAGTGCATCGTTCAAGTATAAACTAGGCTTCATTCACCGTTCACTTCTAGCACATTCTACATTTGATGCTTTACTACTATACAGTTGTAGCATGGCTCGGCACAACATTTAGCTAGGAAACTTGTAAAATCTCAATACTTAACAGAGGAGTCTGGTGTATTTAGTGACAGCACTGCTGAAAGCTGGCGATAGTGAGCTGCATCACAACCCCTTCTACTGTTTTTACATGCAGCAACTGTGTCAGATGGAGTCTGTGCTCCAGTCATGCAGGAAGGAGTTTTAGTAATTAATTGATTCTAATCATTCAGTACACCAAAAAATAACTGCTTTGCTCGTCACTATGTTATGTATAAAATTATGTCACATCACTGTCGTGCAGCCACGGTATGAGGACTCCACCCACATTGAGGCGGTACTATAGTAATGGAAAATGACCGTGTAGAGTGCTGAGCCTTGTAACAACTGTATAGTGAAAAAAAATCCCCATTTCATTCCATTTTCCTTCCATTACCTCCCACTTCCTCCTCCATCCTCCCTCCTTCATTCTCAAGGGATTTAGGTGATAATCCCCTATGGTTTTCATCACTTACAGCACCAATCAAAATGGGTTTAACCTGTGTAATCTGTCAGACTATTGCCTCCCTCCCTCCTCCTACCTGGTCCTCTTTCACCATCTCCACCCTTTCATTTATGTCTCTAAATGAAAAAAGCCTCTCATTAGCCTAACAAAATGAAGGCTGAAGACATGATTGTGCAGTGTGGGTTCATTTGAGGACATGGTAGAGTCTAGAAGTGGGGAAGTGAGTTTGGCGTGTCGGTGTTTGTGAAACCAGATCTGCCAGCAGCTTTGTGGTTGGCACTGAACATGCTGTCTTTGGAGCCATTGTGTTTTATTTACCTTGTTATTATCTTAGAACGCAGCAACACACCTGGCCTGGAGCTTAGGTTTCTGCTATTTATTCCACAACCACAGGCCTTTGTGTTAATGAGACTGAGGAATGCTATACTTATCACTTTGGCATCTTAACACTTTCTTACTACATACAACATTGTTTCGTATATAACTTAATTAAATGTTGTAAGATGCTTTTTATGAGTATACATGTATATTTAGTGCAGTAACAAAACAATGAAGGCTCAGGTGAGATTTTAAAACGTAGTAAATATATAACCTTTTTCTTGTCTTTCCACATCTGATAGACGTTTGATACATTGTTTCATTTATTATCTATGCCATTCAGATATTGGTCAGACCCGTTCTATCGGGAACAGTCTACCAATTTAACATTTCTCACACACCTGCTTTTTAAGGATGCCAACAATCGTGACCGAAATCACAATAACAATTGTGACCAGAGCAATAAGTGATAACTCATTTTAAAGTCATATCTGTAACACCTTGTATCATTTTTTAATTGGTAAATGAAGTTCATTTTCTGCAATATTTATTATAATTGTTCCGATTACTTTTCTTCCATGTTCTGTTTAATGGTTAACAAAAGTATTTAATGTACATTTTTAAAGTGGACCCGAATAAATTAACAAATAAACTCGCAATTTCTATATTACGTAGCATTAGCAGATTAGCTTTTCATCTGCTATCTGTTGGCAGTTTGGTGGTGGTAAGGCTTGTGTAGCGAGGACTGAACTGCGTTCATCCTCTGTTGATGAGGTCCCAACTCTTCCCTTTCTGCAGATAAGCTAGCAACTTTAGTTTAGCTAGCACTTTCACCCTGGAGTGCTGCAAAGGCATCAACTCTCTGTTGTTTCTTGGCTACAGCTGCACAAGAGGGTCTTGACTATGTAGGTTCGCCCCTCCAAGTTGCTTGGTTGTCATTAGAGGTCTTAGACTGACCTAGACCCAAGCAACTCTCCAGCTGCCATAGGGCAAAAGGCAGTCCACTGCAGAGCCAGCATATAGAGACAAACAACCGTTCACGCTCAAATTCAAATCTATGATCAATTAAGAGTGTCGTAATACCTGGTGAGAACCTACAAGCACACAGGGAGAACATGGAAACTCCACACAGAAAGGCCCATGGTTGAACCTAGATCCAAACTGGTGACCTTCTTGCTGTGAGGCAACAATGCTAGCCACTGCCTAGCTACATCATACGTGGTGTAAAAACTTGAAAACCAGGTCTGGATTTGTCTCTGGACTTCTTACATAAAAATGGAACAAAAGTATCTCAAAGTATTTAAAGGGAGTGTCAAAACATGTTCAAAAAGGCACTGAGTTCCAACAGAGTTTGATGTAATACAGCTTATTTCTTGCAACAACCCTAAGCCTGGCCCATGCACTGACACAGACTGACTTCCATCTAATTTGTCAGAAATACTATTTCCCCAGGTTCTTGTCAGTTATATTTTTCCGTAGCAGATCTCCTTTTCCTTATCTCAGTGTTGTGAGATTTATTTTGTGCAGCCCTTGTATGTTCTCATTTTGAACTCAACTATACAGGTACATGAGCTACACTAAGGAAACACTAATTGGAGCCAGCACACCACAAGCAGTCCTGTAGGCACACACTGACACTGAGATAAAAGCATGTACTACACACACTCTCACATACACTAGAATCAGGATAAATCAGCCCACATAGAAAGTTATACATGGCTTTACTCTACAGTGGCCCTGGTTTGACTTTTCAAAGTAAAATCAGTCTGGTTGCCTGCTATTTTCACTCCTGAAGTCTTGGATTAACCCGGATGATTGAGAACGTGATTCAGTACATCGTAAAACAGCTGCCCTACAAGTCACGAGTTTGTGTGTCACGTGTAAAACAAAGTCACAGCAGTTTCATGCAGCCATGCTGTGGTGACTCCGCCCATGATGAGGAGGTACTACATGGAAAACCAAGCAAACTGCGTAGAGTCGAGCCGTGCTGAGGTGAGACAAGGCAAGGCGAGGTGAGGTGAGCTGGGACCATGCAGTGGAAACATGGCACACTAGTCTCACGACTCCATCGGTGTAAATTGGCGGAGCTGTGCGAGTCGGAGCACAGCGCATCCATTCTGCAGCGCATCTGTTCCACAACCGGTGTATTTTGAGGGTGTGTTTGATATGTTGTTTTGAAGCATATACACCTGAAATCATGTCCTATTCTCTGGTGTTTGGTGTTGTACAGCAGTTGGCATCCATATTTTGCGATGCTGTGTACTTTTTCTTTGTTTCTATCTTCTATTTTGTTGTTTCTTTTTTGTTCAATGGACAATGGATCTATACTGTAAGACTGTTAAAAACATAATTTTGTCCTCATGGACAAAAATGACACCCACATGTGTTTGCATAGTATAGAGGAAGTGAGGTCTGGATTCAAGTGGTCACAGGAGACATGCATCTATAGCACGTGTGAAGAATCGTACTGAGGGTTGCAAAAGGGCAGAAAATTCCTGGTAAATTTAAGGTGAATTTCCACAATCTTTCCATGTAAACTTAAGTTTGGGAATTTTGGAAATATTCCAAATTGGCAACTTTCTGTGGGGATTTATGAGAATGAACGAGACATTTTGGATAATTTGAAGAAACAATGTCATATTAAAATAAATAAAATGATACAATAAAAAAAACATTAATTTGTGAGTAGAACGTCATCCTTGCTTAAAGGACTACTTCACCAACTTGCATTTAACTTTGTATTACTAGAATAGGGGTAGTATTACAAAAAAATTGTGCTTCCCAACCTCAGCTTCCCCTGAGTTGAGAAATATCTTCATTCTTGTTGTTCTTATGTTCCCACCAGTGACACTTGGTCTGAGGCTTGAAACTGCAACATTTTTTTTTTCATATTTAAGTTCCCAACCTTCAATTTGAACGATTTTCAGTTCATTTCTGTTAATTCAGTTTTGAAAATACCGAGAATTTTGCAACCTTAGTCGTAGTTAACACTGTCCTCTTGTGATTAGATCTCTCAGGATGGATCTCAGTACCAGGTCTGAACAGGATCTCTGAATATAGTGTGAGACCTGATCTTACAAGTGTCCTCACACCTGTACTTAGCACTATAGGCTCATGAGCCGATCTCCTGAGAAGCAAGTTAATGACAGGTCTGAACAAGGCCTACATTTCTCTACGGACAAATACAGCCTTGCATTTTATTTAACCGTTAATGTTTTGTGCCTTTTCCCTCATTCTTAAGCTGCTGAAGCCCTAAAATACATCGGTGCCAGGTTTTATATTACTTTCTCTAAACCACCTTAAATTTATAGGTGAAAAGAACGATGATGGACTGTAGACTTTAAGAGAGATCAGCAATGAAAAGGTGATTTATTTTGGTCGTCACAAACTGTCCAATTACTCAGTGAAGGGGCACAGAAGGACATTTTTTTTCAAAAAAGTGCAATTGTCCCTGCAGTGTCCCTCTTTCTATCTCTGTCTTTCCCACTGAGGAGCCAGACTCCATTAGTTCCAGGTAACTTGCATATCATGGGATGAGACACTGGGATTGTCTAAACAAGTCAATCATTGTTTGCTGTACTCCTGTTAGACAAGCAGATACCACAGAAGGACAGGACAGAAAGAAATTAAGTGCAGAGGAAGTTTGCCATATAGAGTGAACAAAGTATCCATTTTATTTATTTATTCATCTTTTAATTTCATTTTTTCTCCTCCAGACATCGATGAATGCCAGGAGAACAACGGAGGCTGCGATCACTTTTGCAGGAACACAGTGGGCTCCTTCGAGTGCAGCTGTCAAAAAGGCCACAAACTGCTCACAGACGAACGCACATGTCAAGGTCAGTGACCTTTATATTAACACGGATGTGTTTGGAACCTGTATTCTCATGACTGGCCATCATCTGGTTTGTACATAAGTCTTTGAGAAGATGAGCCAACTTCTCACTTGATTATATGGTCAGTAAACATTTGTCTTTGGAGTATTCAGGTCTTCTTCGACAGAGCACGGCATCCATTTTAGTGTGACCATGTGGACATAAACTAAGATTAAATATGATATCACATTACTAAATCATTCAGTGCTGCTGTATCCTCCACACGAGGGATGGGATTGGCACCTGGAGCCAATCCTATATGACACAGGGCGAAAGGTCATCACAGGGTCAACACACAGAGACCAACACCCATTCTCTCACATTCATAACTATGGTTAATTTACATTGTCCAATTAACCTCTGTATGTTTTTGGACTGTGGGAGGACACACAGGAAGAATATGCAAACTCCACACAGAAAGGCCCTTGTTCAGACCTAGTCACGAAGGCCGTGTGGCCCGACATCAAATCATAACTTTAAATATTACTGTGATGTCATATTTAATGTGGCATATTCTCTGAAAAAAATAAACATGTGTATATACCCTGATATTGTATATTTTAGAAAGAAAAAAAAAGGATGTTACATGTTGCACAAATGCCCCGAGTACTGCACATTCACCACCAAATCACATTACTAACAATGGACTATATGCATAAAGCGTCACTTACAACTTCCGTAAGCCAGCTCCTGAACTTCAAGTCAGTTGTTGCTAAGGGGAAAGTTGAACTTTTTAAGGTAACATTGGCAATTAAAACATCCAATTTAGATTGAGAATGTTTTACATTGTCTTTTAGTAGTTAGCCCTGAGGTATTCAGAATGGCCTAAAATGAAAAGGTATTTAAATTTAAGCATCATAATGTACTACTGCAGCCGCTAATAAATTCTATAATTTGTGGCCAAATACTCTTGGTAACTTCTGCAGACACTGACTATAAAACATCTCTGCATCATTGGCTGACAGTTTACTGGAAATAGATGGGCCGGCTTATTGAAAACCGGGAAGTGACCGTGCATATAGTCAGCACCGATTTCGATGTAAGCGTAACACTCACAAAGGCATGAATACATTCATTAAAAGCACACCCAGTCATAATTAACACCTCGTTGCAGCAATGCAATGCACTTGTAGATGCCTTGTTGTGATCATTGGTTATGTGTGCTCAACCAAAGGTAGATTCCTGGATGCAAGTCACAGCAGGAGAGAAACACAGAAATTATTTTTATTTTCAACTAAACCCAGAGGTGCTTAATCTTCTCTCTCACTCTCACTTTCTCTCCCTTTCATTCACTGTGTGTGTGTGTGTGTGCAACATCAATCATGCTTGTGAGACTTTAATAAAATGGTGTTGAGTGTTGTCAGCCACATCACAGCATCAGCGCCTGTTGTGATAGCCGACACACCTCTGCCAGTGTGCCGCTGCTGCCAATAGCTGCCAGGTTAGTCCCATCCACTGACATTTGGCCCGTTTCAGCTCCAACATGACCTTTTATATGAAATAGAACATTTAATCTGTCAGCTCTGTCTGTGCCTGTGAGCTTTTCCAGAGAAAATATCTCCGGGTGATACACTGCGCCAGTGTTGGAGCATTCGCCAGAGCTGGCTGAGAAAATAGAGCAGAAAGATTAATCGTTTGCCACAGTTGCAGAAGAAATTTCCACAAATGATTCCCTCTTTTCTTAATGTTTAGAAAGGCAGAGATAGACGGAATCGTGTCATCAGCCGGATTAATGTCAGCAATCAGTGTCAAAGCACCTCATCGTGGTTGAGGGTGTGTCTCAGAAAAAGAAAAACACATTAACCAAACCAGAAACCAGCATTTATTTCCTTTATATTCCTCTTACATTAAACAGCTGTATGCAATTCCAGTGTACTGAGCTGCATCGATGTAAACTCTGCTGCTTATGAGCTGGTTTAAATCACATGAGTTAATTCCTCTCATGGACAGTTGGCTGTGTTGACTGAGCCAAAATCCAGGCCTTAACAACTTCCTTCATATAAGAAACTCCATTATAGCATGTTGTATTTTTAGCTCTGTAAAACCCTGTGGAGCAGTCTAAAATAGAGCAGCATGAAATACTGTCCTCTATTCCTGATAGGCTAATAAGTCGACAAGTAAAGTTATGCACAGACAGATATGCTAATAATTGTCAGCTTTCCCAACAAGTGACATAATAGTTAAAAAAAGAATCAGCTCTTTTCATTGTTTCCTGTACTGATTAGGTTTTTTTACCTCTTATTTACCCATTAAACAAGACCTGTAAACCTCTAATCCCAGTTATTAATATTTGGCTCTCAATAGCCTGATTGAACCAGTTCATCTGTCTAATTTGTGTTCAAACCTAAACAGAGAAAAAAAACAGGAATTTATTAGACATTGTTTTGCACTGAATGTGTGGAAACATAAGAATATATAAAGTGTTTTACTCTGGGTCCACACAAAACAATCTACCCCTCACCCTAACCATGTCATAGACCCAGTTCCCAGCACTGGGACAGAACAAATTAGGTCATGGGCCTCCAAACCAGGCCTGCAGGTCCAGTGAGGAACCTCTGAATGAACTGCAGCCTGAATGCAGCTCCTCTGCTGGCCAGATATGAGGGCCTGTCCTCCTTCTTTAGGAAGTAAGAGAATACCCTGAGGAACCCAGTGGTGACGGTCCCAAAAGAAGTCACTATTACTGCCTGTACAGTGATGTTGAAGGGGGGTCCACAGAGGATAAACAGTGCCACAACATTGAAGCAACTTAAAAATTGATGATTAAACCCGAGCTTTGATAAAATCCCTTTCGACTTTTTCTAAAACATTTCCCTAGTTCCTGTCAACTGTGCTCTGGTCTCCCAGATACTGGTATTTTAAACATTTTTTTTCTCCATGTTATTTCACCTGGGAGCCCGATCTCCTCCAGCCCTTGGGAGGAGGGCTTCAGTTTTATTCCAATTGATATTTGCAGACAATCACATTATTTGCACAAGCACAAATCACAACTGTGAACAATAAAGTCAGAGAGACCTGCTCTGAGCAGAAGAGTTCTATGTCTGAGAGAGGACAGTCCTGCCTCACAGCTCTCTGAACATTGAAAGGAGTACTCTCAGTGTCTCCATACAAGGTCTGAATCTTGGCATTAAAACCTGAGCTGAACTCAAAACTTTCTAAAGTGAACCATAGGTACTATAGGTATGTTCACCCCAGTGAAATCCCTTTTCTTGGTCTATGGAAACAAGACCAAGTTTTGTGCTTCCTTCCTTTCCGCTCTCTCTCTGTGTCCTCATCTTGCAGGTTGCAGGATCTAGATCCAGTTTCAAGGCTATTATTATTATTGTTATTATCATACATATCATCACTGTTATCATTTTGCTATAATTAAAAGTCAATATCAGTCTGCTGCTGCTTATATAAATGACATTGTAGTGCTATAAACATGTCATCACTGACTCCAACTGTCCTATATAAACTTATAACTTCATACAGTTGTTGTATCTGCTCCTGGTCTCTTCTGTCTCTACCTCATCTCCCTGTTGTCCTTTCTGTCCCCCACCTCTCCTCTGTCCCCCATTTTTCCTTTCACCCCTAACAGTCGAGGCAGATGACCGCACATCTCTGAGCCTGGTTCTGTCAGAGATTTCTTCCTGTTTAAAGGGAGTTTTTTCTCTCCACTGATGCCTAGTGCTTGCTCATTGTGTGAACTGTTGGGTTTCTCTGCTCTTCATGATGTTGTCTATGTACTGTGCCTTGAGATAATGTATGTTATTGATGATATATATGATTTGGCACTATACAAATAAAATTTGTATAAAATTTCAATTAAAGAACTAGAGAGTTCCAAGTACATTCTGAATTGAATGTACATTATCAGTGATTAGACTGCCTGGTACACACTAAGTCTGGTTCACATGAATAACCTTTCTTAACTTGTTGGCCAACACCTTGGAGAGGAGTTTGTAGTCTGTCTAGAGGAGGGACACAGGCCGTCAGTCACCTTTTTCTGCCCACCTACAGCTCAGGGGCAACTGTCTGTCCCTGAGTAATGCCAACAGGTGCTTACCAATCACTACCCAGAATTCTGTATAATTCTGCAGGTAGACCATCCAGACCAGGAGACTTACCTGGTTTCATGCTCTTCGGAGATCTGTTTTCAGTTTCTGACACTTTTGGCAGACTGGAGAGAAAGGAACTTAGAATTTCAGATTTGTCAGTATATTCAGATTTTAAAAAAATCCACGGATTTCTGTGTTGCCCTGCAGCACTGAACCATCAGTGAATCGCAGATATTGTATCAACTTCCTCTGCCCGTTTTTCCTCTCTTGACCAAAGCAAAAGTGAGAGGGAGCATCCATCAGAGCAACATTATTCAATTTAGCATATTTTCTGTTGCTGCAATACGTACAAGTTTGCAGTTCTACCACGTCTCTCTCTAAACCCAGAACCAACAGACATGTTGCCCCGCTGAGTGGTGGCCAGATCACTCACTAGACCCCCTGAAACCCCTGATTATCATATTGATACGATTGTCACTGTTGGGGAACATTCATGTCCAATAAAATGTCCCTGTTTTGCCCATTAATTGCTCAAATTGTTATTTTGTGCTAAAGTCTCAGTTATGAGACGAAGATATGAGATCTTGCTTAACTATCTTGTTTACAGGTCATCTTCTTGGGAAGATTGTCTAGCTGATCATTAAGCTTCTCTTGGCAGCAAGACACCTAACCAACCAAATTTCTCCTGGCAGCTGTGCTCGAAGGGTGTGAATAAGTGTGTATGATGTGTGACAGAAAAATCCCTGAATGCACAGTGGATACTCTGTATGACGGTGTTTCTGAATGGGTGAAAGGCAAAACTGTCTTTGAAAGATGAGTAGTCATCAAGACTAATTGTGATTTATAAATTTGGGCCACACCTTTAACTTTCCATTGCGTAGAGTGTAATAATCTTGCATGTCTTTGGTTTTCCTCAGACATTGACGAGTGCTCCTTTGAGAGAACCTGTGACCACACCTGCATCAACTACCCTGGCAGCTTCGAGTGCGTGTGCAACAAAGGATACATCCTGTACGGCCTGACTCACTGTGGAGGTGAGTCTCTACTCATCTTACACTGACTTCTTTCCACAGCATAAAAAAGTGCATAAAACAGAAAACTCGCTTGGAACTGGATGAACTTACACCGCCGGAGTGTTCAAATTACACATTTAAACTCAGTCGCTATGTTTACATGAACATAAGTAATTAGAATGAAAATATGTTAGCACATGCGAAAACAAAATTCATTCCAAATGATAGGGGCCGGTATATGCCGAAAAATGGAATTTGTTAACTCAACTCAACCAAGTCATAAGACATGCGTAAACTGTGTAGCTCATTTTAGGAGTAGACCTTTCACCTAATTTTCTCGAGTCACACACAGTGTCTAAGTCTGAAGGTATTGCTTCCAACTAGCTAAACAGACCTCCTTCGTTGAAATGCGGAAAATGCAATCGGTGGAGGGCACAGAAATAAAACTGATTGCCTCAGGGATCAGTACTAACCCCAATGCTCTTCAACATCAAGACCCTCACGATTGAGCTATGGAAGGGAGTGACCCAAACAACAACAGGGCACTCCCATCCCCCAGCGAGTCTCTGCCCCCGGGGGCCAACATGCTCAGGAGGGACTGGGTCACCCTGAACCGGGACGAGGGCCAAGGTGACCAGGACGGGTGACAGCCTGGTACAGTGGGGCAAGACCACCAGCGAAGACTGCAGTTGCGGAGAGGACCGCCTAACCATACAGCACCTGTTGCACAGCTGCAGGCTTGGACCCACCTGCACTGACACAGACCTTCGGGAGGCCAATCAAACAGTGTGGGACTGGTTGAGGAGATACAGCGACAATCTATGATGAACAGACCTCCAAAGATAAACAACTTCAGTGCAAATTAGCATCTGCTCCACTTGGCATTAGCTAACACAGATCGCAAATATAGGCTACTTTAACGTTTTCACTGCTCTGCAGCATTTCAGTTCTCTGATTCCATTGATTTTTGGTTCCAAAAATATTTTATTGTGAAAATTTTGCAGCACTGATGGATGCATGGCTTAATTTTAAACTTGACATAAAACACTGCAGTTGCGTGGCAGATTTGCAGCAGGTGAGCAGGACGACAGGCAGCAGATCCATTAGCACATCCTTTCTACTGCTGTTGATTTATGTGTGACAATTAGACAATTAACAATAGTCTAATTAGATGCATGTATGCAGCTGACTCTGAATTTGATAATGGTTGTATGTATTCCACCAGTTACCTGGTGACTATTCTGTTCAGTTCCTTACGGCTGACATTGTGGAGCTGACAGTTGTGGGTTAAAATCTAGCCTTGGCTGTTTGGACAGAGTAGTGCCAGCAGCTCCTTTTAGCTCTTAAGCATCAGCTTCAGCTTCTGATTTGATTAGAAAAAACATATCAGTGGCACTGCGTCATAGCCTGCTATTGCAACCTTTACCAGACTCCTACTGCACCATACAACTTTATTTATCTATGTTGTTTCACCAAATAACAAATTATGGACTCAAGCTTTAACACGTGGACATAAAACAGGGTTGTTTGAGGTTAGAGCACAATGTCCCTGGTACATGTCCAGCTAGAGACCTGTGGGTCATTCTCTATTTTGTTCTCTCTCCAGTCCAATGAAAACATAAATGTGCACATTAAATAATAATGAGAAGGAAGGAAAAACAAGTATGTGGACCAAAAACCACAGTATCATGTTCGAAAATATTCACTTTTACATTTATTTGTTTGGCAGAAGCTCTTGTCGAAAGAAATTAAGACATCTTTGAAATGCATCAATACTCTATTTCACATTCCACACATTCCACCTGACACCAGTGCCACAAGGGCTGCAGGTGCATAAATTATCTTAACTGACCAAGCAACAGATCAAATTCATTTGTCAGTGAAAGAAAACAATCATATATTAAATTCATACAACCATGAATCAGCATGATTTAATTTTATTTCTTTACAAAAAACATCTAGGTTTCACTTTGATTGTAAGATTTATACAGTCATATGGGTTAATAATCCAAATGTTTAGTCATGTAGTGTTTTTTTAAGGGAAGTAACAAAATAAAATCACTCTCTGTGCTTGTGTCTCAGACATAGATGAGTGCAGCATCAACAACGGGAGCTGTGAGTTTGGCTGCAGTAACACTCAGGGCAGCTACGAGTGTGTGTGTCCACTGGGACAAAAACTCCACTGGAACAGGAAAGACTGCATCGGTAAGCATTGACTCCGTGTGTGTGTGTCCAGGTGGTTGTCATGGTGATGTGACTTTATGTGTTCCTCAGAGGCGGTGAAATGTCTGCCCAATGGGAAGCCAGCGCCCCGTGCCCAGTTGACCTGCACGAAAAATGGAGGGGCGGAGGTTTGCTCGCTCTCCTGCCCTTCCAACGCACTCTTCCTTGCAGGTACACACACACACACACACACATATAAAGAAAATTAAGTAGATAATTACCATTTTATAGTGTCCAGAAACATTCCTTTTTTTGTCATAAATGTGATTTGAATATCTGTTTTGTTGCACATTTTAAGAAACACACTATGTTAAAAGTCCAATGCAGAGCAAAGCAACACGCATGTGATTTAATGTTTGCATCAAGTTACTTGCAAGTCCAGAAGGAGAAGATCTACCGCTGGTCAATTTGGAATCCTACTCTCATACCTCTCTTTGCCTGACGCCTTAATGGCCAACGAGCTAGCTTTCTTTGGAACTGAATCCAGGCATCCACCTTCGTCTCTGTCCTTTCTGTAGCCGCCAAGCAGCTCACGAGTTGCTAAGTCTATCACTGCATTCAAGTGGACTTGTGAACTTGCAGAATTTGATAAACAACCTAATTTCAAAAGTCTGAGTTTCCAACAGGATACTGATAAAAATCCTCTTTGCTTTTTACATAATGTGCTGCAAAGACAATATACTTATGATGATTAATTCTTTAATTTCCACTGATGTTTGCCATTTGTCACAGCTATTCAATTATGAAATCTAAGTAAAACAATAAATAAAAAAAGCAGCACAACTGAAAATGTGCTAATCCTAATTCTGATCTCACTGTAGGAAGCAATGCATTAATTCATGTCCTGAATATACACAACTTTATATGACTTATAATAAATAATACATTAATAAATTAGTGTGGTAGGACTTTTTACAAAAATCATGTGCGTATGGATAGTACGCAACATACTATTCCTTCAAAGATATTCAGATCTCCAGAATGTCAAAAATGCTGTACTGCCTCACATTTGTGGGGGTTGCTCGTGTTAACCTGTTTACTTGCCTTTATACATATTTATTTATTTATTTATTTCCTCAAACAAAGGACAGTGCCAAAAAATTAAATAAAAAGGAGCAGAAAGAAGACTAATCTCATTTAACTGCCTCTAATACACAATATGTTAATGAACAAAAGACAAATACAATAAATACATTAATTTAACTCCCACATCCAACACAAAATCATTTACCTCACATTGTTCAAAAGAGAGCAGAACAAATTCCCAAACATTATATTTTGTCAACATGTTTTAATTCTCTTCTTTTTTAAAAAAAGACACATCGTTCCATTTTGTCTATTCCATGTATTTTTTTAATCGCTATATATACAATATTTAGTGTATTTCACAAATTTATTCAATATAGTATGAATTCAACATTCTTTAAAAACAGAAAAAGTCATTACACATACCTTATCACGATACAATGGTATCTAAAATCTAAGACCATATCTTGTCTCAGTAAACAGTGCAGCACAACATCACACAACAATTTTGACATCATTGGGTGAAAACTTAAGTATAAGTCTAACATAAATATTGATACATATTGTTTGTCCAGATGATTACTGATTCTTCACGTCTGACCAGTGAGGAACTGATACCATTTTTGTGCCTGCTCTTGATTGATGCGTGGGTTTATCTGTAAGTCTGTCCTTTTACAATTTTTGATAAGAATCTACCCATTAATGTAGTCACCAAAAAAAGTATCCTTTACAAATCCCTATCCCGTATAATGGGTAGAGGGTTCTCTGGGTCTCCTTCTCCATTTCGTTGAACTCTTCCAAAATAACCGTGGTGACACCAAGTGCAGTGATATCTATTGTTTCTGTCTGAACCAGTCTGAATACAAGGTGAGGTCACAGCCAGTCATTTTGATCCAGATTACAGATTTGGCGGCCATTTAAATGTAGCGTGGTTCAGTTTAACTTGTTGAATGAGATTGAACAAGTTCAGATGTGTATATCTCAGCGACATCTTAACAGGTCAGGATAAATTGTGTCATGCTTATGTAAGATGGTAATAGCCATAAGCAGGTTACGTCGTCTGGATCCAGTGGATCAAAGTGTGAATGGATATGAAAGATGAGCGACTGGAAATGCGCTACACATAGATTTGCTGTATGTAAAATACAAACCATTTACAATTTACCATTGCAGTAAATGAGAGTGAAATCAGCTGTCAAATTGCATGCTTCGCTGCCATCTGGTGGTGGCCTCTGGTAGCCACAGCTCTCTTTCATCCGTGGCACTGACTGGCCACTGATGTTCCTTGAAGACCCTCGTGCTCCTCCACTGCTGTTTTTTGTGGACTCCTTGGGGGGCTCTTTACTCAGACTGATGTGTTTTTCACTCTTTGAGGCTTTCTTGGATTCACCCTCTTTAGCCCTTTGGCCGGTACCCAGGCTTCTCCTCCTGCAGTAGTACTTAACACACATCTGCAAATCAATTACCATCTTTGATCACAATGCTTTTTCCATTGCGTGGCACGTACTTCGTTTAACTTGGCATCCGTCGTGTGAGAATGATGGATAGCTCTCAGGCAGGAGGTTAAGTATTTGTTTTTTTCTCTTTTTTGGAGTACATCTTAATTTTTGGGGGGAGGGAGCCATGTAAATTCCTGTGGCTGAATGCAGCCCAAGCTCTTATTTAATCATCTCGTTTTTATGACCTCCGAGAGTTCCATCCCTCATTTCTTAGTTGAAATACGTCTTTGTGTGTATGTGAGCATCAAGAGACGATCGAAAGGTTTGAAGTCACATGGCTGCAGATGCTCCCCTGAGCTGTTTGCCTGTGGTAGGAGCAGAGGTATCACACTTATTGAATTCTTTTCTTGTCAACCCTGTGACTATCGCGCAGTCCATCGCCAAGTCAAGCACATTACACACACACATACAGGTTTGTGCAGCTATTCTTCTCCTGACATTGCAGTGGCTTCCATTATTTTTAGCCACACAAAAGATGCTTACTCCAACCTTTACTCAAACCTTTGCTTACTTGAGCTTCCTTAGGAGGTACTGCCTCTGGTGACATTTCTTGAGAATCTCCTTGGTGTTGGATGAGAATTTCAGCAAACTGTCAAAGATGATACCAAGGTACTTGTACTCCTCCACAAGATCAGCAGGCGCTCCATGGATTATGGTGGTCACTGCTTTAGCCAGCGCCCGTCAGAAAAGGACACCACCTTAGTCTTGTAATGTTCAGCTCCAGTCAAGAGCTGTCACCAATCCACAGACTCCTGGAGCGCTGATACATGTTGCTCTGAGGGGCCTGACAGCAGAGACAGGAGGACTGTGTCTTCACCTTATTGGACTGCAATCATTGGTGTAGAGGATGAAGAGCAGCGGGGAGAGGACACAGCCCTGAGGAGAGCCAGTGGAGGTGTAGTGAGAGTGTTGTTCACTAGCACTCTCTGTGATCTGTGGGTTAGGAAGTCCAGAAACCACAGTACAAGCTGGTCTTCCAGGTGAAAGCGGGAGGAAAGCTTGTAAGCCAGGATGTGAGGCTGAAGTGTCTGTGTACAGTGTCCAGGATGAATATTTTGGCATCAGCAACGCCACTGCTCGTGCGATATGCAAATTGGAGAGGATCGATGAGAGAGTTTGTTTTTCTGATGATGTGTTGTATAACTATTCTCTCCATAGGGTGGCATTATCTTTCTCGAATCTGGCGTAGAAGGAGTTGAGGTTGTTCACAAGAGATGCATGGCTGCTACTGTCCACCTGGATGGTATTTTGGCAGGTGGTGGCGATGTTCATAGTAGCCATGTTTTTTAGGCCCTGCCAAGCTGAGCAGAGGTTCCCTTGTGTGAATTTTCTTCCACTTTACTTTTGTATTTCAGCTTTAATGGCCAGCTTTACTTCGCTGTTGACCTCTTTCATCTCAGATTCGGAGCCAGTGAAAAAGACCCTCTTCTTTTTGTTGAGCTCCTTGGTAACCGAGGGTTTATTGTTGGGGAAGATTGTGACAGTTTTGGAGGGAATGGTGCTGTCCACACGGAATGAGACATAAGAGGAGACAGTGTCCACTTGCTCATTGAGGTTGTTGGAGGGGGTTAAAAGGTTACTCCAGTCTGTGGACTCAAAACATACGTGGAGAGCTATAATGCTTTCATTAGTCCACTGCTTGATGTTGTTAGTGACCTTTTTAACCCTCCTTATAATGGAAAAGTATTTTGGGATGAGCTAAACAGTATTGTGGTCAGCAGAGGCCAATCCTTGGGTGTCTGTGTAGCGGGGGAATTCCGAACACAGACAGCAAAGTAAACTGCAGAATTGTAGTAGCGTTAACAGTAGCTGCTGCTAGCGCTAGCAGGTATGCTGGACGCTAGCTTTGCTGGTCAGTGAAACAGACAGAAAAGTTTACTACATGGGCTAAAGACACACGATTACATGTACTGATGATAAATATACTGGGTTGACAGGACACGGGAGACATGAAATAAAACAAAAAACATGTGAAAACTGCTCCACTAGCCGGTCGGTCAACCACATGAGCAGTGACCCGGATGTCCAGAAGTTAATAGCACTTACTATCATGTGTCTTTCTTCAAATGAACAAGTAGGGTTCTTTTAGAATCTTGAATCCGAGTTGAAAAGCTTCACTCAAAAGACCCATGAGTTGTGGATGGCTTTGGTTTTGGTTCAGTCTACAAATAGTTAGTAAGAAGTTTCATTCACTGTTGTGTCTTTTGGAAGAGGAAGATAAGAGGTGATTTGTGTGCATTTGGTAACATAAATATATTCATAACAACCAAAAAAAACTCCTAAACCGAACCTTTCCCAAAATGGTCTCGCTTTAGTTCATATAAGTTTTTGGTCCTCATAAAGATATACATACAAGAACACACACAAATGACAATCATGACATAAAGGGAATTAACCTGTTACCAGCCTTATATTACATTTGTTTGTTTTTTTGTTAGCATTAGTCTGATTTCTGTTTATGTGTGTGTGTGTGTGTGTGTGTGTCACAGACTCAGAGAACAGCTACACACTAAGCTGCGGAGTGCCAGTCCAGCCCAGTAAAGCTCCACCTCAGAAGAGGAATACCACCACTGCCTTACCCACCTGTGCCGGTACAGTAGGCTAAGCATGGTGGGAAATGTAGTTTTCAGGGTTAGGTTGTATCAAGTGATCAAGCCTTTTCTCATATGTGTTAGGAATGCTAAATGCAACTGCATAAATTCAGATACACTAAGGCAATGTATACCGCTGCTTAAGTCCTTTGAGTTAAGTTGTACAATACTAAACTCCATAGAGGAACCCAAACATCGATATACACATTATTTTAACTTCCTGATGGAGGCAGCAGTAGATTAACAACTGTATTCTTTGATGTAAAATTGCTGATTTTCTCTATGGAGTTTGGTGCGTGCAGGGAGTGGTTTATGAAGGAAAACAAGTCACAAATGGCTGTCTCTTGGCAAGGTAAAGCAGAGGAAATATTCATAATATATTGTAGACTTAAAGCGGTATAGTTGATCAAAATCTACTTTTTCACTGGAAACAGTTATTGAGGTCGCTGAACTATCACTTATACAACCAAATCTTAATTGTTAAAATGTTACATGCATCAGCAGCACAGGAGAACAAAACGCTGAGTCATCACTACAGAGATTGGTGGGAGGTTAGTGAGGAGTCATGATGTGCTTGTCTGTGCAGAAACAGTAATGGAGGCTTTGCAGATTGAAGTGGGATTGTGGGTTAACACAGACATCTGTGTCTGTTTATAACAGATGTGTGTAATATTATTTCATATGCAGATAAAGTGGTCAGAAACTTTCACTTTGGCGTGTTATTTTATTGATTTACCTGTTGTCACTACTCTGTCATGTTTGCCGTAACAAGTGCTTCATCTGTTACTGTCATGGACAGACACACTGGCTCCGCCCATCAAGCAGAAGGCCAGATTCAAGATCAAAGATGCCAAGTGCCACCTGAGGCCCCGCAACAAAGAGAAACACAGAGATTCATCCAGGCAGAACCTACAAGGTACAGCAGCTCTCACTCTAATGTGAAGTCAACACTCCTTCACCTCAGTGTGAGAAGAGCCATACACTCACACTTAATATAATAATATACAGTACATTTTCAACTAACTGCACTATTATACATTCTGATATCACTGTTTATTTATTTCATTCCTCACTTCATGTATTTATTCATATTTTTTTTTCTGCTTATTTACATAGTTGACTTATTTATTGCCTTTTATTCTTGCACTTAAAACTAAATGCTACACTTTGATTGGTTCATTTATGTATATTCTGTATCTTACTTGATGTATAATTTAACTATTTTACTTACTTATTATTTACTAATTTTATTTTATTTACCTTTACCTGCATCCATCTATTCTCTCTTTTTTATTATTATTATTATTATTATTTGTTATTATTAAACAAATAAATACACAATAATAACTACCCTAGGATTCTCATATGGAGGATAAAGCGATAGAAGATACTAACAAAAACTACTACACAGTTAAAAATGATTAAACGAGTAAATGATTTCACTGTTGTAAAATGTTATAATAATATTAAAATTCACCACATAGATATAAAAAGGAAGTTTAAAATCATCCACTGATGTTTCTGATTCCATGTGGACTTTTTCAAAACAAGACACAGATTCATTGATGAGCCATAACATTTAATTAAAGCCAATAACAGGTTATAAAATGTATGGAATATGAGGACATGTGTGTGTGTGTGCGTGTGTGAATCACTTTGTTTTACATTTTTGTGTCTTATTTCCGGGTTCTCTGGTTTCCTCCCACAGTCCAAAAACATGCAGAGGTTAATTGGACACTCGAAATCGCACGTTGCTGTGATTTAGAGTGATTTAGAGTGTTTGTGAGTGAATGCTTGTCTCTGTGTGTTTGCCCTGCGATGGACTGGCCACCTGTCCAGGGTGTGACCACACCTTTCTCCCTATGTCAGCTGGGATTGGCTCCAGCAACCCCTGCAACCCTCATTGTTGAGGATAAAGCGGTAGACAATCAATCTTATGCCACACATTCACGTCTTCCACTCTTCTTCTTCTCCTGCAGGAGGCCAGTTCCCCTGCACTGACGACTGCCAGGTGACGTTTGTCAATCTTAAATGTGACTCATCGAAGAAGCGGCGTCGAGGACGCAAATCCCCTTCAAAAGAGGTTTCGCACATCACAGCTGAGTTTGAGATGGAGATGAAGGAGGAGGAAGCCTCAGGTGTAATATTCTTTCTTACCTGTTGAAGAGACTAGCAGATTAGAGATTATTTAAGATTTGGTTTCTATGAAAAAGAATGTTTACCAATTTTTATTTTGGCTCAGACTCGTGTAATGTGGACTGCGTGCGCGAGAGGGTAAAGCAGAAGCTGCAGAGCGCCATGCGGACACTCAGGAAGTCCATCAACAAACAGCAGTTCTACATCCAGTTCTCTGGGACAGAATACGAAGTGGCCCAGAAACCATCCAGAGCACCAGAGGGCGCTGAGGCCTGCAGTACCGGCCAAGTGTTACGAGATGGGAAGTGTGGTAAGTGTGGAGGTCACCGGGAACTACTTCCTGTTAAAATAATCAGGTTCAGTGATTTCAGTTACATTTTTAGTAGTTATTCTTATAAAATAAAATACACATTTTTGTGTTATCTTTAGTTTTAGTAGTAATTCTTACAAGATAAATAAGGGATTTGATGTAATCTTTCATTTTCATACTTATCCTTCAAATTTATCACATAAAATACACGTTTGTAAAGTTAACATTTGTTTTAATAGTGTAACCGAGTGGTTGTTAGAGATGTGAAGCAGCTGACTGGATTTTATTTTCTTTAAACACAATGGTCTCTCACCCAAGATTTCAAACTGGCTTTATAAGAAAAGCTTATTTTTTTACTACTTCCTGTGTAAAACTTTTCCTATAATGCTTGGGAATACAAACTACCTTTTAAGATACATATTACAGGTTTGTAATGTCATTTTTAGTTTTAGTACTTATTCCACAGCTGTCATAATACACTAGCAGTAACAGTAAGTAGTTCCATTTCACACATGCTAACAGATTGTTAGCAGTTAGTGACAAACGTCAGTTGGAGTGGCAGGAAGTGCCGACTACACTGTGTCTCCCTCCTCAGTGAGCTGTGCTGTGGGGACGTACTACAGTGGAGAGCAGGAGCAGTGTGTCCAGTGTCCTCCAGGGACGTACCAGGACACGGTGGGTCAGCTGTCCTGTGAGCCGTGCCCCAGCACGGATGGACAGAGTGTCGCTGGAGCCAAGAATGTGTCTCAGTGTGGAGGTAACTTACCATCCCATGCTTCTTACATTCATGAGGTTTGTGTTGACACACACAGTCAGTGTCTTATATACAGCTGGTTGCACGGTGCTCAAACCTTACAACAAAATGTTAGTTCACACTCAGTGAAGAAAAATAGATTTTAGTATCTTAACACTAGGCTCAACTAATAATCTCCTTGACCTGCTCACATCTACTTTGTCTCAAGCATATGTTGAATACTATATCTTTCTTTTAAACAACATTTCCCAACTGAAAACTGAAGTTTGTAACTATTTCATTGCCCTGTACCAAAGTCCATCAAGAAAATCAGTGTTTTTAGCTCACTAGGACATAGGAGCTGCTGGTCTGCTGCTGCCACATTTGACAAGTGGATAAGGATGTCAAACGTGATAGTCAGCAGTGGATCAACAACGCCATGTGTTGTGATGTAAAATTACGGGTAAAAGGTGTCTCATGGTGAGTTAAAGCTGCAAACATATTTTTGATATCATAAACCAAAGCAGGATCCTGATCTTGAGCTGCTGCACTCACCATTTGCCCTGAACAGAAATGGGTAATTAAAAGTGCTTGGATTTTGTGACGGATAGAAGTTAAGTGTTAAATGTCTCCCGCTACTGATGTGGCCTTCTTACAACACCACCTACTGTTTAATTAAATTCAATTCAAAGTGTTTAATGTCAGAAAACATGTTTCTCTGCGCAATGACATTCTTTCTTGCTGTCCACACAAATGCAGAACAAATGAAAGAATTAGGTAAATAGTTTTAATAATAAAATAACACACAACAAGGACAGAAGGCATCATGTAAATAAATAAATAAATTAAATAAACATCTGACATATGATGTAGTGGAAATATAGCAAAATGTCCTCAGTGCAACATTGCATTACAAGTCAGCTACAGAGTCTGTGGGAAAGAAAGAGTTTTAAAGTCGGGAGGTTCTAGATTTCACACTTCTGTACCTCCAGCCTGAAGGTAGAAGTTTGAACAGTCCGTGTTGAGGGTGGGAGGGGTAGATGATGCTCTGCAGAGAGGGCAGTGGAGCTCTGATGAGCTTCTCTGCAGTCTTCACCACTCTCTGCATCTTAAGCTGAGTCAACACATTTAGAACTTGAGTTTGGCTGAATTGATCCTGCAAAGTCCTTGAAAAGTCCTTGCATTTGATGTCAACCAAGGTGTGGGAAGAACCACACTTAAAAACACCTTCAAAAAAACCCTTTCTGTTTTATTAGTTTCTTCTGGACACTAATATGTTTTATGTGATATCATATGTGATACCTGCTTTGCGGTTCAGCTGTCAGGTCGTCTCATTTTCACTGCCTTAGTGCAAGAAGGTGCAATAATTGTCTGAATTCATGGCTAATTCCAGTCAGCATGTGTTAATATTAAGAGGCTTACCTACTGTTGAACAACACCCTGTGGTCATCAGAACAGACTGAGCGTGGGCAACACTCACAGTGTTAGTGTGCGCAGTCACCATCTCTTTGTTGAAATCATCCATTGAGATTATTACTGAACAATCCCTCTTATCTTGTATAACTTGTGCTCTCAGGTCAGTGTCCAGCAGGTCACTTCTCTGCTGACGGCTTCCGTCCATGCCGTCCATGTGTGCTGGGCTCGTACCAGCCTGAGCCAGGCCGAGTGCTCTGCTTCCCGTGTGGAGGAGGCCTCATGACCAAGTACGAAGGATCAATGTCTTTCAGGGACTGTGAGGCCAAAGGTGAGGCCATGTCTGTTTTTTATGTGTAACTGCTCATGTGTCTTTAAGACCCCAAGCTTGCCTCTATTTGAAACAAATGTAGTTTTTGTTTATGTCTTCATGGGAGAGGTTTTCATATAAACCCTCAACAGGCTTTGATTCACTCAAGCTTCTTCTTCAATCGTTCTTGTGTAAGGAACACCTTCTGACCTCAGAAATTCCGAGGTCTGACAACCAATGGAATGTACCATTACTTACTTTATAAATAAAAAGTATACAATTTAAAGTACTTGTGTTGGGTTGCACAAGATTTTTCAAAAGACAAAGTGGGCCTCTGGGATCACACGGTAGTACAGAGAGTAGCATTTTTGCAGCACCGGTTCAGATCTTGGTTAGGTTTCCGAGTTTCTGGGGGTATTCTCCAAATGGGGTTAACTTCATGTGAGTGTGGATTCTGTGGTACTCTGGTTTCCTTCCACAGTCCAAAAACGTGCAGTTTAGGTAAATTGGACACTGTAAATTGACCTAAACTGCATGTTTTTGGGTTCCACCTTTCACCCAGTGTTAGCAGGGATTGGCTCCAGCACCTCATGAACCCCATGTGAAGAATGAAGCAGTAGATAATAAATAAATGAAATACCAAGGATTGGTTCTTGCTGATCTGTATCACAGATTGTGTGATGTATCTTGACCAGTTATTGATGTGGTTATCCGGCTCGTACCGTATGTACACTGACTCTGTCTCCTCCCTCCCCAGTTCACTGTGCTCCTGGACACTACTACAACTCCAGTACCCACCGTTGTATCCGCTGTCCGGTCGGAACCTACCAGTCTGAGTTTGCGCAAAACTACTGCATCACCTGCCCCGGGAACACCACCACTGACTTTGATGGTGCCACCAACGTCTCTCACTGCAAAAGTAACGTAGACCATTACATTTAGTATATTAGAATTAATGAGTTTTACAAAGGAAAACAGTGGTTGTTTCCGCATGAGTTTAAGTGTGATCTCTTCTGTTATCCTGTCCTCAGACCAGCTGTGTGGAGGTGAGCTAGGAGAGTACACAGGCTACATTGAGTCTCCTAACTACCCTGGAGATTATCCCTCCAATGTGGACTGTGTCTGGACCATTAACCCACCACACAAGAGGCGGATCCTCATTGTAGTACCAGAGATCTTCCTCCCCATGGAGGATGAGTGTGGAGATGTACTGGTCATGAGGAAGAGTGGTAATCAGATATTCTGATACATAAGCTGAAATTCTCATGTATATACAGTAAAAACTGAGCAAGTGCATTCTTTGCTGGGCCTCGTCACTACAGCAGTGGTGTTTATACTCAATTTCAACATTGATTGGTTTTCATGCCCTTAAAATTATATTGTGATCCATCATTACATAGGGGCTGAGCATTGGCCTTGCAAGTGAGGGATGTTTGTTTGAATTCCTGCCAGATCTTGCTGGAGTAACCCTGAGCAAGGTACCCAATCCCCATTATTAGTTGGTCACCATTCTAAATTGACCACATCCACAGGGGGGCCACATCCAGTGTACCTCTAGTGTCGGTTCCAAGCCTGGATAAATGGTAAAAATAAATGTGTTCACAAAATACGTGAAATAGCATTAACAACATTTGTCATGACATTTATGATGCAAAATGGATCTATTAATGGAAACCCCTCCATTTATTTCATTGAGCTTCCTTGTCTATAAGTGGCCTTTATTTAACAGGTGATAGATCTTTGCTCCTCCCCCAGCCCTGCCCACCTCCATCACCACCTACGAGACGTGTCAGACCTATGAGCGGCCCATCGCCTTTACCTCTCGCTCTCGTAAGCTCTGGATCCAGTTCAAGTCCAATGAGGGCAACAGTGGCAAAGGCTTCCAAGTTCCATATGTAACCTACGATGGTAAGTCATCTAATTGTTACTGATATGCGTGATAAAATTTAATATTCATGTCAAATCAGTGCATGAATTGAAAAAAATGAGTCAGTGTCCCCCAACATCAGCTAGTATTAGCAAATGTACTATATAAGTATAATATTGTGAATCAACATTTATTAAAATATAAAAGGAGATATTAGTTAAATTTAAAATGGCTATGTTTCAGTCGATTAATGATGTTTTCTACAATGTTTAAGCCAAAAATAGCCAGATTTTCACTTATCCAATATTGCTATCCTGTACCTAAAGAATCAATGCAAACTTGTGTATGTTACATTAGGGTCTCAGAAAAGCAGGTCAGGTCAGTGGTATGTCACATTCACAATTTGCTTCTTGCATACTATTATTATAGTAGTGTGGAACAAATAATAGAGGTGGGCCATGAGGAATGACAGTGTAACTTGGGAGTGCTAATTCTGTGGACAAACCCACTTCAGGCAAATTGTATAATCACTTCAATCACAATTCAACTCTAATGTGTTCCAGAGGATTACCAGCAGCTGATAGAGGACATAGTACGAGATGGCAGACTATACGCCTCTGAGAACCATCAGGAGATACTGAAGGTATTGACAAATGAACCATTCACAGTATTTCCAGTGTTACTTTGCTTCAAATGCAACCCATGAATGTTCTTTTAGAGTAGAATAGAATGTCTTTTTGTCATTGCATTGAGAACAATACAACATTTAAAACGGCTCTCTCCACCATCACTCCCACACTTCCTCACACATACAAAATAAATAATATGAAGACTATAATTAAGTGCATAAGATATTCAAATTGCATTGTAGTGATTGCACACACAGCTGAGGGATAGAAGCTGTCCCTCAGTCTCGTGGTGTGTCACTTCAGGGCCCTGTGGGGCCTTCCAGGGTGTAGTAATGTGAAGACATGATGGAAAGGGTGAGGATTCTCACTGCTAATTCTGCAAGCTTTGCTGGGACAGCATGACCTGTAGATGTCTTTCAAGGGGGTGGGTGGGGTTGTGCTGTGTTAACTATCCTCTGGAGAGCTGCCCTGTCTTCATACAATTTCCAAACCATGCCAGGATAGAGCAGTGATAAAAAGTCTTCAGATCTCTGCCAAGGCTTAAATACTTTGTTGCCTGCATTTTGCATACTGGCACCTGTTTACATCTTGCATAAGCATGAAATTTCATCTCTTAAGATGTTCAATGGGACATCAGTGGGATCTTGTTCAATGGGACTGAACCACGTTAAATTTAAATTGTCCCCAAATACATAATCTGAAGAGGATCTGGCTAAAACTTAATCTGATGTTAGTGTGTCTGATTCTGCTTACACATACCAATATTTTCTTTCTTTCTTGTTTTTATGTCAGGGATGTCTTAAAAATTGGGTTAGTGGGTAGATTCATAGATGAGTAAATTTAATGGGAACATTCTTTCAAAAAATTGAGATTGATCAGTCAAAAACTGTAGACAACATAACCTCCTTGGTGAAAGTAAATAGTTGCCCCGTGTGATGTGGCCGCACCATCAAGGGTTGTCTTCCATTACAAAATAAAGGCGCAAAGAATTTCTGTTCTTTAAGATTTATCAAACGTGGTGACATCCGTTGTACCCTGTATCTTTCTCACAGGACAAGAAGCTGATAAAAGCCTTGTTTGACGTACTGGCTCACCCCCAGAACTACTTCAAATACACGGCACAGGAGTCCAAAGAGATGTTTCCTCGCTCCTTCATCAAGCTGCTGCGCTCCAAAGTCACCAGATTCTTACGACCGTACAAATAGACTGACCCTCTCCCCCTTACTGTTCCGTGAAAGACCCTCATCATCCCATATCATTCCAGCTCCCCTGCCTGGATCAAATCATCGATGTGCCCGTGACTTAACATCTTGGTATTTTATATTTGTCCTCAATTTGTCACATGTAGCCTTTCCTCATCTTTGACCCATTTATGTAGTAATATATGATTAACCCAGCCCCCTCCTCTTCGTGCTGCTTTTTCTCTAAGGTTTGACTGATATGGGTTTTGAAAGGCCAGTATTAATAATTTAATAAGGTTGTGGAAGAACCATGACATATTGTGTGTGTGTATATATTGTTTTAAATTTGACACTTGATTGTTGAATTCAAAAATTCAATACAGATTTAAGAATTTCTAACCAAATCAAAAATATAGTCTTTACAGTGATATATACTTTACTATGGATTTCAAAACAATGATATAAATAAATCACTGTCACTGTATCTTCAGACACAGCACTGATCTCACACGAGGCCTCATCAGGTTTTACCATTACACAAAGTTAAAGCAGACAAAATTACTCTTATAAAATGCCATTTTTCTCCATTATGCATCATAAATCACTCTACAGAAGTGGTATGGAGCAGCAGTCAGATGAATGTTGGGAAATGAATACCTTTTTAAGGTGGCAACTCAAAGGTCCAGTGTGTAGAATTCAGACATTGAATACAATATTTATAATTATATGTCATTGAGTTATTCTTACCTTGAAACCTTTAAAGTGAACTAGGAGTGGGTCCATGGAGTCTCTCATGTTGTACCACCATGTTTGTACAATAGCCCTGAATGGACAGATTTAAAGTGATGTTTCCTGAAGGCCACCATAGTTTCTTATATACACATGGGTGGAGACAATTATCCAAAAGATCATGTAGGCTCAAAATCTGGCAACTTTACTTTGACATATGAAATCTACACAGATTTGATAGTTAGCATTTTGATGAAGCATACCTGTTAGCTCTCTTCTCTTGCTAATAGTGCACTGACATACTTGCTGGAAGCGTCTGTTGAAATGCTGCCTAGTTACTTTTAGTCACATGTGACTGAACCACAGTGTAGTTCAGACACAGGTGACTGGGTCCCCTGCTTGCACTGGAGAAGCTAAGAAATCCTTAACTTTCCAAGCAGCAGTGGAAGTGCAAGAGACATTTTTATGTCTAAAACAGCAAACTGCCCAAAAGAAGGTTTACCATTTTTTACCTCATGCTGGCGGCTTTGTTGAACAGAGTGCACCCCCAAAACATCTTGCATCACTTTGGCAACTTCCACAAAGTTGGCCTTGACATGATACTGATTTAGCAGTTTCTTACATCTGCCTCCAGCACATGTATGTGTGATTTATTAAGTATAAATCATCCATAAAGCATTCATGAAATTCATTGCTTAATAGAGTGTAAAGTGTGAACGCTAATTTGGGGGTTGGTGTTTTTTTTTTACTCTTTCTTGATTGGGTGTTGTGACTCCTGGTCCACACTGATCCTCATAAAGGCAGATACTTGTTTGAACCCGAAGACATAGCCTGTCTTTATGTTAGCTTGGCTAACGATTGGAGGCCTCCTTTCCACCTGGCATTAGAATACATTTTCTGTGATCAGATAGCGATTGAAGCAGGGGAAGAAGATCTCGTTGCATTGCACTTTTGCAATCCACGCTTGGGTGTATATACACCTGTACTTACATGTGGTCAGGCGGTATTCAATTGCAATCCGATCACAGAAAACACATTTCAATGCCAGGTGTAAAGGGGGCTGTAGTGTTGCAACAGGGCAGATGAGGGCTGAGAGAGGGCCTTCAAAATCAACCTATTACATTAGTCCACAACAACAACAATTTAGTGAGAACCACCTTAAATGTTATGATTTTTTTGTGCTTTTAATCTGTAAAGATTTAGTAACATTAGTCATTTAAGGATACAGTAAAGTGTTTGTCCAGTATTAAATAAAAGGCCAGTATCAGCAAACGCATATGTCAGTCAAACCCAATTTCTGCGTACTTGATATTATATGTTCTATTCTTCTAATGGTGCGTTCCATTTGTAGTCGGAGCTCTGGATTTATAACTCAGATCAACCTCACATAGTTAGGATTCCAAAAGGGCTGCCACTGTGCAAACACTGTTGCTTTTATTGTTAATAGCACTTCTGTCACATAGGTTTCAGTGTCAGTGTGCACCAAATTCCATGTAGAGCATTGTTATCGACTGGTATTGCTAACAGAGCATTGTGTTTCAGACGTCTCAACTGGAACGTAGTGAACTTGGGAGTAACGCTACTCCCAGTTCCGGGTTCCGATGTAGATGGAACGCAGCAAAACAATTCCCACATTTCTGCACTGTCCCTCACTATTTTGCTTTTCCCTCTTTCGACTTTCATCACGTTATTTCTGCTCTGCCTTTGTGTCGTTTTGTTTTTGTAATATTTATACTGAACATGTCTGAAGCCCATATCGCAGACGCTATAGATACAACATAGGTATGAACATGGAAGATGTGTTCGTTTTTGTGGAGATACACAGGTGTCAATACCTTCAGAGTGAATTGATTTGTCCAGATTTTTTCTTGTTTTTAATTTTTTGTCCTGATGTGCACACGACAGTAAGGTGAAAACATTAGGTGCACTTAAAAACACATTTTAACATGGGAATTATATGTAAAGCAATGTAAACCATTGGGTGCTTTAGCTGTTGCCTTGGAGCACAGCGAAAGGATGAAATGGGGGTGAATGAAAGTCTATATTATAATTTTCTAAATTAAAAAATACATATGTAACAAGATGAGATAAACTACCTACAAGTAACAGAGTGTTACTTTAGAGATAAATGTTTGTGATGTAACTAATATTTGGAACTTTAATTGCACTTGAATTTTATATGTTAAACTTACGGGGGGAAGTTACATTTGTTACCTTTGTTACGGTTTATGTGTGTTGTTTTGAAATGTGCCGCATGTGGCAGCGATGAGCGAGAGAGAGAGAGAGAAAGATGTTTTCCTGTTGTTGCCCCGAAACAGCAAAACCCCCACATTCATGCACACGGCGAGGAAAAGCATTAACATCGCACAACCTGAGTTTGTACGTGACAAGAAAGCACACAGAGGAAATAAACGACGGCGTAACATTACACCACACTGCAGTGTTGCGTCTCCACGGCCCAGTCCTGCTTTCATCCCTCACTCATGTCCTATAGCTGCCAGAGAGAGGAAGCGTCACCGTAACGGCTTCTTGTATGATGGCACCACATACATACAGCACTACTACAGTATACACAGTAGTAACTAATATGTGCATTCATCAGTTTGCACTCTCTCTCCATTACGTACAAAGTGAAGTGTGTATACTATGCTTTTCTTTTATAACCCAACTAAATGTTTTTGTGTCGTTCCCATTGGTACTTACGGTACATGTCTATGAAATGCTATACTGCATATCAGAAATGGAGACTATATCTGCACAATGCGAATGGAGTTGTGAGTGTTTGGTCTGGAGGTCAGTGTTAGGGAAAGGGACACAGTCTGTCTGAGTGTGTGTAACACTTGCTGCTTTATCCGGTGAACATTTTCTGTGTTTTGTTGTTTCTAAAAAAAAAATAGCTTCCCTCCGACAAATGATATAAAAACATGTGTATGTAACATTAATGTTTCTTTAGAGAATCAGAGCTGATCAAAACCCATTGATAGTGGATGAAATCACTATCCTGCATGTTTAAGCTCATTCTTTTTCAAAGCACACTTAAGGTGTTCGTTGATTTCAGGGCACTGTGGAATTAAATTTGTTGAGATTTGCAGCATAAATAATAAAGAGAAAATCCAACCACAGTGGACAATGAGGGGCTTAGTTTATTGTAATTTTCTAAGTTAAGTTTTTTGGTGTGTTGCAAACACTGGGTCGGGACCCAAAGAGGGCTCCCAGGAAATTGCAAACAAATTTGCAGAGGATTCCAAACCTTTTAGTTCAGATTTAAGATTTTCGTCCCAAGATTTACTTGGGAACGATTTGTTTACCAATTAAAAACAAATACAGATACGGCTGCAAATGCAGTGTTACATATATATACAAATTTGCTCTTGTCACGATTAATGTTTGTGAATTGGGTTACAATAGTTTGCCATAGAGGTAACGCTGTGCACTTTGAATAAACTGCATTGTATTGGAGTGGATTAGTTGCTTAGTGTAACATACTGTTACACTTAGTTGCTACACTTTTCTCGCACTGTGTGCAGTCAAGTCTGGATAATGTTTAGCTTTCCAGGCAGCCAATCAAATTATTTAATAGAAAATTTCAGCACAGTTGTAGCCAATTAGGTTTATGTGTTTAATATCAAACAGTACACCATCCAGATGAGGTTGTGCTCCATGTTGTCTGTGTAATTGTTGGATAGCATGCACCCAATTTCAGATACTACTTCTATGTGAAAGTCACGCATGTAGCCAAAATAAATTTAGCAATGTACACTATCTGAAACTGACAAAACTATTTTGACTTCATATCACATATCTAATCACAATGAACTGATTGGGATGAATAAAAACATTGACAAAATGCAACATTTCTGTTACGTTTCTGAGCGATCTAGCACCAGGTCCATTTGACTGCCGTTGTACTTCAGCAGTTACTAGCAAGCCAAAACAGGGCAATGAAAGTGAGTGAGCATCTCTACTGAGGGACTTTTCATGTCTCTGCACATTCATTCCATAGTAAACTGAAATGCAACCAGCACTAGGAAATGAAATATCTCATGCTTTGGAGAAGAGTCAGCACTCACATGAATTAAAATGGCTGAAAAAATTTATATTTTTATTGGAATTGGCTGATAATCATCTGTTAGAGTAGATGTACATTTTATGCACCATAACCCTAAATGTCTGTCCGATTATTTTCCAAAATAAAAGCATTGTGTTAGGGTGTCGTTCCAAGCCTTTACCAAATTGCTGCCACACAGATGTATTATGGTACAACTACTCCCGTAAGTGGGGATTGTTCACTATGGTGTTATGAAAACAATTATATGAAATGTTCTAAAATGTATAATTGACTTTTTTTTTTCTTCCTGAGAATGTATTCTGTTGTGAATGAATGAATGACATGTGTATCTGAGATGGAATGTGTGAGCAGCAGGTGTGTGTGTGAGTGTGAGCATTGAGTTTTTGTGTGTGGTGACAGTGATAAAGAGACTGTGTGTATGTGTGTGTGTAGTCCATTTTTGTAGAGGAGTAATTTTAACGTTTGTGTTAGTCAGTTGTACCCAAAGAGAGAAACTGTAACGCAGTGTTGTGCCATTGTTTGGTCCATGAAACTCCAATACTGAACAAATTAAAACAAACAGTAGCAGAAAACAGACTGAACCTTTGTTGTCGTCTCTTTTGTGTGTCCACACTCATAGTCTGTGAACAGAGGAGCGCTGAACTTTCCACACAATACGCCTTCAGGAAAATTTAGCTGACTCCACTACGGGGTGCTTATGTTGAAGTAAGACAATCTGCACAGGCTGGGAAAACTTGATCTACTAGCATTTATACAGTAGCAGCCCAAAAACCACAGCCTGAGAGACTGACTGGATTGTTTCACATGAGACTGTTGTATCAGAAATATGAGCAATAACAAAATAATTTACAATGTGATTTGAAAAAGGTGTGTTAAATCTCTGAAAAACATAGCTGCCAACAGAGGCACAAGGAAAACCAGATTTGAGCTACTTTTGGCTGCATTTTGTTTTTTAATGAGCATCATCCACGGCCTGTTTTCCTTTGTTTATGCCACAATATATACTATATGTATATATATATATATATATACATATATATGTATTATATTCAGCGTTAGACAGCCTTTTCTGACTGGAAACTCACTCTCAGCTCCTCAGCAGCTCTTGACTGAACCATCCCCCAGTCTTTTCCCCCAGAACAGCAGTTAACTTCACACCAATGTGACACTGTAAAGATATTGTATTTTTAGGACATACTGTATATAAAAGCATTGCTCATGCTTGGATTAAACATTAATTGGAGGAGCCAGAGGCCTAAAACTCAGTCTTCTTCCTCATTATACTACACTTGTCAGCTGCTTCACTGTCGGCCATTAATCATTTGTGACAGGCATATCTGACTTTCCCTATGTGATCTTTGCAGGACGTCCAATCAGCAGCATCTGCAGGCTAATGCGTCTGTGCCAGATGTAGAGAAAGAAAGATTTCTTACCCTTCATCAGAAAGAAAGAAAGAAGGAAAGAAAGAGAGAAAGAAAGAAAAACAAGAGTGTTTAGATGCCATTGGTCTCATGTTGCCTGGCCTCCTGCCCATCCCCCTGAACTTACCCATGTGACTGCTCAGCTTACAGGTAGAGCCGTCTGCCTAAGTCCGTTTTCCACTGGATTTATGTGGGCACATTATTCTGTTTGGACTTGTTGTTGATCTGTTTTCTTTACCTTAGGTTTTAATTTCTCTGTCTGGTTTTCTCTGCCTGGTTTCCTGTTTTATTTTGTAGTTTTTCCTTGTGTGTACCATTTTGCTTCCTGTCCTGTCTTCCCTTTTTATTTATTAAATTCTGCCCTCCACAGTTTGAAGCCCTGAATCACAGGTTCTTCCTGCCCCCTAAAATCTGACTGCTGGTTTAACCCCTAATCAGCCAAAACATCCTGAAAATATAATAGATTTATTTACACTAGGTCTGTGCCGATATTGTCCAACACTTCATTTCGATATCAACTAATACTTCCAATACTCCTATTATATATATATATATAACTCAAGCTCACCACAATATATACCAAGCATTTAATCAAACATTTTGGGCGAAATCCACAAATTACTTTATCGGGTTTTCATTATCGGCAGAAAGACTGATACCAATATGAACAGAACGTTACTAGGCTAATATAGGGCCGATACTATCGGACATCCCTAATTTACACATATCTGCTATGAAATGAATATAATATGGGGGTGTAATGGTATGTGTATTTGTGCCAAACCGTTCGGTACAGGACATTTGAACTACAGTAGCAGCAGAGAAAGTGACTTTACTTTGTATTAGTGTGACAGTTGTGTGCGTCAAGTGTATTTGTCCCGAAATGTCCTGTCCGGTTCGGCAGGAATACACCCCTAATAAATATAGAAGGTCAGATAAGCATAAAAATATGAGGTCACAAAAATGCCACTGTCTTATCTGGAATGACTGTTCAGTAGTAGAGTGAAGTTGTCTTTCAACCTGAAGGTTGTTCATTTGATTCCTGGCTCCGCTAGCCAACATGCCACAGTGGACAATGCCAATTCAAAGATTACCAGGCGGAGCCTAACCCTCTGTCACTGCCAGAACGTGTGGATTTTTGAAGTGAATTGCAAGGGAGTTTGTTATTTTAAAAAAATAATATGCATTGCTGTACATTTAAATAGCCAACAGTGGGTCAAATGAGCTCAACCAAAACATCTACCCCTAATGCAGCAACTTTATTGCTGGACAACACAATAAAGTCAAATCTTGACATACATTTTATTTTACTTAACATGACATTTCAAATTCACATTTTTGTTTCTGTGATTTCTAATACACCTGCTCCGGTTCTGGTCTTTCATATGGACACGTTTGTTGCGAATTACTGATTATTATTTTTTTTTTTATTGAACAAGTATAATATACAGAACCAACAAAGTATATATTGATGCAGAATCGAAAAATGCACAGATCAAAATCAAAATATTGTAAAACAAGGATTTTAGTTCCAGTAAGGATCTCTCTAAGGAAGTCATTTAGCAAATGTTTGTCTGAGAAAACACTGGCTTATCTGTTTCCATCTGGCATCAGTGCAGGTAGGACTCAAGTGTCTTTTCACAAGTTGAACTAACTCTTGGGGAATAGCACGGGTTACAGTGTTAAATTCTCTGGATCATAAAATAGCACATTACCAGTTTCATCAAAGAGATAAAGGACATGTTCGATGTCTCTTTCAAACCATTTATGACAACAATAAGGATAAGTTTCTAATAGGAATATTGTTGTTATTCCAGAGCAGAGGTGGTGGCGTACTGATCGACGACATATCCACACGTGACACCGTACGACGTTCTCCTCGGCAGGTTTGTATTATCCGTGGCACGATCCACTCTCTATGTTCTTAGGCAAGACGACACCTAACCCCACGTTGCTCCAGGCGGCTGTACTGGCAGTGTGTGAATGGGTATGAAATGTGTGTGTTTAAAAAAAACTGCTGCACGTAGATATGCACTGTATGAACATGTGAGTGAATGGGTGAATGGCAAACATGTATTGAGTATAGCAACTTTTGAATGGTCACCAAGACTATGTCAATACAGAGCCCTGCAGGTTAACTGTGGTTTCATGAATCGTCCAGCAGAGGGCAGAATCACACAGGCTGTGACTCCGGATGCTTCTGTCCACTCTAGGATTGTGATGTGTTTGTTTAGCCCATTATCAGCCTGAGTCCCAGTCCAATAACCTGCAGATTAACAGGAGCAGAGGCAGTGAAAAGCTGTTCTGTTGCAGTTTGCCTGATTATCTCATTTACTGCAAGTAAATGATAAGGAGAAATCCAATCTTTCTAGTTTTCTCTTTCATTTATTGATCTTTTTTTCCCTCTTTTGCATACAAAACCAATGAGAAAGTGATGTCCTGGTAACTATAGAAACCATAGGGATGACGTACACTTGTATCACAGAAAATAAACTCTGCATTCATAATAATACAGCACCTTTTAAACTTTTGAAATACACATCAGAATGGTTCTACTTTCAGAATAGGGTTTGATAACCATCATCTGGGTTATTTGGGCTGGTTGTTATGTTAATATGCAGGATTTCTTTTTGTGTGTGTCTCTGCCTAAAAGCTTTTTTTTCCCCCCTGTCCATGGTTATCTTTTCAATTTCCTCAAAACAAACATATATTTCTTCCGCCTCTGGAGTGAAATAATTCCACTTTCCCTGAGTCTGAGATGTTGAGAAATGTGGCAGAAATGAGACAAAAGAGGCACATTCATGCTCTGACATCAACTAAGTAGGAAAATTCAACATATAAAAGAAGCAAATAAGTTAATACGTTTAACATGTGAAATTACAATTTAAGAAATGAATAACACTGAAGAACAATTTGAAGAACACTTACGGAAAAGAAAAAAAAACATACCTGAATCTATTAAGTTAAGAGATTTTTAAATTAATCCTCTGCAGAGTATAATTAAAAATCCATTAAATCATATTGAAGCAACTATTTAAACCGTTTGTCCTTTTCAACAAAACAAATTACACAAATGGTAAATAATATTATTCAATAAAAATCCTTAAGCAGTATACTGTACAGCAGCTATACATACTGAGAGCAATATTGCCATGCATGATGAATATATCACTAATATGGTGACAAATTAATCTCACATATTGGAAAATCCAGATTAGGCAAACTGGACACTCAACATCATATATGTGAGTGTGAGAGTGAATGGTTGGCCCTGTCATGGACTGGTGTCCTGTCCAGGGTGAAGCCTGCCTTTCGCCCTATGTCACCCTCATGTGGAGGATAAAGCAGTAGAAAATGGATGGATTGCAAAATAGTACAAAAAAACTTGTAATACAGCACATGTTTAAATACTTGTATATGTAAATACATGTAGCACATGTTTAAATACTTGTATACTTTATAATCGCTGTTCCATCCTTCAGTTATAAAACTGTTATTGTACATTTTGAAATGTTTCCTTTTGCATTTTCTGTTTATTTTATATTGCATATGTCATTATAATGTCCAACTATAATTTGTGTATGTATATATATAATTTAATCTAATCTAATCTATAATGTGTGTTTTCTTTAACTATTACCTCTGAATATATTTCCTTTACAAATTCTCACTGTTTTTTCAACTTTAAATCAGAGGTCTCAATCTCCGGCTGCAGGCCACATGTTGCCCCCCCTCCTAATTGATCTCATTGACCCACCACTTAAATGTGGTATTTATAGATTCACTTTGCTAATAAATGTGTTTTTTTTTTATTGTGAATTATACAAAAAAAACACAATATAGTGTAAAAATATTGTCAGAATCATGTTTGTTTTTACGAACGATGTGAAGCTCATGTGACCCCATTGTAATCTGAGTGCAAGACCCCTGATTTAAATCTTCCTGAGAGACAGCATGTGATCAGTATAGTAACAGATTTTAGATTTCGGGGGGGATGAGGGGTTGGAGGAGTAACTGAGACAGGAAGACAGAGTCCAGCAGGCAGCATTTGGGCCCCATATAAGGGTTATATTTAGCCTGACAATACGGGTCCTAAACGGCTTTTTCTGTGGTTTTCATGGTGGCTTCACCCGTGTCTGCCCATAGCCTTTCTAGGCTATCTGGGTACTAAGTGGCCCCTGAATGGGCATTATGCAGGCGCATATGGTTTCAGTAACACCGGAGGGGCCACCATGAAAACCGCGGGACCCAAACTGTCAGCTCTAATTTAACCCTAATGGTATCCACACGGACATTAGCTTCGAAGTGAGCTGCGGTGATTTGTGACTGTGTGCCCGAGAATGAGCTGTGGCAGAGCCGCGGCGCGCGGCAGCTACCCCGGGTCCTCCCTCCATCCTTCTCTCCTCTGCCTCACACACAGAGCGAGAGCGAGAGAGAGAGAGAGAGAGAGAGAGAGAGAGAGGGAGAGGAGGAGGAGGATCTTCACCACGCTGCACCGGTGCACCACGGGGTGCGCATTCAAACTGACCAGCGCGTCTCTCACTCAGCAGCAGCAGCAGCAGACACTCGCACCTCCACTGCAGCTTCAGGAGAACAGGAGAAGTGGAGAACAGGAGCAGTAAGCAGGTAGGTTCCATTCTCTTCTTCATTATCTGCACGCGTCCATGCTGTTCAGACTGAGGCTTTCAGCTCATTCCCAGGCTCTGAAGCTTTTCACTGAGCTGTGTTTCTGCTCAGGTCAGTGAGGTCTACTGTGCTCAGCTCAGCTGGACTTGTCTACATTCACCCACAGATACATGACACTCTCCAGCGGCAGCAGCATCAGCATCAGCATCATCATCATCATCAGCAGCAGCAGTGCTTTAACGTTAGATCACATTTCAGGAGCAACACATCACATCTAAAGGGCAATGTTGTGTGTGCCGCAGCTGCTGCTGGTGCAGTCACTGGGTTCAAATGTCTGAAAAGTTTGAATTCAGCTTCCATGTGTTCACGAAAAACAAAACCGCTGCAAAAATCCTGCAGCTACTGTTGCAATATGCCAGATTATTTCCTGCACGCGAGGGAAAAAAGGACACAGTGGACACAGAGCGGATATTTCATGACAGCATTTTAAGCATTGAACTGATTTTTGAATATTCTGATATTGATTTAGTGTTCCTTTAATTGCTTATACTTTTTAAAAAAGAACAATAATAATTAAGAATGTACTCCACACTTTTTGTCGATTGCTGGGAAAAGTGAACATATTTTGGATTGGATCCCCACAAGGCAACAATAGTGCAAGTGTAAGAATTAAGAAAGTGAACTGGACGAAAAACATAACAGCACAATGTCACATCAAATGTTTTCTTTTGCTTAAATAAAGAACTTAATGGAACATTTCAATTTACCAAGTAAGGTGAAACAAGAATAGACCGACCTTAGATAAAACATTTAAACATAGATCTATGCCTATATGATAAAAGTCAACACCACTTGTTTTCCCTCTCATTTATTTATTCTTTTATTCACATATTATTCTATTAGTATTCTGATTTTTTTTGTTTGACTGGATTGAAATTTTAAGGACATTTCTGCCTACAGTCATTTGTGTATATCACACTATACTTTAAGTGAAGACAGCAGCTGTATGAATATGAATATGAATGACAAGTCGAGTCAATAAGAGCTTTTTTGTCCTTAAATGAACAAGCATTCAAACAGAATTCCCATCTCACCTTATTGTCCGAACTGTAAAGATAAATAAAAAGATGTTTAAAACTTGATGAAAGTGGTGCAATGATTTTAAAACCTGTACGGTCTGTTTGAATAATGTGAATGCAGTCGTTAAAGTACAAGCATGACATTGATATGTATTAAAATTTAGAAACAAAATCACTGAAATAAATGTAAATCAAGCCAAAATAATGTCAGCAATATAAATGAAATTAAACCATGAGCTATTTTCTTCTTTTTTTTCCTCTGTGAATGCATATGCCACTAGAGGCAAAACATTAAAAATATGAGTCCAGAAAAATGGATCAGAATATACATTTATTAACCTTTGCACTTAGCGTAGACAAACAACCAGAGTTTTAAATGAAGCTGGATTTTTTTTTAAAATATAATTTTCTCTAGAAGCAAAGGTGGCCGTCCCAGGATTAAATGTTGCTGTTGTACTTTTCTGCAAACCACTCACTGAAAAATATGGACACAAAATAAGGACATTTCTGTACCTGATGGTACACATTTGGAGAAAGTTCCCTTCATTAGTCCATTGTTGTGCTTGGAGAAGCTAGAAATGTACCTTTTGACAACCAGAAAGGCTCCTAAGTGAATTCAATCAAAAAAAGGAACACATTACCATTTTCACCCCGAGGTTACAGACACACACATCTTTTAGGGCTCTGAATTGTATTTAAAATGGTCAAATTTCATGTGGTACTTTCATGAACAGGTAAAAAAATTGGGTATTTGTACCTGTTTATACACACCAGGGCTGCAGCGATTGTTTTATTATAAATGGATTACCAAATGAATCGCCACCTATTTTGATTACTGATTTATCAATTCGAGTCCTTTTTTCAATATTTAATTCAAGCTTTCTGATTTGACACCTTAAATGTGAATATCAGCTGGTTTCTTTGCTCTATATAACACATAGATCATTAAAACTGAATAGATTTTGTTTGTTTGCATGTTCTCCCCGTGTGTGAATGGGTTTTCCGCCCACAGTCCAAAAGCATACACTATGGGGATTAAGTAAATTGGTCACTCTAAATTGACTGTAGGTGTGAGAGTGAATGGTTGTTTGTCTCTATATGTGGCCCTGTGATGGACTGACGGACTCCAGGGTGGAGCCCGCCTATCGCCCTATGTCAGCTGAGACTGGCACAGCACCTCCCACGACCCTCCTGTGGAGGATAAAGCGGTAGAAAATGCATGGATGGATGGATGGATGGATGGATATCAGAAACTTTTGTGGCGTGCACCCAGCTGCAGAGGTCATTTTAACTCTTCTGTAGTGAAATCTATGCAAAATAAATAGACATAAAAACTCAAATAATGTAAATAATAATCAGCAATCATGTCATGTTGTGGGCTGTTTATTTCTTCTTCATGGAAGAAGAATATTTGTTACACAGTTGGAGATTATGTCTTTGAAATCACTTGAATACAAGAGTACAAAAGTGTTGTTAACCGCTATGAGACCACAAACAGTTGTCTATAGAAAATAATAACTATAGAGGGCACCAGTGCAGAGGTCAGCTGACTGTTTTAGTCATTAGTCATATATATGTTATATATTATATCTATATATTATAACATGAAACAAGATATTGTCTTAGACTTTGGATATTGTCATATCATGATAAGGCATCTGTGATGTCTTTTCCTGGTTTCAATCATCATCGGATTTATTACACTGAAAAAATTGTGAAATACACTAAATCTTATATATATTAATAATAAAAAATATATTATTAATTAATTATATTATAATTTATTAACATTTCTTTAATGTTAAGCCTAATTATTTGTGCTATAGCAGAATTTGACCATATTTATAGTCAATTTCATTGTTTCTAACACATGTAAATATCCTTCATTTAACATTACAAAGTCAAAGAAATAAACCAGGTATCATCTATGATGTATTATTATTAATAATAAAATGAAAGGCAATAATAACTGTATTTCTGGCAGGTAATACAGATCATGAACGGTAGATGTAAATTTACAGTGTGTTGTCACTCTCTGCTGAGAAACACACACATCTCTAAAGAAAACTTTTCATGAGTCCAAAACAACAACCTGTGTGCAGCTTTATATCCTCGTATATCTCGTATATTGCAGTATAGCCGACATAGCGAGTTGTCTTTCAACTACAAGGTTGCGTGTTCGATTCCCGGCTCCGCTAGTCTACATGCCGCCGTGTCCTTGGGCAAGACATTTAACCCCACGTTGCTCCTGTCTTGAAACACTATATAAATACAGACCATTTGCCATATTGATATCGAATGATATAAAAACGTACATGATGATAACACTTTTGTTCCCATATTACCTAGCCCAGTTGCTGATATCTGTTAATACATTTTAAAGCCAATATTGGCTGATACCAATATGACGGATGCATAATATCATCCATGTTCTATATAGAACATTTACTTCCACTCACACTCTCCCACCTTCACTCACACATTTTGTCTCAAATGCCTAAAACAATTTGGCAAAATGTGACATTCAAATATGTTTTGTCTCCACAGAATGCACAAACTCACCATCACCCACAGTTTGACAAAAAAAGTGAAATTGCAACGTCCTTCGTAACGTAAATAAGCCGAGAGACTGTGATGTAAAAGCTCAGTCAGACTGCCTCTCTTCACTTCCTGTATTTATCAGCTGCTCTCCAGACTCTGTGAGAGAAACACTTCAGTACAGCTGGATCTTTGTGCTCTGGTCTTTTCTCGGGCTGGATTACAGATCGGACTTGTGGCTGATTTGATGCAGGATACCCCCCATGTTACTGTCTGTCTTTAAGGAGTGTCTCCTCTTCACACATGGACCAAACTTTTGCCTTCCCTCCCAAACTAGATGGGCTCTGTGTTATTTCACGAAACCACGACACAATTGTGAAAATGACGTTTCCTCTACTTTCTCCAGGCACTTTTTGTTCGGTCAGTGCTCAATTTGGACTTTTTGTTATTCTTTTGTAATAATAATGATAATTATAATAATAATACTAATAATAACAATAATAATAATTCATTTAATTGTTCTTTACCCTGAGTCCTTTGTTTCAGGTTTTCTGTTTTCCTTGTTTCCTGCTTTATTTTGTAGTTTTTTTCTTTGTGTGTACTTCCTGGCGCGTCGTCCCCCTTGATTGCCTGCCCTGCCCTAAGAAGTTTCACCTGTGTTTCCCCACTGTCTTTGTTTAGTTCACTTATTCCAGAGATTTCAACGCTGTCTTGTTCCAGTTCCCCATGTTTCAGGATATTATCCTCTTTGTGTTTTACTTTTGCCTTCCCTTCCTCCTTTGATCGCTTTTTCCTTGTTTGTGTTCTTAGCCTGCATTTATGAAATAACTGCATTTACCTCTCAATTTGACTCAGAATTCTCAGAATTGTGACTTTAGTCTCAGAATTCTAACTTTGATGTCAGAATAGTGGCTTTTTTCTATCCTTCACTTGGGCTGTTGTCGCCCGTTAATGCAACATTATAGTTTTATGTCTGTCAATTTCTGTGACCTTTGACATTTTGAAAAAAAAGGATGCATTTATGGATTAGCAATTTTCCAAAGAGTGAAACTTATTCATACTTGTAATGCTTAAGCATATTTTGACTAAATCTGGTATAATTTTTAACTTAATTTATAACTTTTTAACAGCATTTTTCCTGAAAATGGTTTTATCAATATTGCAATACTGTTGTTTGTTTCCTAAAACATTTCTAAACACTTTTTGCACTATTCTGTATATTGCCATCAGCCTAAATAAACAATATTAAAAGTCACTATTTGTTGATTAATAATAATAAAAAAATAATAAATACTACTACTAACAATAATAATAATAATAACAATAACAATAACAATAACAATAATAATAACAATAACAATAACAATAACAATAATAATAATAATAATAATAACAATAATATTTGCTATGTACGTGAATGTCTTAAGTGTAGTTTTTAGCTGCATGTGTCATGTGTGTGTTTCTCTCTTAGCAGCACAATCAAAAATATCAACATAGATATTCTGGGGATGTAGGTTAGTGCCCTAGGAAAAATGTAATAATTTTGTTGCTAACCTAGATACAGATTAGGGACTTAATTTTTAAAACAATTGTTAACCTTGTGAGATAGATATATAGTATAATTACGCAGAGACATTTTCTCCCGGCATTGATAAATAACTGATTAATACATTCAAATCTATGACATAACATTAATTAAACATGCAACTAACAATTATTTTCTGAATAACTCTTTCAGGTTTAGTCCTAGAGGATTTGATTAGATTCCTTGGGTCACCATTTGATTCAAAAATCGATTTCCGATTCAAAATTATTTGAGGGTCTGCTCTGCTGTTGTGTTAAGAACATTTATGTTGTCTTGAAATCAGAGGAAAGTGTTCATGTGCAACATTCGGAAGCTTTTATATTTGGAAAAAAGGCAACGTAAACACAAGCAAATTCAAGAAAAAAATGCATTTATGTAAGATAACATGTTATGTGAGGGTATGACATACCTGGGCTCGATTGGAAGCTTCTTTTTTTTCCTACTACGTTGTGAGGGTGCAGGTCTTTATACGCTGCCAATCAAACCTTTATTTATAAAAAAACGATAAGAATCATGAGTTAACAAACTCTTTACTTTATATTATAGCAAACACATATAATACAATGTGACACCAGATGGTTTGTTGTTTAAGAAAGAGCTGAAACGGGAATATTTTCAGATGAAAAACAAAAAGTCTGCTGTGCATTTCTGACTGAACTGAAGCTCACGCAGCATCCATGTCAACCTCTTTAGGAGCTGCTTTACAGTTTAGTGGCAGTTTTTTCAGAGGCTTGTTTCATTAGCAGTTCCAGATCCTGTCGGATTAGGTTCAGCTGCTTGTGTTCAGGATCCAGTTCAAAATATCTGTTTACTGCTGAGCGGTGAGGACAATTATAAAATCCTCTCATCCTCGTCACCCCTCATAAAAGGCAGTGTAAGTAACATTTGCAGACTTCTTTGCACAGGATTAAATGATAACAGTCGCTGTCGGCAGCTTTTATAAATAATGCCACAGAAAAGGAAACAAAATGTACACATTCTATTAGTTATTTTTTCAGAGCCTTGGGTTAAACTTATTTCATAAATGCTGAGAGACAAATCTAAATCCAAAACTCAGCTTTTACAGATCAGATAAGAGACAAGAGCATGTCAGTGTCCTTACAATGCAGGTAACTGTAACTGGTTTCTTCTTGTGGTTTCAAATTGATTTTAAAAATGGTCTTGCACCTATTATCATTGAATTATCATGAACCGAGCTGCTGCCTACACTCAGACATGACCCTCCTCACTGTTTCACATGTTTTATCTTATGTATTATGTTTTATTGTGTTTCGGGCTGCGACTAACAATTATTTTCGTAATCGATTCATCAGTTGTTGTTTTTTCTCACTTAATGGAGCACTTGTTTGGTTCGTGAAATGTTGATCAGTGTTTACCAAACATGGACATGTTGATGCTCTCAGAAGTCTTGTCCAAAGCGATTGAGTTCCAAGGATTTCTTTGTTACATGGAGCAAGAACGTATTCACGTTTAAGAAGCTGGAAACTCAGGAAGAATGTTTTTTATTATTGAAAAAACACTCGAAGCGATTCATCGTTTATCAAAATAGTTGACGATATTGAGTAATTGATCGATAATTGATTAATAGAATAATCATTTGCACCCCTAATTGTGCCGTTTTATATCGACTGTGTGCGCTATTATTGTAACTGTGTGCCATATGAAAAACATATTATTATTATTATTATTATCAAATGCATTTGATAGATACTTTGACCAATTGTGGTGCAGATAGACTGGGTTATACAAATTCTCCCATTTACCAAATGACTTGAAACATATCATTTTCCGTCTGCTAAACCAATTTGGGTTTTTCTATGGCCGAGGCCGATTTTAAAAAAAATCAGTCATCTGTTGAGCAGATTTTCATTTTGTCCTCCATTTGATAAAACAAAATAGTTTAATAATAACAAATAATAGTAACGGTGGCTTAACTTCAGTAACCAGTTATAACCAGAATAACACTGCAGTGGATGTTTTGTGTCTGCAAATATTTACAGTATTTATTTACAATAATGATTCATAAACTAAACCAACAAATTAACAATTACTTAGTTTTTGAGAGTAAAAATTAAATAATTATTGCCTATTATTACAAAATGGCAAATATGGTCCTGGTTAATAGGCCCAAATGATTAAAATAAATAACAATCTTTCTCATTAAATAGGATTGCATAATTATTTGTATCAATATTTAGGTCATGATTATTACTGCCTATTCTTCAACTGTTTTGATTTAAATGGCTTTGGTATCCTTCAATGTTATGCTACTCTACATTCCTGCTAATGAACAAGAAGAATTTGCAGAATTTTGGATAAAAAGAATAAAATATAAGAAAGTTGTGAGTGGTCCGAAGTTGTTGTTACATGTTCCTGTTGCCACATGATGGACAAAACAACAGAGCTACATTCAAATATGCCTGCATGGACCTGCATACACACAAAACACACACGTTACTGCCTGCACTCCTGAAACACATCCCTGAAGCATGCTGGGATTCGCCTGTGACACACACAAAAGAAAAACCCAGCAGTGTGAAGTGTGTATCCGTCACGTCAGTGTGCTGTCAGCGTGTGAGGTCGCGGTGAATGAGGAATGGAGATGGCACGCCGACATCGCACGGCAGTCCTGGCGTACTTTGCCAAGAATTGTCGCTCCCCAAATTATCACCTCCTTCTCCAAGCGTTGCTGTCACTGCAGCAGCTCTCCGCTCTGCTCTGTCCAAACTGCCACAGTCTCCCAAAACTCAGCTGCGGTGCAATGTATTAATGGGTGACACACACACACACACACACAAATAATGGCCTCACACAGCATGAATGGCCATTTTATCAAGTCCATATTGTTTTGACTTCATGATATCCTCTACTCTAATAGGAAAACTGACCACCGCTTGTTTTGATCTTTGACTTATTCTGACCAGCAGATATGATACTCAGTATCGGTTCAATACTGATGCTAAGTTTAATATTTGATAGTCAAAATAAGTGGATAGGATATCAGAAAGATACAAATGTAAAATCCAATACAATCCCTGTAAAAACATTATTCATATCCCATTCTTTGCTATGCACTGTGTTTTACTAAATGTAAAAGTAAATGTCAGGTTGTTTATTTCTTCTTTATGGGATAAGTATTTTTTTATGGGTTTTAAATACCTTGAAATGGCTGTAGGTGGAAAATGCATTAACACACAATGTAAAATGATATTGGACTGATATTGGAATCTGTAGATAATTGCCCTTGTTTGCGCCATCTTTGGTTGTGTAGTCTACAAAACTATTAGATAAGTAAACAAAACTTCAATGATTAGATTAATCCTCATCATATTTTTTTAATAATTACAAGAAGTTCTCAGATTTTTCAGCTTCTTAAAAGTGTGACTATTTCTCATGGTTTCTTCGCTGCATGAATCAAAGAAGACATTTAAACTGTATGATTTGGGTTTGTGGACAAAACTAGATACAGTATCTGAGAGGTTTGGGAATTGTTTTCCAGGTTTGGGACATTTTTTACACCAAACTATTCATCAATCAAGAAGAATTGATTATGTGTGGAGGGAGAAAGAAAGTGAGTCTACTCCTGCTTCTTATCTCTGCTCCAGGACACATTAGCTGCTGCTAATAAGCATAACACACCTGAAAACCGGAGGTTGGTATTAGGTGTTATGTTCGTCACAGGTGTGTGAAAAAGTGTGTGAATTTAAAAAGACAACATCTCTTCTTCTGCTATAGCACTGATTCCTGATCAATGTCCAATTGAGTGCAATACATTTAGCAGATTCTATTTTTAAAATGAGATATTTAGTGTGCACAATAACAAAGCCATCACGAAATGTCATACTGTGTCTGACTGACTGTCAAAAATGGAGAAATGAACCACAAATGTCAATCAAACAGGCAGAAAATGCTCATGTGAGAATCTGAAAGAGGAGAGCGACTGGCATTTTGTCCCATAAATGACATAAATGTTCATGAATCTTTTTTATTTTATTTTTTTATTTGAACTATTCCTTAAAAAAACAAACAAGCAAGTTTATAACTATGCTTAATGTCAGCTCTTGTCTGTTCTGTGTCTCAGGTGCAGAGAAGCTGCAAAGAATAAGAGTATAAGGAGGAGGTGATGCGACTGTGAGTTCTGTGAGAGTTTGAGTCTGTCACCAAAATCACCAGCAGTAGCAGCTAAAGCACACACCGTCCCCTGACTCTTTGCGCCCGTTCACCTCTGCTCTGCTCTGGTTTGCTCTGTGCCATGGCCTTCACCCTGTCAGAGATCATGGCGGCGAGGCGGCAGCAGTCACAGGCTCAGTCGCACGGTGCTCAGCGCGGCGGCAGGACCACAGTGGAGGTGGACGAGTACAGCACCAACCCCACTCAGGCCTTCACCTTCTACAACATCAACCAGGGGCGCTTCCAGCCACCACACGTCCACATGTGAGTAAATATGTACCGACTCTTCACACATGCGGTCTCACACACTGGGACTTCATATTGACTTCCTGTGTGTTCAGGAGAACGTGATGATGTTTCCAATGGGTCTGAGGGTAATATGTTAATGTGGGCCACATTAGGGTTAGCTTTGGGCTGACAATATTGTTGTGTTTCCTCCAATGGTGTGGTTTGGTGTGGTACAGTTTGGAATGGTAAAGCCCTGGTTCAGGCTTGTACCTTTACTTGCCTCGACGTCCATGGGATAGTCGCAAGGGATTAGCGTTTATCTGTCGCACAATCGGCTGACTGTCATGGGTGGAGCTGGTCTAACTGTACCGTACCATTTTACTCTGCTAACCCAAGGGAAGGTTACTTTGGTACTTTTCCTAATAGAAAAGCAAAAAAAAAAACGAAAACAAAAACAAAAACAAAACGTACCATACTGTACCAAACCAAACCATTCCATTCAGTGGAAACACGGCTCATGGGTCCAAAGAGGATTTGTCCATGGTTTCCATGATGGCTCCATCAGTGTTTGCATGTTCATGAAACCTTATGGCATCAGAATAATTTGCTCACTTCAAGCCCATTCCCACTTAGGAGTGGAAAGGTACAGAGTAAGAAAACACGGGAAACTGCGACCCACATTGTCAGCTTGAATAGAACCCTCATTGGGTCCACATGGACATGCTGACTGGCAAATGCTACTATCAGTGTTAATATTGCTGCTGTGGCTCCAAATCACACAAGTCTATTTGACTGACTTCTTAACATGGTTGAACTCACTGGTGCTGTTTTTATCTAGTGTAAATCTTATCTTACTGATATAAATGATATCATAAATATTAATGAGTCGACTGTGGAGTAGCACACAGGGGTCCATTTTAGGCACTAGCCTTTATGATCCGTCGTGACGATGTCATCAGGAGACATGGCATCAGTTTACATAAAATATAATGCTGATGATACACAGCTTTACATTACTGTGTCTTCTGACCACCCATGGCCCATTGATGCCCTCTTTAATTGTTCTTTTGGATGTCAGAGAATTCTCTATACATAATAAGTCAACGTTATCAGTACAGGAGCCCACAGAGATCAAGTGAGTGCAAAACTACAAGCCCTAGCTTTTAACGCACCTAAAAAAATCTGGAATTTATTTGTGATGCAGATTTGAAAGTTTTTAGAATTTTTATTAAAATTTCTTTCCAAAATTGTTTTTACCTTGACAACATAGAGTACACACTGGCTCCTGACGGCTGTGTCGGCAGCTTGTGAATGGTTATGAAAGATGAGTGATTAAAAATGCGCTACACATAGATGCGCTGTATGAAAGTGTGAGTGAATGGGTGTGAATTGGTGAATGGCAAAAGTGTAGTGTAAAGCAGTTTTGAGTGGTCATCAAGACTAGAAAAGCGCCATATAAATACAGACCATTACCGTTTACTTGCTTTTGTTTCATAAGACAGTGCGGAGACTTCTTTCATCCAAGCTGTTGATCCACTGCTGCCTTCATCAATAAGTTCAAATGTGTTTTTTTCTAACTTCAGTTAAAAAAAAAAACCCAAGTTTGTATCACCCAGGTGATACAAACTTAATGAGGCAGCAATAGACAAACAGCTCCTGTCTGTCACTGAATTTCTCTATGGAATTTTGGTGCAGATGTCGGAAAACTTCAAAACGAGTGCCCATCAGCTCAGCTCTATGTGTCAGTATCTAATAAACTCACACATGAACAAATACAAACTATTACTTTAACTTTAACTGATAGCTGTTTGACCCTTCTGATCCTCAAAACTGAAATTAAATATCATATTTAATTGACCTACAAAGCTGTTAACAACACATACTAACTCATTATTCTCCCGTGAAGAAGAACCAAGCAGCCCAAATATTCCACATTTGTATTCATATTCCTACAATCCATGCATTGTGAAGTATGAAATATAGAGGATTCTTGCATTGTATCTGATTTCATATTTTTAATTTTCTGAGGTCTGACGCAGTGGTTTTGGCCAGTATCGGACTGGTACAAATTCTAAGTATCATATGAGCTCATTCTTAAAAATAAGAAAGAGAATTTACCTTTTTTATTTATGTTTGTTTACTGTATATTTATTAATAGGAACAAGCTTTTCCTAAATGAACTCTCTTATGTATTTTATTTCTTTTCTGACTTCTTGCTGACATTCCTATATACGTGTCTATCCGCTTCTTTACTTCCATTCATTTCTTTCACTCTTGCTGTGGAGAAGGAGGGGGAGGAGGAGGAGGAGGAGGAAGAGGAGGAGGAAGCAGACCTGGGTGTTACCGTACCTGGAGGAAAACTTATTAAACTGGGCCACGGTTATTCACCAGCTCGTCTCCCTCTGGAGACCCGTGGACGTGCACAGTTGCTAGAAATCCCACAGGACTGTGCTCCTTTTCTATATCTGCACTTTATTCTTTCTTTTTTTTTTATCTATCTCTGCACATTTCTCTTTCTGTCTCTTTTGGTGCTCTGCTTTTATTGTGGTCTCTTACTGGCTTCTTGCTGTCTCTTCTGTCTCAGACTATGGGGATGATGATTTTTGCTGGATACTAATTCAACCTTACATTGTCATCCTCTCACCACAGAGAGTTTGCACACAGCCCAGTGTCTCTTTCTCCAGTATTATATTAGTGCAGCGTCCCCTTTTCCTTCCTTTCTACCTTAACTTTTTCTCGTCCTCTGTTGTTTTTATTCTTCTCAGGGTGGACCCAATGCCCCATGATGCTCCCAAGCCACCAGGCTACACGCGTTTTGTTTGCATCTCAGACACGCACTCCCGCACAGATGCGATCCAGATGCCGTACGGGGATGTGTTCATCCATGCTGGAGACTTCACCGAGCTTGGACTCCCCTCTGAGGTCAAGAAGTTTAACGACTGGCTAGGTCAGCATCTTTTAAACTTCTCATTCTGGACATCTATCAGTACAGCTGGAGTCAGTGATAGGTTACTTCCTCCCTTTGCAAAACTGCACAAGTTTTTTAAGAAAAACTTTTAAAAGGAGAAGGATTCTTTGAAGTTGTCAGCATCTCGAGGCTACTTTCATTTTCATTTTTCTCATAATTTAAAGGGTTGTACCAGATTAAGACTACTCTGAAAAGCATGTCATATGTTTTTTGAATTGATTTCCCCACTTTTTATATTGAAATGTCTTTACTCTCTGGCGAGTCAAAGAACAGTGGGACTACACCACAAACTTGAGTCGACTTCTGAATAGTACAAAGCAAACTTTTCAGTTTTTTTGGCGTCAGAACTCATGAATGCAACACTCGTGGTGCCTTGAAAATATCTCAAATGGAAGTTATTAAAAATGTTTCCGTTGATAAATCCACTTCCACAGATTGAATACTGATAAAACAGATAAACCATATGGAATGATTGTTCCTAGTGATGGACTGGAGTCTTTGTAAGCCTACTTAACTGCATTATGGATGCCTGCAAAGAACAAAAACTAAGATCTAGGAATCTTAACAGGAACCTTGTACCGCACTGCAGGGCCCAAACAATAGTCCTTTGTGATACAAATGTATTTCTGTGGAACTTCCAGTATGTTTTTCTTTATTCCTTTTACATATGATGTGGTGTGGTGTGAATCTGGTTTGTGTTACTCTCCTCTTAGCTCTGACACAGGCTGTGCAGAGACTCCCCACATCATACAGTGTGGTGTAACACTGACAGCAGCCTGAGGGTCGAACAGCAGAAACAAACCGCTGAGTAAAAACAGACTGAAATAAAGATCCGTCTTCGATTTCCACAAATGATCAAGGGGTTGATCTTAAAGCTGGCATAGGTAATGCATTTTTAATGGGGGCGTTCATTACAGCCTAGAAGCACATCAGTGGACCATGTGATGAAGTTACCATGCGGTCCAGCAGAGGGTGCTGTGAGCACAGCTTGGTCTTTGATCTACTTTCAAATGCCCTCTTGAACCATCAGCAAAAACAAGACAGTGGTGTCATGTTGTTTCGCTGTGCAAATGGTGGATTTAAGTAAGTCAATTGGCCTCTTAAGTGTTCACGGCACATTCATGACATCAAAACATCTGAAAAGTGGCACGCGGGGGCAAGTATTTCTAAATTCTTAACAAGTAAATCTGCTGGCTCAATTGTTAGCTTAGCTGTTAGCTCCACCTGAGTGAGGCGAGTGTGAGTAATTCAAATTCACGTTTGAGTGTGTCACGCATCATTTTAAGTTTCTTTTTTATGTTAACTAGTAAATTATTATACCCACTTAAACATTGTAATATGTTAATCAAATTGTATTTAAATCTACTCAAAAACAAATCTTTTCAGACACAATAATGAAACACACACAGCATTTAAAACACGTACTGACATATAAATGTGTCATTTTAAGTGCAAAAATAGAAATACAACTATTCAGTTTCAAATCCAAATCCAAATTGAGGTTAAATCATATACAAACCAGAGCAAAGCAAACTTTGATACATTGATTAAATAAATAAAGAAAGAAAGAAATCAGAGATCAAATGTGATAGATTCAAGAAGTGTGTAAAAGGAGGAGCAGGAAAGCTGTAGACCATCCATCTTGTGATTTTAGAGCCAGTTTTTCCATCATTCTCTGCAACACTTTCAACGGCACTGGTCAGTAGATGTAGATAAGTTTTAATTCACTTGTTTGTAAGATACTGTATGTTATTGAAAGTGGATGCAGTGTATCTCTGCGCTGACCGACTGGAACCAAATGCCTTGTTAGCAAGAAGCTGATGAATCTGTGACTCTATAGGAGTCGGAGTAAGTGGAGTGAGCGGCTCCGTTATCGCTGTCATTATCATCATTGTCATCGGCTTCATCAACACGACGCAGACCTCCCCGCAAAACGGCACATGCCTGTTAGCAGGTGCACGGGCCTTTGTGTGTTTATCTGGGGAGGGGAGATAGGGGGAGAACTTGTTGTTCTTTCCCTCCTCTCTCTCTCTCTCTCTCTCTCTCTCTCTCTGTCACTCTCACATACGCACGAGAGCTACAGGGAGTGTGGGCTGCAAATCAGCTAGCCCACACTCCAGCAGCGAGAGAGGCAATGGGAGAGACGGCGAAGAATAGATAAGGCGTGCCAAAAGTGCCTGCTGCTGCCTCTGAAGTCTCCCCCCCCTCCCAACCCCCCCACTCTGTTATTTTCTCCCAGCAACTCTGCCATCCCTCTCTCTTCCTCTCATCCACTCGTATAAATATTTATAATCCGGTTATTCCTATTCTTCTTCGTCCTATTTCATTACCCCCTGCACCCTCTCTCTCTCTCTCTCTCTCACACACACACACACACACATACACGTCTCATTCTGTAGATGAGTGTAACTCCTGCTGTTTGGTGTGTACCATGCAGATTTATACAGATCTGGTTTAGCGTATCCATTTCCTCCGAGTCTCTGTGCAAACTGTGCCTCGGACACGTGACGCCATCTGCTGCCAAACTTCCTGCTCTTTCAACATTGTTCCTCTGGCTGAATATCCTCTCACTTTTTAAAAAAAAAAAAAAAACCACTAAATAATGATCATTTTTGGTGGTTAGCACTGTTGCCTCACAGCAAGAAGGTGGCGAGTTTGATTCCTGATCTGGGACCTTCCAGGCGCTCCGGTTTCCTCCCAACCTTTAAAACATGTGAATGATAGACACATTCAGTCAGGTTGATCCGTTGTGGCAGCACTCTCAGTCGCAGTGGCTCTGATCAACCATCCGTCTGACCTTGTTATTTCAGTTGTATAATTACAATAAAATCCTTTCCTTAATCCTTCATTTTATTCCCATTCTTTGCTCTTCTGTCCCTGTCCTTTCCTCTTTCAACCTCATTGTCCTTCAGCATCCCTTTTCCACTTTCCACTCTTTCTCTTTCTAAATTCTCCCAAAAAAATAAAACACCCCCACCCACACCAATTTACTGCTCTTTCTCTTGTGCACCTCTCGCTCACTCTGTGGCAGCTTGGTGCGATTCTTCCCCCAGCTCTTATTTTTAGCAGGAAGTCACTCGGCTCTTGGGGGCCGCTGGCTGCTGCTCAAGGCTTTGTCAATGATAGCGAACGTTGTAAAAAAGGAGAAGGAAAGAGCGGAGGAACGAAGATGCAGGAAATGAAATTCATGCAGGGAGAAATGAAGGGAGAGGAGCTGGAAAGTGAGACACATGACACATGTGTAACAGGAGGAGGAGGTGCTTTTAAAAGGGAGAGTGTCACTGTTTCTCCCCAGAGGGAAGCTGTCTTACCTGGGTAAACTCGCAGCTCAGCCGCCCTGGAGGCTGATGCCAAACTTCTGCCCTCTGTTGTCATGGTGATCCCAGCAGGTCCAGCTGTCAGTCACTGTATGAGGACTGTGAGTGAGTGTGTGTTTCAGGTTTGTCACATTTGGCAAATTTCCGTTGAAGTGTGTTCTACTTAAAGCTCAGGTCGGTAAGTGTCAAAAAGTAATAATAGCAGGCGACATTTATCACCCACCTATCGCTCCCATTCACCAGTGTACAGACAGGGTATTAGTTATCGTCACCTTTATTTTCATTCAGTAAAAATAATCACTTCAGTTCTGTGTGATGTAGAAGGAAATAATTTACGGAATAAAAATAACCCATGAAAAAGTAAACGATACATCACATATAGTTATATAAATAAAGATACTTCTAGGATGAATTCCTCAGAGCCAGTCTCAGAGACTGGAAACAGTTCAATAAAGCCACACACACACACACACATTCACCGACTTATGAATATTTATGAGCTTATGGATATGTTTAATTATATTCATGTCATTATTTGTAATAATAATTCACATTTATCAAATTGTACAAATATATACCCACACATCAGCAACTTTATCATTTCATTTTATTCATCACAACATCAACATTGTCAGTAAGCATACAACGTAACTATCATTAACTTCATCAATATGATCTAATATCTAATATTTTAAGCCTAGAATATCATTTGTGAGGTATCACATTTAAAATAATCAGTCATTTATAATGTGTCTCTTATCAGAGGCAACAAAGCTTACCTCACATATAGCTGGAAATTAACCTCTTTTTTTCCCCCCCTGTAAAAGTCTGTTTTGAATATTACTTTAATAAAAGTTTCACATGGAAAATATTTAAAAATAACCCCAGTTAGTACTGTGTCTGACAAGAACCAACAAATCCTTCCTAACATGTAATGTAAAATTAGCAAATGTCTGTTTTTGAAAAGCACATTACTTTAATGAGATATCTAATTATGTTTCTTGAACTAAGAAAGTGTGCTCTCAGCCGCTCGCTGCAGTTTTCTGCACAGTAGATAATAATATCCCTAACATACTGTATAATGTCAACTATACACGAATGTGAATCACATCAAAAATATTGTATATTATTTGTTTTTGTTTTCAAAGATCAGAATTCTGTTTGCTCCAACTCTTTTGTGTTTGCGCTCCCTCACTTGTTGTGGTTTTGTTTGTGATGGGCCGTGGGCGGGCCTTAGGAAGCTGTCTGCTGATTGGCTACTGAGTTATGGAGCCACAAATCAATGGACTGAAAGTAGTCACGCGGTGGGAGTCGCTGTCCGTCTGGAAAGTATCTGAAGTTTAACTAATCTTAGATACTTACAATTATTCTGTTGGATGTCGACGGGGAAAACTTGGGGAACGACTCACCAAAAAATCACGGCACAGAGAACAAATCAGGGAGGGAGTGCAAACGCAAAAGAGTCAGAGTGAACAAGAAGTGGAACTGACAGATATTATAAGATCAATGACGCAGAGGCATAAGTGAACTAAGGGCAGCTTGGGGCCCCATGGTGATCAGTAGTGTGGAAGGAATTGAGATGAAATCAAAGTGTCTTTGGACATTTGCAGATATATTATTTGGTTTTATTTTGTAGATTTGCTCATTTAGTGCACGTTTGCACATTATGTTCTAACATGTTTTTTTTCATGTTCAAAAACACTTCCATACAAAAAGTGCAAATGAATACTAGGCCACTTTTGTGATTTTATCCTTCTCTAAGGTTAAACAACAAGAGTAACTCAGGTTTGGTGTAAAGTACACAAATTAATGCAATTTATAGTTTTACATCCGTATCAATAATAGTCAAGCACCGGCTACTCAAATTCAGCTGAGGGCCCCCCAACTATCGCATCTTGCAAATAAAAATCAACAGGAATCGTAAAATGTTATTTTGAACCCAGTCCTACTGCAAACAGCTTGGAGTAGGAGTGAAAAGACAAAGCTTCCAAAATGATTTCTTCTGATTTGACGGGATAAACTCCTCTTGTCTCCGCCCATTAACTGACAAAATTGTTACAGTTGAATTGTTGCATTTAACTGCATTTTGTCAGTTAAATAAATGATTAATCGAACCTCTAAATTAATCATTAGTTTGAATAATTCAAACATGGTGGTTTGTGGACAAAATAAGACTTTTGAGAACAGTAATACACACAAATTGTCAGGTCAGGACTCAGGCGCAGAGGAAGTACTAGGTAATCAAACTTCATTGTTTGTGATTTTAGTGAGCCTCTTCCCAAGGACAAAAGAATCAGGCTATAAAACAATGCTACGATAAACAAAAAAAATCACTCTCAAGGAGGCTAAAGACTATGAAAACGCTAAGAACAGAAAATCACTCTCAAAGGAGGCTAAACTACAGATAAAGTAACAGGTTCTAAGTGACAAAATTGATAGACAAAAACTCACAAATGCTGGAGTGGCGATGCATCACACTGTCACTTCTATTCAATGTAATCACGATGCTTTCCGACCACCCCCTGAAGTGGTTTATAATGATCCATCCTTGGGTGTATTTGCAATCCAATCACAGAAAACTTCTTTTAACATCAGGTGTAAAGGGGAATACTGTTGCAGAAACAAGCATTAGATTGCTGGTGATGAGTGCTGACAGCATGGGACAGGTCAGAGGAGCAGGAGACGAGAGAAGCTCAGATCGGGGAAAGAAAAGGAATAGGTTAGTGAGGGCAAGGAGCAGCAGCACTTCATACCAGTTCTCTCCTATAATGGCTGCTTTGATCAGGCTCTCACACACACTTGTGTGTGCGCGCGCCTTTGAACACACACACACGAAACGTGGATTTCATAAGCCGAGGCAACTCTTTCCTCAGTGTTTGTTTGTGAGCACCGACATCACTGTGGACACCGTGGAGTGGTGTCTTCGTTCAGATCAGGGCAGAGGAGAAATACGCTGCACTGAACGCTGTGTTCACATATGGATCACGCTGTGACCTAGAATGTACTTGGAGGTCAAGAGAAGAATTCATTCTTAAAAGCTTCGTTCACTTCCTCTTCTTCTTTTGACTTGCACTGAGAAACTGGTCTGAGGGTGTTGATGGCGGCTGAGTGGCAGAGCAAGTTCCACGAGGTTTGATTCCTGGCTCTGATTCTAGTCTACATGATGATGTGTCCCTGGGCAAGACACTTAACCCCATGTTGCTCCTGATGGCTGACACGTGCGTGATCGTATGCATGTGTGAGTGAAATGGCAGCTTTGAGTTGTCATCAAGAAAAGATATCGTTTTAATATGATATTAAATCAGTATTTTGAGTATTTACTCATAATGTAAATCCTGGTGAATTGGAATTGAAAAATTCCTTTTATTTCATCCAGCAGCTTCGGCATGCAGTGTGATTGACTGTGATTGAAAACTTTTTGATGTTTTAATTGGCTGGTTGTTCAATGCAAGACTACTGGACAAGAGAAAGAGAGACAAAAAAGACAAGCACCAAAGACAGTACAGGTTGGACAAGACAACATCATACAATGACAGTAACAATGTCAGAAATTATATTCAGAGAAGGCAGAAAAATAATTGCTAGCAACCACATGGAAAAGGGTAACCGAGCCTACAGCGGCTGTAGAATCATCCCTTTTGACCGTTTAATACCTCACTATGTACAGGAAATGAATATTACCAATGGAAATATTCACTTTCTGGCACCCAATGTGGGACTCTGCTCCAAGGTTCTGCACACCTTGGTTGCATCCAGTGTATATTGAAGTGTATGCCTTTGCACCTGGTCTTGTTTGTGTGGTGCAAATTTGAAATTGCTTGTGTCAAATCAGTGCAGCATTCACACCGGCTGTGTTTTTTTTGTGACTTTCTATTTATCATTCCTTCGCATTGTGCTTGATGGGACAGTGCGTCATACATCCAAATTATCCGCACTTTTGTCCCGTATATTCACGACGCGTTTGGTATGCAAAGACCAGAGAGGTCGGATCCTTCTCTTCTGACCTCTGGCATCAGCAGCCGTATGTTTTTTCTTTTTCATTCATCATTCTCTGTAATATATATTCTCTGGATATTGTTGTGCATGAAAATCCCAGTAGATTAGCAGTCTCTGAGGTACTCGTACCATCAACCATACCACGTTCAAAGTCATTCACATCATTTTGGTTTGAACTTCAGCAGCTCATTTTGACCACGTCTTCACGTCTAAATGCATTGAGTTACTGAGGGGATATTTGCGTTAGCGAGCAATTGATGTAACTTCTTCTTTCAGCTTCATCTGCCTCTGTTTTGCCCTTTCCTTTCTGTCGTCTTCTGTTTCACCAAATGTCCTTACATCCATGAAACCTCTGGGCTGTCCCTCTTTTCCTCTTGCACATGACCAAACCATCTCAACTCTCTTACTTTATCTCCACGCTGTTCAACCTGAGCTGTCCCTCGAATACACTCATTTCTAGTTCTGTCCATCCTGGTCACGAAAATCTCAGCATCCCCTCCAGCTCTAACTCCAGTCATACGCCATTGCAGGGCTCACAACCGTATTGTAAAGCTGCCTCAGTTACTTAGTTATACAGCGAATTTTCCATTTAGTTTTAGTTATAGTCTTATGACAGCACAACAGCTGAGCTGATAAGATAGCGTTAGTGCGCACACTTTACCCAACCTTTGAATGGTTTCCTGGATCGCCTGGTTTACAAAGGCTTTTGACTATCGTAACATTGTACGTGAAATTCCACCATAATGTCGTCTCTTTATTCATTGACAAAGGTAGTAGTTTTCGTCCAAATGATGCCCTTTCACCCGTTTGCTGTCACACGACGCTTGACTCAATTCAATTCAATTGTATTTGTATAGCGCCAAATCATAACATACATTATCTCAAGGCTCTGTACATAGACAACATCACTCCATCCATTCTGTTGAGTCTAGTTCGTATACTGACTCCAGGCGTTTATAGCTCAGTTCATAGGGATGTTAGAAATGATCATATTTAAGGTCATTTTCAAATGTAAACCATATGTATACCCTATACGTGAACAAACGAGGTACAGTTTCACACTTTGCACATGTGAGGCACATGAAGAAAGGATAAATTGTTGAAACAAGAGTGAGCCCAACTTTTGCTCGAATAAAAACACAACCACAGGCATCTCTCTCGCTCTGTCTGTCTTTGTGTGTGTGTGTGTGTTGCAGGTCCACAGTCTTTAGCTTCTCCTCTTCCACTCTTTATTTAGTACCTGCTCTGCTCTGTTCCCCTTTGCTGTTGAATAATAAATAAGTGACAACCATGATGCGATCGCCGTGTAGGCACTTTAAATGCGAGTGTGTTTGTTTCTTGGCCCAGGAGAGGGAAAGTGTGTGTGACTCTCCTGTTGCCTTTGCATCTGTGTGTGTTTGATTTCTGACCCTCTCTCCTCTGTCAGTTCTTGTAGCCCTTCAACTCCCCTCTTTACCCCAACTCCTACCTTAGCGCCCCTGCTCTTCACCTCCCAGTTTCCCTATCTCTCCTCCAGGCTTTTGCTCCCATTAGCTCAGTAACTGCGAAGGCATTAAACTTTCATGACTGCTGTCTTTTTCTGGCATGCTCTTCTATCTTCCTTTGTTCCCTCTCCTTCTCACCTCATTCCCGGGTTCCCTCGTTCCTTGCCTTGCCACCTCGCTCTCTCTCTCTTCCTCTCTTATATGAGCCTTACATCCCAAATTTTTATTATGTTTCCTCTATCCCTTTCTCCACTCTTCTTCCCTAAGTTCTATCCTTCATCCTCCTTCTCTTCTGTTTACTCTGCAGTTATTTTATGTTTTTTTTTTTACACCGCGAAACGCGACAGAATTTCAATTGACTGTAAATTTAAGCAAACCATTCCCCATCTGACACGCACTGCTTTTGTGTCTTCTATCTGCAAACCCGGAGAATTGAGTTTCTTGTCTGTGCGCGTGTGTAAGATGTGACAATGGTCTCATGATAGTCTTCATCATACTTTTCTCTTTCTCGCTCTCTGTCACAGAGTGGTTTTCTGGGTCAGCATCAGTGTGGATAATCCAACTGCATGCAAACTGTTGCTGAATCTGCTCTCGCCACCTGTCTTACTCCGGTACCACAGCGGATACATGCGCAGTGCACGGCAACAGCAGTGCTGACCAGCTTCTGTTATGTTTTACATAGAGTTTGCCTCCACAGCAGATCAGAGGTTTAGGAATCACAGGGTTCCTCATGATATCATCAGCGATACATGGACCACGATACCAGTAATTCAATTCAATTCATTTTATTTGTATAGTCACATACATAATCTCCAGGCACTGTACATAGATAACATCATTGAGACAATAATATCGCGATACAATGATTCTGTCATAATCAATATATTGCCAGACAATCATATGGTGATACATCACGGCATCTGTCTAACTGAAGAAAAGAAAAAGTGCAGGATTTCTCAATGTATTCACAGCATGGAGAACAAAGTGCAGAAAGTCTATGTATTGAACGTGGATGGAACTTTTTTTAATGTTGATTTTGTGAATTCCACTATAGTGCACATGACATGGGTCATTGAAAGTGCTTAAATGTTGTGCAAGAAAGAAGTTAAGTTGATATTTATGACACCACCTACTGTTTCATGCGCCCTGCATTGCTTGATGTACAAAGACGAGGCCTACGCAGAACAAACGTAGTGTTGTGGCCACTGTACACTGACTCTCTCCACTGCTGACGTGAGATTCCATGCAGAACAATGAGCAAGTAACGTTAAACAAATGAGAGCAAACTACGTGATGCCTGAGAAAAGCAAATTCCAAGATCTAAGGCTTACCAAAGAAAATGACAAGACTGACTTGCCCAAGATCCCACGGGCAAACTTGACCAGATGCAGAGTGTCCAGCAAATCTATAAAGGTGGACACCATGGCTGAAGTGGCTCTTCCTTGCCCTCCCATCTATAAACTATATCAGCACATGTGGTCCTTCAATGTGAGGGAATTGGTCCTGGACAGTCCTTGAATAGTCCAGGCCAACAATGGTTTAGAAATCCTGTAATGTTTTAATTGTTTAAACAAAAACAAACAAACAAAAAAAAGATAAATAAATAAAAAAAAAATAATTACAATAATTAACCCCCCTGACTTTTTAAATTGTTAAATCACAATAATTTAGGTTGGTGTACTTTTGTACATTTTGCAGAAGTGGAAGGCTAGTTTAATGCCAGATTTGTCAGATACAGGGTACAGCTGACCCCCGCCACTGTGTTTCAGTCCAGTGGCTGTGCTCCGGTCATGGAGGGAGTACTAAACAAATCATTTTTATTAACTGATTCTGACAAGTCGCTAGCCCCTTGTTTGTGATGACTCCGCCCACGATGAGGTACCATTTTTAGGGTCTTAGGCTGATTGATTATACAACAGGGAGGAAAACAATACCGACCAGAGATAAAACTAAAAAAGAGCAGAAGTGTGAGGTGACTAAATTGAAAAAAGAAATGAATGAGAAGCATGTAAGTGTTGATGACATTAGCAAAGTTTTTGTGACAGAACTTACACAGTGGAGCTCTGAAGCAGCATAGCAAACAGAAAAAAACCTCTTTTGTGGGCTGTGGATTCTGTGGAGTAGTGGACTGGATTGTACGAGACCGGAGTGTGCATTAATAGATAAGGCAGGGAAATAAAAACAAACTATAAATAACGTTCACTTGCACAGCAGACAGTCATATAGAGGCTTTAATGGAAGCTGAAGTATTGGATGTTGATGAATGGATGGCAGTACTGGATGTTGGCACGGCTCCGGCTACAGTGTAGTTACTGAAGCAAGAAGAAAAACTCTGTTGGAAAAAGGAGAGGGTGAGGAGGAAGAGGAAAATGATAGACCATTTGAAAATAAAGGAGGAGGCTGGGAATCACTAACTTAATCAGCCTGTGGTGGAGCCGCCCCGAGGGTTGCTGGAAGAGGCTTGTTTGCCGCTGTGTGGGCTGTGAAAGAATATATGGCAGATGCCATTTTTTCAGCTGAATGAAGGGAAGATGGATAGATCTCATACACAGAGGGAGCGGGCACTGGAGGGAGATACAACATGCCCCCCATCAGGGGAAGCTGATGATGCAGACTGCTCCTGTGGAGGCAGCAGAGGCCATTTCACAGAACTTGTGATGAGACTGGCTCTGTCCTGTAGAGGAGGCTGGAAATGTTGGAGCTCTGTTGGACTATTGATGAAAACACACTACAGCAGTTTTAATTATTGTTGTTGCAGGTGAAGTGAATGGCTCTTCTCTTCAGGAGAAAAGATGCCATGATTTGGTCTCTGACGTTCAGATGAACAGGATATGATCTGAGGAGTGGTGGAGGTGCGGCCTTGCTCCCTTACTTTATTTGACTAATTAATGGGGTACTTCAGGTTGCTATTATACAAGGCAATGGCACATAAAAAGCAGCTGACTGTGCTGCGTGCTCCCACTGTGACCAGCATAAGACAGACAGTGAAACCATGTTTGCCAGCTGGGAGACAAATAAACACGGGTTTCATCCACTTAGAAAAAGAGACACCTAATAAAATCTATGCCTGCTTAAATCTATAACATCGTAAGAGTATATCAATTGCTTTAAACGGTCCTATCCAACAAGAAAGGGAGTTTCAAAAAGACACAGGAGTGGCTGGTTTACTGCTACCTTGTTTGTTCATGTTGGCTGTCTAATGGTCAAATTAAGTAGGAAACACATTATAACCATATTGTAGACTTCTTTAGCCAACACCTATGTTGTCCTGCTGTCCCTGCTGGCAGCCATGTTTTCACTCGGCTTCACTCAGCTTTTTTGTTGATACCTCATATAACCACACCTAAAAAAAAACAGAACTATAATTTCACACATACACCCACAGTAAATGAATTGGGACTGATATTCGGTTTTACACTATTCACTTCACATTTTGCACTATTATACATTTAAGCTTACCGTCCATGCACTGTCAGTATTTCTTCTTTAGGTTTCTTATTTTACAAAAAAAACAACAATTTATCTGGCACCTCCTACAATTTCATTGTAAGTGTACAATGACAATAAAGGCTTTCTATTCGATTCTATTCTTATTTTTATTGTGCATTCACATGGACCACAAAGTCACCTTTCACACAATTGAGGCCCCGTCACTTGCTTGTCATGACCTACATCCTGCACATATGTTAGTGGTAAAGTGCATACAATAGCTTAAATATTTAAATGTAAAAATTTCAATTTGATGCAAATGTATCATTATTTGCACATGTTGGTTTGCTTGGTGCAAATGATGAGAAATCAGGATATGACTGTGTTTTATCTCTATGCATCACATTTCATACTGGACTGCAATGATTGATCAATTTCTGAATTCATCGTAAACTATTTAGATTTATTCGAGTTTGAGTTTTCACTGGAAAAGAAAACATGCACAAGTTGCCCTCAGTTGACAACTTTTTTGCAGAGGCTCTCATCTTAAAACTGTTCCTATATGTTGATATGCACTTGCATATAAAGTAGTTAAGAAAGCAACACAAATGTAATGTAGTGCACCAGGGTTGTGGTTTAGCACTGGCTGAATGTGGCGTCAACAGGAATCCATTTTTACATCAGACATGGGACGGATGGCTGGTGGCCACTTCTTAAATCCATCAGGAGCCCACGTCGTCGCTCTTCCCAAAGTCGCTGCTTAATCTTCAGCCACATTATCCCGGAGGCGACGTCGTCACAGTAGATGTGGAAGTGGAGCAGACAGCATGAAAGAGAGGAAGATGATGTGTAGGACAGAGGAAGAGGAGAGGGAGAGAGAGACCACCTACAAGGAGGCTTTATGATGTGCTGATCTGTCTTTGTCACTGGTTATGTGTGTGTGTGTGTGTGTGTAGTGCATTATCCTCAGTGAGGACATTGTGAGGTGTGAGGAAAGCGCTGCTGTGCGCAGATAAAATGTGTGTTTTGGATGCGTTTAGCTCTGTAGGTGGTGTTTGTGTACGCTGTCTTATAATTGCCGGTTGTCTTTGTTTAGCGTCTGCTCATGTAAGTGTGTGCGTGTGTGTGTGTGTGTGTGTTCGTGTGTGTGTCTGAGATGAGACGTGGTGAGCAGGGTGTGGGCGGTGAGTTAAATGAAACAAGTGAGACTTAAGTTTAAGCTGAAGGTGGGAAGACAGAAGTCTTGATGCGTCTCCTTCTCCATCATTCATCTCCACCTCATCTCTCATCTTCCCGTTTTCTCCTCTCTCATGTTTCGCCTGACACACACACACACACACACACACAGTAAAGGAATTAGGACTGATCCGAGCTGAGTCTTTAGCCTGTCTGTCTTTGAACATCAGTGCTCAGGCTTTTGAAGCTTCTCTGTGAATTGTTGCATTTCTGTTTATGCTCACATGGATAAAGGCTGACGCCGTGCTGGGTTCTGTACATAAAAAAGACATACATAAACTGTGTGTGTGTGTGCCCACATGGCTCACTTATGAGGACATCATAGTCGCTCAGAAGAATGTTGCAATTGCCCTTTTTGCAAATCCTAAGGAAGGTTCCATTTGCCAAAAAAAAAAACTATTTGAATGTGACTTTTTTATTTTCAACAACTCATTTTTATCAAATGATGTCATATGTATCAACATTTTCAAAGGGGAGCAGCTGTTAGTTAAGTGGGCAAAATACACATGACATGGACACAATTATTTGGCCACACGTGTTAAGTATTGAATTCAGGCTTTGGACATTTCTGTTCATTTCTTTTTTTAGATATCTCTCATGTGCTTATGATATGTAAGTAGTATCAATCTGACACCGACCCATCACTGAGCTTTCAAACTGCTAGTGATCTACAACACTAATATATCAGGAAGGTCATTCATCAGCATGAAGACATCAAACGGTTCCTTTCATTAAAATGGGACTTGTCATTCTCTGAGTTATCCTTTAACAACATCTTTATAGAAAGTTATGGATGCTGTTTTTGCACATAATACTGTATGCACGTATGGATGGATGGATGAAGAAAATTGTAAATTCAACTCTAAATCTAGACGTCTTCGATTTAGACCAGAAATCTGAAAATAATATCTGGTTTTTATTATTAACTTTTTCACACGGCCCTAATCCCGGCATGGTTGCACTCATACTGACACACTCTGCTATAAATTTCATCATTTTTGTGTTGGCAGGAATTATTGGCTCCCTGTTTTCTGCAATTACACACACACACACAACACATTGACTGGTATTAAGTTGCTTGGCAGGACATTGTGGGTACTAGGTTTTGGTATCTACACACACACACTCTCTCACACACACTTGGGAATTAACTTTGTTTTGGCAGGCGGGACATTTCTGGCTTTTTTTTTGATTTTGCATGTGCACACACACACACACACACACACATGCACACGCACACACACACACACACAATAGGGGCAATCCCTCCGTGCGCCAGAGCTTTCAGCAGGGCAGGGATTTTCCTCTTCAAAGAGCAGACCACCCATCAGCAGAACAATTGTGGCTGAACTGTGGTTCTCTCTCACACACACACACACACACACACACACACACACACACACACACACACACTGCCTCGTAGAGGGAGGATGGATTTGTGTTGACAGTCAGACAAACATACACAGAAACTGACATTCAGGCAAAGCAGAAATCAGAAAGACGGTCAGAGGACTGGAGGGGGGGCGGGTACTTGACAAAAGAGCAATGACACTGAACCTCAGTGGAGAGAACTTTAAAAAGATGAGGGGACTGTGGAGGAAAGACTCGAGTTCAGCTGTTTCCACGCCTGATGGCAGCCTCCTTCCATCCACAGACAAGCTACAGTTGTATGGTGACCATGCCATTTAATTGTACAACTGTCCTTGTCCCTGGATACAAACACTATATAGCGGCAAATCAGCTTGCATCAGGTTTTTTTTCCTGTTCACCTGTTACATCACCAACCAAAATAATGTCGTTCGCATGTTGATCCTCACGCCTTGTCCATCCATTCAGAATTTGTTCAGGTTTTCACACTGTTATCTTCTTCTTTTATATACTGTCTTCTTCAATGAAGTTCCGGTAGCTGAATGCAAACTTGTTACAGACTTGCTAATTAACTTAGATGTAGGGCTCAATTTTATCGATTCATTTCATTTGTTGTTTAGGGCGATTTGTTTTTTGTGAAAATCAGAAAATCGAATGTCCTCATGCCACCGCCGATGCTCTCCTTGGGCTCCCATGGTTCACAATGGGCTGACTCCTCCCCCTGCTTCTGCCAAGACTCACACAGCCTGGTAACAAGAAGGGAAGCATGACAGCCAGCAAGGAGAATTGTCGCTCTCTGTGAGAGATAAAGCACTATAAGCCAGTAGAGTCACTTTCACCTTGTGTCCCGTATGACAGGAAAGGAACACAGCGGAAAGCTATTGTAGACGCGGTCACAATGCATATTGTTCAATATATGGTGCCCATTACAGCTGAAAAGCTGGTGTTTATCCACATGCTGCAGATGTTTGGCCCCATGTATGTAAGTGTACAAGTGCACACGGGCGAGGACAGAGCTTGTGGAGGTGCTCACCCACCACAACAGCATTTCTTCACTCTCAAAAGTGAACATTTTCTCACAGTTGTTTCATTTTCAAATCTCGTTGGTAAGATTCCTGAGCTAAGACATTGTTAGAAGCTGGTCTGGACTAATGTTGTGGTGGGAGGAAACCCATGCAGACACATGGGAACATACAAAGTCCACACAGAAAGAGGGAATCAAACCCAGCACCTTGTTGCTGTGAGGCAACAGTGCTAACCACTAATCCACCATGCTTATTAAAATACAGTAATGGTAATGTGTATTTTAATTGTCTTGTTTTAGTCGGACAATAATTGAATAAGTCTAACATCAGGGAACAGCCACCATGTTGTCCTCAGGCTTCCCCTTTGTTTATTCACTCACTCACTCCCTCACTTACTCACTCCCTCACTCCCTCACTCGCTCCCTCACTCACTCCTTTTGTTTTTGAGTTATTTAGTTTGACGTCGCTATCTGCCTCATGCCGCCGCGCTGATTCACTTCCATGCAAATTAAAAGTATTTGTCGCTTTAAAGCAGCCTTTTGAATTCAAAGACAAAAAGATGGCCGGGTGACAAAAAGCACCCCGCATGTTGTGTGTGCATGTGTGTGTGTCTCACACACACAGATGTACACATGGGTCCACCCACATCCTCTTCCTTTCTTCTTTCCTTTCTTGTGCCTTTTGTCACAGAAGCAACAAATTCATTTTTTATTCGATGGAGAAATTATCTTGTGGCAAATGATTTCTTCTTTGTGGCGACAACAACAGACTGCATTGTTGAGCTCCTTTCATTTTTGAATGGTTATTATTTTCATATTGACAGACAGCAGTCTCAGACAGAGAATTACAATAAACAGATGCACTCACTGTCTGCGTGCTTTAAGTCTTATTCAGCCAGTTGGTATTCACACCTTGTCATTTCAAACTTTATTCAGGGGGGAAACTTTCACTAAATTCATCCATGAAATTTAAATCTAAGTCTGCAAAGTAAAGCCATGTGAGTGAGTGTGTGTATTTGTGTCCAGCTGGTGGATTTTTATGTTTCTCCCTGCAGTATTTTCCATCAGTTTACATTTAGCCGTCAAACATCCTGAGTGAGAAACTGCATTTCACATCATTTCAGGGAAGAGCCAGGGTTTATTTTTCTGTTTAATATATGAGCATCTTTTCTTTGTAGCCTCTCTGTCTCCCTCAGGCTCACACACTTGTGAACAGTTCATCCCCTCTTCTTGACTGTCTTTGACTGTTTCTTTGCATATTACGCATTGCTGATTGCTGCTTCCTAGTTTTCTGTCTCCTTCTTGAATCCTCATTAATTGGTTTATTTGCAAATGAAAGCAAATCTACAAAAAGCTTTTACTGTTGATTGTACAATCTTAGTTAGGATGGTCTTGAGGGATGGCTCGATGCCAATGTGTTGTGTACCAGTATCACCTTAGTGTATCTATTGATTCTGACAGCAGCAATGTGTAAACATGCAGTTGCTGCTATTTATTTCCACGTGATTTTGACCGGCATCAGACGATGGACGCAGCCTCAGTTCACATACTGTCTTCCAGGTCTTCAGGTAGATGTTATGCTCGTGTGACGCTAAGGGTTCCTTTCCTGGTGAGATTTGTCATCATTAAAGAAGTTGGAACTTGACAGTGAAATAAACCAACTAATTAGCACAGGTACACAGCTGATATCGTAGTAGTAAGGAATCAGAGGGTTTATTAAAGGGTTTTAGAAAAAAACAAATACTACATAGGGTAGTTCAGTGTGTAATATTTAGGGTAAGGCTAAGTGGCATAAATGGAAAATATAACACATCACACAATTGTGTTGGTTAAGGTTTAGAATTGCTATGTATTTCCGGCAAGGTCCTTGCTTTAAGTCACTTAAATCACCTTTCTTGATTTGAACTTCAGGGGTTCGTCTTGACCGTGTCTGCATGATTAAATGCATTAAGTTGCTGCATTGTAAATGTCTAATTACACATTTTGACTTTGAGTAGTGTACTTTAGTAAATGGCTGATTAGTGTATTTAAAAAAAATGGTAAGGTAGGTAACCTACCTGGTAAGGCAGAATACATCCCATCTTGAAACGTTCTTTTACAGCTAGATAAATATTCAGTGACCACCTTCTTCACTTCTCCTTTTCCCTAATTGGGAAAACATATTGAGAGGAGAACAGAGGAGAACTTTGGACATAAAGGCCATTGAAATGTGAACTAGCGTGATTATATGCCATTCATTATTCAGCGAATAGGCTAGCAGTGAAGCTAGTACTGGAGTACTAGGTGTACTTGTCCTGTGAGCTTCAGTTGGGGTTTGGTAAAAGATAATGACTAGATTTTTTGTTTGGACATTCCTTCAATCTCAGTTTATGAGAGGTGTATGAACAAACACTGCTTGAGATGCCAAAGTCTGATGAAGAGGAATCAACAACATATTTTGATTGTGCACTGACGAGTGTGACCGTGTGCCTTTGTTGAGGTGCAGCCCCTCATTTAGGAGACTTCTCTGTTGTCTGCTTGACAACTAAACACAAGTCCTTCCGCCAAACAAATGGGAGCAGTGCTGGAAGAGGCGGAGGAGGAGGAGGAGGCGGCCTGGGCCCAAAATGCAGAGATGGGCACTCTGTGACAGCTGCTTTCATCTTGTTATTATTCCTCCTTCACACTCAAGGATTTTTGGGCTTCCTAAACTACTGCATTTCGGTCCCTCTCTCCTCCAAACCTCCTCTCTTTCGCTCTATCTGTCACCAGGCTGTGATTGGCTGTTGTGACAGAGCCATCGCCAGGCTGTCAGCCTCCTCTAAAGCTCACTTTAATTAGTCCTTTTCACTCACATGACACTCATGCACAGATGCATGCAAACTCACACACATTCTTGTGCAGCGTTAGTAGTGAGGACACCCACCGGCATAATGGCTCCCCCTAGCCCCTTACCTTAACCTTAACCATCCCAGCAACATGTCTATTCCTAACTCTTAATCTCTGAACCATCAGAAAGCCCCTTAAAGTAGCCAGGACCAGCTGAAATTGCCCCACACGGTCAGAATGTCCCCACATAAAATGTGAACCAAAATATTCCACACATCAGTCCACACTTATGGAACAATTACTCAATTACTAATTGAATCGTCAACTATTTTGAGTGTTTTAAAGAAAAATAGAAATACAAATGCATGTTTTTCAGCTTCTAAAATGTGACTATCTTCTTGTTTCTTTGCTTCATATCACAAAGATATCATTAAAACAGATTTTTGCTTTGTGGATACAATAAGACATTTGAATACATCATCATTTCCATGATCAACATGTTTTAACATTTTATGGACCAAATGATGAATCGAGAAAATAATTATATAAAATAATAAAATTACTGACAGTTAATATGTTTGTGAAAATAACCATTAGTTGCAGCCCTGCACACAGGTTTGCACGACATTTCATCGCATGACATTGCAATGACTTCCATTCATTTGGACACCCTAAACAAAGCCTTATCTCCAACCTCAAACATAACCGAAACCTAACCATAATTAGAATCTTAGCCCTAACATTAACCAGTTCCTCAGAAAGGAGATTTTGCAAATAATGTAGGACTATAATTATAAGCCAAAGATTGAGTTATAGATACAATATGACAGTGATTACTGTATAAGGATAGAAAGGGGTGGCCTTTACAAACGCAGTGGGGACTAAAGACATTTTACATCACATACGTTGTTTTGCACATTATTAAAAGCTTAGTTGGAGCTCAAAGAAAGAGCCATGTTTTAGTCCATCACAGTATCATGCAATCACAATACAAATCTTAGCACTACCATTATCCATGAGGACTACAAGCCCTGACAAGGTCAACGTTTATACCAGAAAAAAAGGTCCTATAAAGGTAACAGATACAAAAACACACACAGAGAGAGAGAAAAGTCACTCACAGACATAAATGCTGACACTTAAATCAGCACGCTCAGCTGCATGCCATGTGTTCCTTGTAAAAAAAACAAAAGCCATCTTGACTCTAATCTCCATCACCAACCTTGTCTCACAAGTAAATTGCTCTATTTTTTTATATATATATATATATATAAAGATGTTAATTAGTTTTTGAAGGGAAAAAGAACAAAACATATAGGATAATGAAAAACAAACGCATAACACACAGAACATAGCTCGTCTATGTTTAAAACAGCAGCCCATAGTCATGGTAAAACAATACAGCAGAGATCATATGAAGAGTTAGGAAAAAACGAAAGGAAAAATACACACAAGCTGATTAACATATGCAGAGTGAGATGTATGATCATTCTGCAGCTCACTACAGGGTCCAATAACTTGTCCTTTGTTATAAAATCTCAATCTCTTGATATGTGTTTTTTTTCTTAAGGTCCTTTTGGCAGAAATGAGAAATGAGATTCTTCTGCAAAGCATGGGATATGTCAGATTTCAAATTTGGTTAAACTGTTTCATAAGTGTCAAAAGTGAAATATGTTTCAGGTATTTAAAGGATAATTTTGTCATGGGATGGGAGGGGAGGTGGTGGTGTGTAAAAATTAGGGAGTAATTCATTAGCAGAGGATCCTGGCCAAGCTTATGATAACAAAATAACAAATAACAGTGTAATTTACGAAGACAAAAAATTTAAAAAATATATTTAAAGAAAATAAAAAAAATCCACAAGCAGCGTAAAATACAAAATGATTCTTTTGTTGTGTCAAATTAATTTAGAAATGTTATGTGAGACCAGCGCTACAAGATTCAGCTGATTTTGTAATTAGTTCCGAGCTGATGAAGCAGCAAAGTGAAATGTGTGTGGACGTAATAAGCCAAGGATTGCCTTATAAATAAAATTTTGCCAGTGATTTGATCTGCAGACAGATGGAGCAGTCATCCATCCCTGCCTTACAAAAAGCAGTGGTTATTAAAGATTTAAAGATTTCTGCAATTGATGTAGATGCTGAAATCCTCCTTGCATGTACAGTGCAGTACATCACGAGAATCAAACACAGACATGAACGTTGCACAGTCACAAGACAAAGCCTGATTTTGAAATTTAAAAAAAAAAACTCCAGTGCTAGTGAAAGGAATGCAGAGTTTGTGATGAGCTAACAGGGGCAGCTAACAAGGTGCATTCAAAGACCCTGGAAAATTCCAACACTTCTGTGTTGAGCCTCACAGTTAATCAAATACCCTAATCGTGACTATAAAAACACACTAAAACGTCCTGATAACACATCAACAATCTGTAAGTAATCTTCCAACATTTGGTGTCACACTGTTCTCTAGCGTCATCTGTTGTTTGGCCCATTTCTCACTACGGACACATACACGGACGTGTTGTGTAGTGAAGGTTCTGCTCCTGCCGGCTTTGCTAGGTGCTGATCAATCGGACACCACTGTGCCAGGTTCTGAATAGCCAATTAAATCCACTGAGACAAAGGAGAGAATTGCTGGAGATGTGGAGGAGAGGGGTGATGAAAGAGTACGGAGGAAAGATGAAGCAGCATCAGCTGCTGAATAAACGCTTTAATATTCTGCATTCCAAACTTCACAGCGATCACTCCGACTGCTTCCCCTCCTCGTCGCTCCTCCAGATAAAGATTCCCTGATGGATGCGCTCAGCTATGCTTCCACAAACAGAAGACAGCAGTGCAGTGGGTTGTGGCCTTGACTGATGGAGGGAAGCTAAGACAGATGTACAGATTTGCTAGAAATGAGGGGGAACAATGAGAAAGCCTTGTCGCTTGTGAAAGCCAGGCCGTCTGGGATGGGTTTCATGTCTTCCCTAATTTCCCTTTTCTTCCTTGTTTTTCCCCATGCCGCCTGTCAACCCCTCTTTTGTTAATTTCTCCGTTTTCACCACCGCCCTTACACTTCATGTCTCTTTGTCCATGTCCTGATGTCTCTTTCCATTTTCTATGTCCTCCTCTGTCTGTCCGTCATCTCTCAGTCTAGCCTACTTCTCTGTCTTTGTTTTCCACCCTCCCCCTTTTTTTGCCTCTTTGTTGATCTTCATTCCACCACATTATCTTTTGGGTTTACCTCATCCATCTTTATTTGTCATCAAATATCTGCACTTCACTATATTTGTCCTCCCAATCATTACATTACATTTTCCCAAAGTCTCCCAAGTCTTATGTTCCTGCAATGACTCTTTCCCCTTCTTCTCCCCCTGCCTTTTCTTTTACTCCTCTTCCTCCCTGCTACTGAAGGTACCCTGCCCTACGACATCAAGATCGTAATTGCCGGAAATCACGAGTTGACCTTCGACCAGGAGTTCATGGCTGACCTGATCAAGCAGGACTTCTACTACTTTCCCTCGGCATCCAAGCTGAAGCCGGAGAATTATGAGAATGTCCAGTCGCTGCTCACGAACTGCATCTACCTGCAGGATTCTGAGGTCACTGTACGGGGCTTCAGGATCTACGGCTCCCCCTGGTGAGTCACCACTACTACTACTGCTGTGTTCTTATTGATGAAGTACATAGATAATTCATTACATCATCAATTCCACAACATATTTTGTTGTGGTCGTCCAAGACTTCACTTTGGTTTGGATAACATCATCACAACATCGTCAAGGTTTGACAGGGATTGTCTTGCTACTTGGCAGCCATCTTGGTTACACTTCCAGGCAGCTGTTTCCGACTTTTACCTAAATGAAGCAATGTTGTGTGGGACAGAAAAACTATTTGCACATTTGGAATAATCAGTCAAATCTGATAAATAAGGGTCAGAAATAAGATATTCTTCCATAGACTACATGGTTTCACCACATCCAACCTTTTTATGGCTAAATCCAGCGATGTGATGCCTTCGACTTTGGCTCCAAATGCTACGATATTTGAACAAATCTTTTAAGCTGTGTCTCAGCTGAAGGGCCAACACAGTGAGTTTCAAATCCAGTGAATCACTTCAGTGCTCCAACTTTGGGCTGATTGTGGCTTATTAGTTTTATTGTACTATATAATATTGTGCAACATGTGAACTACAGGAAATGTGTATCATCGCTGTTGTGTTATATGAGTGGTCAGTTAGACCTCAGTATAGCCGTCTCTGCTGTTGTTGAAGACAGAATTCTATTTATTGAGAACTTGCTCACTGCTGGGGAACCCGGTGGAGTAGTGGTTAGCTCTCTTGCCTTGCAGCGAGAAGACCCGGTTCTCTCTGGGTTCTCCGGCTTCCTCCCACACTCCAAAAACATGCAATGTGGTGTGATTAGGTAAATTGGACACTCTAAGTTGACCATAGGAGTGAGTGTGAGAGTGAATGGTTGTTTGTCTCTATCTGTGTGTGGCCCTGTGATGGACTGGCAAACTGTCCAGGGTGTAACTGAGATTGGCACAGCACCCCCCGCGACCCTCTGGTGGAGGACAAAGCGGTAGATGATGACTGACTGATGCTCATTGCTGCTTAGAGATGAGTGATGTTGCTCTTTGGCTTTTTGCTTAGTGTCTACAGAGAATTTCCTACAGGTGAACACAAACAAGTGCTGAGAGAAATTCCCCGCTCAGGTCAAAATGTATTGGCCATGTCTTTCCACACAGCATCAGTTGGTGTACATCATTTGATTACTGCATAGCAGACAGACCATGTAGATGGATGCACTTTGACCCTGGAAGATAGGAAATCATGGATAGAAACGCAACAACCCCCACAGTGTGTCGTACAACACTAGTCATGTGTTATTTTGAGGTGAATCAATTTATCATCATAAATTACTGATGTACTGTGTGCCATGATGAAATTGCACACACAATGGAATTCGTTGTGGGGTGTGTGGGGTTTACAAATCAACACAAACTTGGTTGTCAAGTTAAAGTTGCAAATATGTCTTTAAGATGGTGTACAACTGAGCTGGCAGCCATGCTGTCTGAGAACATCCCTCTCCATCTCATGCCAACTCGCCCTTTAATGTAATAAATTCATGACAAATCTGAGCTTTCATGTTGTTTCAATACAGAAACTGCATATATTAAATAATGAGAGTGCCAAGTGGCGCCTCAGTGCATCAGTAGGTCATTGCCCCAGGCCTTGTAAAACAATAATCCAGCTGTGACTGAGGTGAAATGTTAGTGTTCTGACACAAAGCTTTGCCATTTCAAATTAATAATAAATCTGCTTTTTAATTCAGCTTCTGTGTGTGTGTGTTTAAGGGTAATTGGTTTGCTGTGATAGCAGGGTCCCCAGAGTTTATTGCCGAGGTCACAGTAGAGAGCTGCCTAAACTGGTTCAAAAGCAGGAGATGGGAATAAAAGAGCAAGAGCAAAAAAGAAGTGAGGGAAGGGGAAAGTGAGAGAACCTGAGAAGGCAATGAAACAAGTGAGAAGTATAGGGAAGAAAGAAGATGCGGACATGGATGAGAGAGAGAGGAATGTAGAGAGAGGCAGTGAAGAGGATGGTGATTGAAGAAGACATTATTATGTGTGTGTGTGTGTGTGTGAGAGAGAGCCTCGGCTCCGGCAGCACAGAGGGCTCCACAGGGATTTAAGTTCTCCGTCAATGGTAAGAAAAATGAAAGGAGAAAAAACAGCTGCACATGTTTTTGTTGTTGGTTGGTTTCATTTTGGCCATTCAATCTCATCATCTTCGAGGCATAAAACCGATGCGACTCTCGACCAATCAAGCTAGTCAGAGCCATGGTATTAGCCAATCAGAAGTAAGGCAGGCGGATCAGTTTTACCAAGGGTGGACTTGTGTGGCTGCAAGGCTTGTATAGCTATGTTTGTTACGCTTGTATAGCTACACCCATACATCTCGGCTAGTAGCTGGTAGCTCAGTGGTAGAGCGTGTTGTTTTTCAACTCAAAGGTTGTGGGTTCAATTCCCTGCTCCCGTAGTCTACATGCCTTGTGTCCTTGGATAAAACACTTAACACCGTGTTGCTCCTGACGGCTGTGCCAGCAGAGTGGTCAAGACTAGAAAAGTGCTGTATAAATGTACCATTTAACTGGCAGTCAGTGTGTCATGGTGCAACTCTTGTGTGAACAGAGGCGCTTTATTTTGGTACAGCAGAGCAAACATGTCCCACACAGACCTGCTGAGTTATTATTCTGCTGTTACTTAGGAGTGGTAGGAGTAGAAGGCCATGGTCGGGACTATAATTTTCTCAGTCCGTTATCTCAAGATCACTATTATCCCATAATAACAAGATGAATTAGTGCGTAATCGAAAGATAAGAAGGCTTATTTTATCGCAACAATGAGATAAATGAATGCATTATCTTGAGATAACAAGGCCCATTTTGTGTTAGACCTTGACTGAAGTACAACATTTTAAGCTACTGGCAGGTGTCAGAGCCTATATGGTGTTGCTGGTACTCATCACTCAAAGAAATTATCAGTAAAGAAGGAACAACGTTTTATTATCTACTTTGTTATCTTGTTATCAAGAGAAACAGGCCTTTTTATCTCAAGATAACACGTTAATGTATCTCGTTATCACAAGAAAACCAGCTTTGTTATCTCAAGATTACACATTTATCTTATGATCACAATAAAACGGGTGTTGTTATCTCGAGATAACATATTAGTTTATCTCATTTTCTCGAGATAACATATTAGTTTATCTCATTTTCTCGAGATAACATATTAGTTTTATCTCATTATCTCGAGATAAGATATTAGTTCATCTCATTATCTCAAGATAACATGTTAGTTCATCTCATTATCTCAAGATAACATGTTAGTTTATCTCATTATCTCGAGATAACATGTTAGTTTATCTCATCTCATGTATCTCATTATCTCAGATAACATGTTAGTTTATCTCATGTCTCGGTTGTTTATCTCATTATCTCGAGATAACATGTTAGTCTTCTCATTATCTCGAGATAACATGTTAGTTTATCTCATTATCTCGAGATAACATGTTAGTTTATCTCATTATCTCGAGATAACATGTTAGTTTATCTCATTATCTCGAAATAACATGTTAGTTTATCTCATTATCTCGAGATAACATGTTAGTTCATCTCATTATCTCGAGATAACATGTTAGTTTATCTCATTATCTCGAGATAACATGTTAGTTTATCTCATTATCACAAGAAAATGGACCTTGTTATTTTGAGATACATTATTTTATCTCATTTTCTTGAGAAAACTGACCTTGTTATCTCGAGATAACATATTATTGTATCTCGTTAGCACAAGAAAATGAGTCTTATTGTCTTGAGATAACACGTTATTTTTTCTCATAATCTCAAGAAATGTTATTTGATCTCGTTATCACGATAAAACTGGCCTTGTTATTTCACCATAATGCACTAATTTATCTAATGCATGCATGCGTGCAGGCAGATCTTAACCCTGAGAAAGCACTGAGAAAGTTGTGGGGCCCCTCAAGGTTAAAATGTCCTCACGAAGACATGAATACAGTGCACACACGAGCCACAATCTCTAGCAGAAGTAATGGGACAGTGTCTGTTCTGGTACCTCTGTTGCCATGGTGATGCCAGGCTGGCGCTCCTTTACGCCATCTAAACACATTTAAATATGTCTGCTATAAATCTACTGATAAATAGATAATAGCAATACATTATTTTATAAATAATTCAAAGCATTATTTATAATACAATAATCTATTATATGTATATGTGTGTAGTAGTGTTGTTTTTTTTCTGTTTTACATATACACCCTTCTCAGATCAGTATTAACATTTTCAAAACCACATTAGAAAGTCCCTTGTTTACAACACCCCAGTTATTTATTTTTTTAAACAAATTGCAAATCCTGTGGCTTATTCATGAAGCCAATTCTTTCCAATTACTTATGTCATGTTGCTCAAATATATTATACTGTTTCTCTGTGGAATAGTCTTACCACCCAAATCAGTAAGGCATTTATTCACTATATAAGTCAACACATGGAAAATGGTTGTCATAATTTCCCTCATGTGAAGTACAATTTGTCTGCATTAAGCACATTTTCTATTAAACTTCCTTTTGTATAAATATGTCCTGAATTGATTATTTCCTCTGTGATGAAATAGAACCAGTCAATTAAAGATTTATGTTCATCATATACATAAATTTCCCTTCTTTGCATCAGATTATAAAGTAGTTTATTTTATTTTCTGCATCTGTGTATTTAAATCTCACATATGGACACATGTATGGACAATTTAAAATAAATAGAGCACATATCATTGGGTTCACGACCCAGTTGGAATAAGGATCTGTCTGCATGGAGCTGCATGTTCTCCCCGTGTGTGTGGGTGGGTTTTCTCTGGGTTCTGCAGTTTCTCCAGTCCAAAAACATGGAGATTTGGGGATTAAATTGACCCTAGGTGTGAGAGTGAGAGTGAATGGTTGTGATGGACAGGCCACCTGTTCAGTGTGTACCCTGCCTTTCGCCCTGTGTCACCCTCATGTGGAGGATAAAGTGATAGAAGATGAGTGAGATCACAAATTAGATTCCACTTGCAAAATCTATCATTAGAATTGCACTAGTTATTTTACCCAAACTATTCAGCACTTCCCAGGTTCCCTTATGTTTGTCATGTTGATCAATTCCACATGCTGAAGCTTTAATAGAAACTTACTTTTATTAAACATTATTAGAGGTCACAATCACACCTACCTTGACTGTAGATACAATACAGCAAGATAAATAACTATACAATGGGAGCCCCAGTCTCTAGAGGGCAAATAACTGTAATAATGGTGGGAGTAAAATTACTGAAGTGACCAAGTTGACATAGCCTCAATATATAGTCAATACATAGACTTTATGCACTTTGTTCTCTTGATATATATATATATACATATAATCAATATATTGATTATCTCAGAATTGTTGTATTTAGATATTATTGGTATTGTGGGCCATGTTTTGCGTATCGTATAATGAGGTAACCTATGATCATATTATTGTTAATATTGACATCACCTCCAGAGTTTGAAATGATGTGGTCAGCAAACGTAACACAGTCCACTCAGTCATGAAGCTCACTCATAAACATCATGTCTTTTTTTATACTATTCATTCAACATGGATTGTTGATTGTGCTCTTCAGCTGTAATCTGTCTGTCTGTCTGACTGGATCTCTCTTTCTTTTCTGTCTGTCACCTCTCATTCTGCATTCTGTTGTCTGCCAGTACAGTCACAACTTCCCCTCTCCTTTAATTTCTCCATCCCTCCATCCATCTGGCTTCACGCCCCGCTTATTTCCTGTCTTGCCTTTCTGCAGAGGTATTGCAAAACCATGTGCTTCTCCAGTCCAACACACACACACACGGGTTTATGCAGCTAGTCCTCTTAGCACACTGCATTGACTCCCAGTCATTTGGACAACTTAAACAAAGCATTACCCCTAACAGTAACTATAACCAGGTAATGTCTATACCTTAGCCCTAACCAATTCCTCATAAATTAGATTCTGCCTCATTAGGACCAGGTTTTGGTCTCCATGACGACTGACAAGGACAGTGTTTATGCCATCCAAGGTCCTAAAGAGGTAATAAATTCAAATACACAAACACACCTACACTTTTACCTGAGATGCAGATCCATCATGGTGCTTTTTTGTTTTAACCATCCAATTTGTCAGGGAAATGGCATTGGAACCTTCCTGTGATGCTAATGTGAATGTACAGGTTATTTGTCACAGTCGTATCGCTCAGCCAATGCACTCTGAGAGTGAAAGCGATGATGGGACAAGTCACACAGAGCAGGTTCTGTGAATGTATGGGAATAAGTGTTTTACTTTAATTACAGAGCACACTGCAGTTAGACACATACACACATAGAAAAGACAAATTATCATGTGCCAAAAAATACCTTCTCATATGAGTAAACTATGACGGTGGGCTGAAGAGTTCTCATCCTGATAGTCAAGCCCTCAACAGCAGATATTTCCACTGCATGGACTTTTTGTATTTGGCTCCAAGTGGTGGCTCCAACACAAACATTAGGAAACATTCAAGAAAACCAGCTGGATGTGCCTCAAAATGTCCCAGGTTCTCCTGTGACATAACCAGCCTGGTTTGCTTTTGATCGGGGATCTGTGGCACCCACCGAGAGGAATCCTTTGACATGCCAAGTCACGGGAGAACATTCCTCTGCCCACTATTGCACAGTTGATAAAGCTGGAGCATCATCCTCTGATGTAGCATCCATGTCAGTATGAATTTCCTTGGGGACTAACCCTCTTTTCTGCAGTTTGGTAACACATTGGTGCCAGATTTCGCCCATGTTTACGAAATGTCTCTAGTCCTCAGCTATCAAATGTGGGTTTATTTTAAAGGCAACAATGTACTTAGTATCAGGAAAGTTTGAATACAACATAATTTTTCCTAAACTAGATTTATTTTTGATGCATCATCCGTAATGATGTTTGTCACTGAGGCAAACATTGTTACTGGCAGGGTAAGGCGTAGACATGTCACAATATATTGTGCATATTGTGCCTATAACCACATTTATAACCATGGTTACAATGACCAACTAAAATTCCACATGAGTTATACAAGGACATTATTCAGGCATAAGCATATTTAAATATCATTATGGAAACAATGCTCACAGTTGTTTAGAGTCATACATTTAGAATGTTGCTGTGGCCTCCATCTGTCTTGACATAAAGCTAGATACTAGATACTTTTAGCATACAGCAGCAGATGTACAAGGTGCAAACATAAAAGAATAGAAATAATTCAAATAAAGGCAGTGGCATGAAGTCAATCCCAACACAACAATTCCTGTGTGTAGCACGGATGGGGGATGTTCTAAACCAGGGGTGTCAACCTAATATTTGTTCAGGGGCCACATACAGCACAATTTGATCTCAAGTGGGCCGGACCAGTAAAAATAGTAAAATAATAGCATAATAACTTATGAACAACAAGAACTCCTTGCTTTTTTTCTCCTTTGTTTTACATTTAATGAAGGATATTTTTACAAAACATGACATTTCTTGAGCAATATAAGTGCAATTTCAACAATATCGTGCCTAAATGTACTATTTACACATCACACTGGATCTAAAATGGCACAAACATTTAGTCACAGGTATCTGGAAGAGAAAAATATTGTATTTGACATTATGTTTAGATTGTAATCGTAGTGTGAAATTTTAACAAATTCATCCTGTGGGCCGGATTGTACCCTCTGGCGGGCCGGATCCGGCCCCCGGGCCGTATGTTTGACACCCCTGTTCTAAACACTATCATACATCATTTACAATGATTTGAATGTGGCGCAAATTTGCTTATATGTAAAGTTTAAGCATTATTTTGAGTTCTGGACTCTGGCTATACTTAACTTTTAAAGATACAAAGCACCTTAATTCTGGAGGCCCAAAACATGTGCATGCTTGTTCCTATTCCAGTCTTCCACCTTCGGAACATTCAGGCTTTACTCCAGTTAGCCTCTCAGGAGTCTATGGATAAGATTGTGGTGTGTAATTTTATGTCTGTATTAAAAGAAATCTGCTGACTAGTGCAGAGCCCTTCCCACTCCTCTTCCTTAAAGTTACATTCTGGCCCTTCTTCCCAGGTGTGTTTCACATAGTGTTCTCCAGCTAATAAATTTAGAGATATTGAGAAGTGGATTAAATAAAATAAAACCTTTTAGTCCATCTAAAAGTAGCCATCCTTGTAGTATGAAGTATAAAGCGTATGCAGAAAATAGTTTGACTAAGCTTGCAGGGCCACAAGGCAAAAAGACGTAGGTCTGACCGAGGGCATTTCTGTGTGGAATTTGCATGTTCTCGTCATGTGTGTGCATTGGTTTTCTCCAGGTTTCTTCCCACAGTCCAAAACATGCAGAGGTTAATTGATCATTCTAAATTGACCGTAGGTGTGACTGATGACCTGTCCCGGGTGTACCTTTCCTTTCACCCTGTGTCAGCTGTGATGGCTCCAGCAGCCCTGTAACCCTCATGTGGAGCATAAAGCCGTAGACAATTAATGGTTGAATTGACTCTTTCTTTCCCACACCTCCTCTCTGTGCTTTGTGTTGCCTTGATTGTGGGAATTGCCCCACACATGTTGCTCATCATGTAGCCAAGCATCTTGAAGGGTCACAGATGTAGCTGCAAATGTCTGGTTGCTGGTCTCCGTGAAGTTGTCAGGGGGTTCAGGTCCACTAAGTATAGAGGATTTTGAGTTCCTCCATTGGAGACTGGGAGTGATGATGAAATCTCCCTCCTTACCTATCGTCCTGGCTCCTTGTTGGCATAGACTCCTGGATCTGTAATTATGATGATAATGAATATTCCAGTAGCCCACTTTCATCAGGTTGCTCTCTGACCTGGGCAATGTCTTGGCTGGTATAGACTCGTTAGTTGTGCTCACTCCTATCACATATAGCATGACCAGCTGGATGAACCACTGAGCTATCCAAGTAAATATATTGCTAAGTTAAATTTGCAGAACTTGTCCACCACCTTTTATTCACGATTATTAATGAACACATGAATAAAACAAATTTGTGATTCAAACAGATATATTGGAAATGGCTGGTTTATCGATTGACATAACCAGAAAGTTAATACTCTGCACAGATTGGAGCACATGATTTATTATTTTTTTTGCATGTTTTAGATATTTCCCTGCCCCAACACCTGATTCAAATGAATAGTTTATTACCAGGCTGTTGAAGAGCTAAAATGTTGATGCACTGACTACTTAAATCAGGTATGATGGAGGGAAACATCTAAAACATGCAGGGCAATGGGTCCCCAGGACCTGGATTGGGAAACACAGGATTAGGTCAGTATCATATCCTGCTTCGACCAAGTGGCAAGTGGTCATCCTTCTCTGCATTTGTGTGACCAATACCACAAATAAGAAAATAAAAAAAAAAGCTATTGAGTAGCTGGATGTAAAATAGTAATAGTAATATGATAACATTTGTGTATATAATTGCATGCCAAAAGTGTCTACTACAAAATCAGAGTTGGTGAAAATAAATAAAAGCTTCTATGCCTCCGCTATTTCTGTCGTGTACAAATGAAAAGAAAAAAAGAAAAATTAAGTGCAAGCAAGGGAGATGTGCCGAAGCTTTGATTAATTTGCTAAACAAACATAGCCCAGGAAGTTAGAAATAACAATAAACAACAAAGAGCTAAGCAATACATAAAAAATGTTCCGTAGCTATAATTAGGCCACCATTTTTTATTAGAGCGTCAACTTCCTCCAACAAAGGAAATCTCGTACGTTTACCAGAGTATTAGTGATTGTTCCAGTAGTAAAAGTTGTATAAATGTGCGAAAGAGAATTATGTTCTCTTGGATACTTTTCCACAGATTTCAAAGACCTAGAAATACAATGAATTATGTCTGGTTCAGTTATTAATTAATAGATGAGCTAAATCTTACAATAGCTGGACTGAAAGTTTTAAAAATACATTTTTCAAATGAAACAATCACAAAGACAATAGCTTCGCCGGCTGGTTTCACAAGATCTCGGATGCTTAATATCTCAGAACTACTCACTGCTCATAATTTAGCAACTGAGATTCTCGACGGCATAGACCAATCTGGCAACCTTGGCAGATGACATCTCAGTCATTATTAATAATGAGCTGCATGGCCGGGACATGCAGCTCTGCACATTCATGGATCTGCTCCATATACAAGCACAAACACACGCACACGGCTGTGTTATTCTCGTTCTATACTTTCTTTTTTTAATCAGCGGCTAATTAAGACGCTGGTGTCTGGTGGAAAGACGAGTGAAAACATCCTCCTTTTTAACAAAAGCCTTCATCGCAACGATTAGACCTTCTTTGAATGCACTACATTGCATTGTAATTAAAGTGATTGTTGTAGTAGTAAATACTCTGTCTATGTCTTGCTATGTGGAAAATCTTCACACACAATTTGCAATTTGTTTTCCTTAAAATGCATAGTTCAGGTTTTTTTTGGGGTTCATTTTGTTTTGAAGGGTGGCCGTATGATGTCCCGCTTCTGCGCCCGCTTCTACAGAGGACCAGCATGAGATAGGCAGGTGATTAGTGAAACTATGGCAGCCAACAGGGACACAAGGAAAACATTTGAGCAACTTCACAAAAGGCTCACCTCATAAAATCTACGCTAGCTTAAGCCCACAACGGCCCCCTGTGCATCTGACATTCGTTTTCTGTGAGCGGATTGCTGCTGCTAGAACGTAAAGGTGGATGACCTGGATCGGATAGCCATTGGATCTTTGGACACCAGAGACACATGTTAACACTAGGTGTAAATGCATATGGTGACGCGCTTTCCAATTGTTTTCTGATCACAGAAAATGCATTCTTCTTCTGCTTCTCATTATTATTACTCTTCTTATTATTATTATTCCGGCTTCTCCCTTTAGTGGGCTCCACAGTGGATCATCTGCCTCTATCCCGTCCACTCCCCTGTGTCCTTTTCTGTTACACTAGCTGTTGTCATGTCCTTCTTCACAACATCCATGAACCTTCTCTGTGGTCTCCCTCTTTCCCTGATGCCAGGAAGTGCCATCTTTCACATCCTTTGTCCAATATAATCACTATCAGTCCTCTGTACGTGACCAAACCACCTCAACCTTGACTGTCTTACTTTATCTGCTTGAATATGCTAATTTCTAATCTCAGCATTTTCAGCTCAGGGTTTCAAAAATGTGTACGCATGGAAACCGTATCAAGTGCTGGAATGAGCCAAACAGCGACAGGAAGCACAGTTTATTTATAAAATGATGCCACTATCATGAGGTTTGTCCTGACCTGGCCCAAACCCGATGTCAGTGTTGGGGTAAAGATGGTGGATCACTACTGTGTGCAGTTGTAAACAGGCAAATAGTGTGTGAATGAACGCATACAGGAACAATGCTTTATGTGGAGTCACAATGCAGGAATGTAGCACACAGTTCACATGGTGAACTAGTGTATGTTTGTGTGTGCACATGTTTTGTCTCTCTCCCTCTTTCTCTATGTGAGTTTGTGTTTTCTCTCTTGCCCTCCCTGACTTGTGTGCGTTTGTGCGCTCTCTTTCAGTGTCCACCAGTGTTTTGTGTGTGTGTTGTATTTCTCTCTGTCTCTCTCTTTCACGGCTCTGAACAGAGCATCATGTCTCATCTTTAATCGATCACCCACCACTTCGATCTGTAGTTTCTTTTCTTTTGATTCGTGTGTTGCTTTGTTTCTTTTGTATTTCTGTTTCTCTGTAAAGATTTACTAACATGTTTAAAACATCAAGATGCCTTTTTTTGTGCCAAATTTGTATTTCACAGAAGAGAAACTGTGTTTAAAGTTCAAATAATTGTGTTGAATCTAAATTCATTCCATGATTTCATATAAAGAAATATCTGTTATAAGATTCAGGTTTATTTTTGCGATTAATCGTGATTATTACAGAAAATTGTGCAATTCATTTGTTATTTTTTTGATCGATTGACGGTTCTAAAAACATTTTTAAATATTTAATATGAAATATACAACATCAGATTCTTCAGTTTTCAATAAGGAAACTTGAAGTTTGTGTCACTTTGTAAATAGCATTTTCACATAGCAAAGTCCATAGAGTAAATCTGTTTTTAGCTCGCAGGAACACAGGAGCTGCTGGTCGACCGCTGTCTCATTTAGTAAGCTTGTATCACTGAGTTAAATCCAAACCAAAAATCAAAAAAATAACACATTTGAACTTCATGATGGAGGCCACTTGGTTGTTTTTGCAAAGCAACACTAACTTTGTTTTCCTGTTGTAAAAAGCTGTCTAACAGCAAGATAAAGTGTCCAAAAATATTCTTCAGATGTCGTGGACTTAATAAGGTGTAGAGTGAGCTAAAATCTGTTTTCAGCCATGTGTTCACTGAAAATGAGCTCGCCAGCAGAATCACCACTAATTATGTGTCAGTCCCTAAAACAGGCATACTTAAACTTGGGGTTCCCAAACTTATCCCAGTAGTTTAAAATGATTCGGTAATTCACCATTAGCTTGTGATAATCAATATTTATGCCAAATTGTAATTGAATAGCACTGAGTTATTAATTGGGGAAATGTGACAGGAAGTACTGATCATGAAATGCTTGCATAATACTGTCCTACTTTTTCTCCGCTTACTTTGAAAAACTTTTACACAAAGTTGCCAAAGTAATTCACAACTTATTCAGACGTTGCAGGGTATGTCTGAGGTGAGAGCCGTTCTTTCTTTCTTTTCAACAGTTTGAGTGTCCCAGGAGGTAAAGTCTTTTAGCACTTCTGAAGGAAGAAGTTACCACTTTTATCATCGTGTTAAACATATTTAGGTCTCTCGCTTTTACAATGAAACCTGGTGACTTATTTCTACACATCCACAGAGAGAGGATTAGATCATGAGGAACCCTTGTGGGTATCTGAGGAAGGGGTTTGGGGGTAATATTTGATTCTTTACAGCTCTTTCATAATAGATTTGGATTGTTTTGTGTGAAACAGAATCACCAAAGCTCTCCTTTAAACACTTAACCTTGATGCGAGACATGGTTTGAATTACGGGGAAGCGCGGCTCCCCCAAATAGTACATAATCCCCCCTGAAAGCCTACTTAACCCATTCATGGGAGCTCTGAAATATTGTCCGTTTTTATGTCACAGGTTACAGACTTTGATTTTCTGTACAGTGAGGTTCCTGAAATAAATAACTTAATGTCTTTACTTGCTCATTTCATACCAATTTCTGAACATTTGTCAATGTCTTTTCTAATAAATGTAATGCTATTCCTGCTCACATCACCTCCATTTTAATCTTGAACTTTTCCACCGAGTTGGACAGTGATGTGGGTAAGGAACCATGTCAGATTAGACAGTTGTTTTTTTTTCTGATTCAGTGTTTTTGGCCAAGTTTGGACCATGACATTAAGATCGCCATGAGTGTTTAATTTTGGGCATCTTTGGTCACGTCGCAAATGTTCAGTGACCTCTGCAGATATTTCCATTTTCACATAGGGCCTCTGTGGATAATCTCCGGAGAATCACCTGGACTTAAGTGCATTTCGGAGTCAGTCACAGACAGACAGACAGACAGACAGAACAGAACACACGGGGGTTCAGATGAGGAGAAAGGAACATGGTGCTAAAGGGTTAAATCTCTTTAAATGTTTATAACAATGGTCCCAGAAGAGTTTGAGACAGGCAGGGAAGAGGGACGACTCCTTCACTAGCACACAAACATACAGGGATAAGAGAGATAAGCTAGTGTGTTTGCATGTAGCGAGGGGGGAGAGAAAGTGAGAGACCCTCTTTTTTTCCCTTTCTTTAAATGAAAACAGCAGAAATGTATCTTTTCCCCACTGCTCCGCACGGAATAATTAAGGATGGAGATGCAAAAGACTCCTTAATTAGATTTTTTAATTATTGAGGATTCACTTCTCCTTCTATAGTGGCCCAATTAAGAAAGCTCATCAAAAACTAAAGAGATGAAGAGAGGCCGTTTTTGTCTTCCTCCTCCTCCTCATCCTCTCTTTCCTCCCCCCATCCCTCCTCCTCCTCCTCCCTCTCTTCCTCCGCGCTCTCATTTGACAGAAACAAACTACCTGTGCTGTGTTTGATAGCCTGGCCTCGCCGATGAGTGGGAAATACAAGGAACTCTCAGCGATTAATTAACTTACTTTTCTTCCCCAGTCTCGGCGAAAGTAAAAGGAGAAAGGCGGGAGAGCGGAGGACTGGAGAGGAAGATGTTAAAATGCAACTGCCAAGCTCTGCCTTTTAATGATAATGAGTCTGATAATGGTGGAGATGCCATGAAGGTAATTTGACCTTCCTTCTCTTCACCGAGCTTCAAGAGTTTGCTTTGTTCTCGCTCTGATGAGCAGAGACTTCCCACAAACGCAGCTTTGAATGATGGAGAGATAAAGAATGAAGGAGTAACAAATCCAACTTCTTCAAGTCACTCAGTGTTCTCACACGTTTTAGCCCATTAACTACAAACTGTATTCGGTTTACATTACGACCAACCATTCTCCAAAGCAATCGCAATCAGTTTGGGGAAGACTCTCTTGCCTCCAGGCGTCAATAAGTTTCACTTCAGGACATTGAGAGAAACAACCTGGAGAAACTTTAATAGATAGGTAATCCTTTGAATTGAACACTTAGTTTTACACTCATGCAGTAATAGGCGTGGATACAGAACATGGTATGGTTAATGGTTTTGACTCGGTACTGCAGAGTACAGATTTACATCAATTTGGCAATTCTAGCTTCATGAACCGCAGACAATCACGCGACATCAGGATAGCAAAGAAAATGCTCCCACTGTGTGGTCACATGACAATGCTTTGTGACACATTTACTCAAGAGGAGCCAATGCGATTTTCAGTATGGATTGGATGTTGTTGGACTACTAACTAACTAACTATCACTATAACCTACAGGAAATGCTTCACGAAGCACAGGTGTAAAGAGACATGTGTAACACCAATGTCAAATAAATAAAATAAATAAATAAATAAAAATGTGGATGTATTTTAGGATAAAATGAGAAAATAAAGCAAAACAGGTATCCTAGATATCATATTGGTATCGGCTGTGATATTATTACTATCACACATGGACGATAGTAATAATATGGTGTATAGAGCCACTGCATTGACATCATGAATACGGTTAAAGAATAATTTCCGATTTCCCATTTTTCTTTTTCATATCTGATCTAGTGGTTTTGACCAGGATTGGACAGATACTGAGATTCATACTGGCTCATCCCTACTGCTATAACTGTAAGATAAAGAGTACAAACCAGCCCAACCTATAACTGACCCTAAATCATCTTTTTTTCTTTTTTTTTTCCTCCGTTTTCACCATGACATAATTCAATTTTAGGAATTGGTCAACGTATTGATTTGTTGATATTGTCATCCTTCCTCATGCAATATGATAATCAATATGCCAGGGCAAATATCTATATTTCAATTAACAAATGAAGTAAATCAAGTAAACAGTGTTGCTACTTGATGTTTCCTCGCTGTGACGCTGAAATGAATGAGGGAAACGGGTTCACGGTGGCGAAAGCTACATTAAGAGATGCCTCATCCATGTTCAATACATAGACTTTATGCACTTTGTTCTATACATTGAACAATCCTACACTCTTTATGTCATTATATTATTGGTATCATTAACCACATATCGCGTATCGTATTGCATCATGTCTTGGCCTATCCCACCCCTATTCAATTTACCATAATATCTTTGTCATATGTTATATTTTTAATTACTTTACAAAGCATTATTGTATAGTGGGCGTTTTATATAGTATTTAATCATTGTGCTTCACACAATGCGTAGATCTTCATGTAGTTTTAATTTAAATTTTGTGTTGTATTCAAAGCATTGAATGTTCAGTAATTACAGCCATGATGCTAAAATGTCCAATGATGACGACAGTGGAGCAGTGGTAGAGCAGGTCTGGAGGGTTGTGGGTTTGATTCCCAGCTCCTAGTGGACATGCCGATGTGTCCTTGGGGATGACACTTAACCCCAAGCTGCTCCTGAAGGCTTTGCTGGCAGCATGGTATGAAAGATGTGTGATTTAAAATATGCTGCACATAGATGCGCTGCATGAATGTGTGAGTGAATGGGTGAATGGCAAAAGTGTAAAGCAGACCATTTACAGACCATTTACCATAATTGGCCAGAGTGTTAAATGACTTAATGCCATGTTTTTTGTTTTGTTTTTCTGTTGTGATGTGCAGTGCCATCTTATTTGCTACAGGGTTTTCATGGGTCTGTAAAAGTACTTCAAAGTTTGTGAAATTAAAAAAAAATTAAGGGCCTTGAAAGTTTTTGAAAATTGCCCTAAATAGACATAAAAGTGTTTGAATAGTTATGCAATAACTGATGTGACTTGAATGAAAAGATGTTTTTCTGTGATTTTTAACAATATGGGAAAGATACCATACTGGTCTCAACTGTTTCCTGTGTAGAGACAGTGTAACCCACCAGTTGCACCGTAATAATCTTCAAACTCTTTTACGGATGCATATGCATTCACGCAATATTTGATTCAGTTCATCAGGTTTGTGCTGCTAAATGACGGTCGAGTCAACTCTCTCTCTTGGTTTTCATCAAGGAGGATTTATCACAGGACTGTTGGATTAAACTGCGTCATTTTGATCCACTGGGACCCAATTAACTGGCAAGTGAGTGTAAGTGGCTGCTGAGCTGTTAGCTGTGAAAACAGAGCAGAACCGTGAGACACGCGTAGCTGTGAACAGAATGACTGAATCTACTGGACTGCTTGTGAATGAATGAACTGTGGCCAGAGGCATTAGGTTTTTGGGTTGTCAATCCCTCTGTCCATATAGAGGACATCTCATTTGTCTTTGTCTTGATGTTTTACAGTGTTGGTAACCATAATGTGTATTGCTTTCTTTTTTCTTTTCTTTGTCTCGTCTTCTTCTTCCATTTACGTTCAGGTGTTTCACAGCAGTTGGCATCAGTAATACTACTTTACTTTCTGCAGCAATATGTTGTTGTAGTAGTTGAGCTGTAGTAAACAAGATGGATGGAGAGATACGTTATTGTCAATAAATAAAAAATATATAATCTAATAAAATAATGATAACCTAAAACCTTTAAGTCCAATAGAATCAGTGATGAAACTATCAATATATCGATTGACTCCCAAGTTTTCTTTCACATTTATCTGACATACAGTGATCAAATCACATTTTTTTTCAGCTTCTGCAATGTGAATACTTTCTGTTTGTTTGTTATATATGTATATATATATATGTATATATATATATATATATATATATATATATAACATTTGTGGACAAAGGTACATTTGAGATCATTATCATTTTTATGTTGGGGGAACACCGATCAACAGTTCATGGGCCAAAGAACTAATTAATTAACTGAGAAAATAATCAACAGATTAATTGATTGTGAAATGAATAGTTAGTTGCAGCTCCAACTGTAATTTATATTCATAATTTAGTTTTCTGTTGTGTTGACGTGGGTCATTTTCTAAAGAACCAATTAATATGCTTTTCTGTCAGGAAACTACTTACAAATATACATCATTTCTGTTCATTTCTGCAGAGAACTGAACTAAAATCAGATAGAAATTCAGCGGGACTAGTATATCTGACTTTTGGCAGTACGCAAAAGTGTGTACCTTTGTAGGTTATAACATGCGACACCACTTGTGTGCTCCTTTAAAAGATGTAAAGTGACAGAGACGCATACAGTTGGGAGTTGCTGCTTTTCTGGGCCTCCTCACCAGAGCCTGCTCTAAATTAACATCCAATTCACCGAGAGACTTCCAAAACTCCCTCTGCGCCCTGTCCTTTCCTTCCTCCCCTCCTCTATCCATTCACCCTCCATTCCCCACCTCCATCCCTGCAGCACATGCGTTCCCACAGGAGCCAAATGAAGTAGCCGATGAACACTGAGCATTAATAAAGGAGGTACTGAAGGGAGTTGGTGGAAGAGAGGAGGAGGAAAAAAATGGCCTACTTTAACACTTGTCACTTTCTCTATACCCTCCTTTTTTTTTCTTCTTCATACTCCTCTCTATACATTTTCATCTTTTTCTCCTCCTAAGTGCTGCCAGTCTGCAGCCCTGTAGCTGAATAAACAGTTATGGAGGGAGTAAGAGCAGACGTGAGGACATTTACTGTGTCGTTTCCCCGGAGGGATTTCTCTTTAAATTACCTGTTAAATGGCCTCCAGGGGCAGGATGTGTGTGAGAGTGTGTGTGCATGCATGCGTGTGTGTGTGTGTCAGCATTTGCATGGAGCTTGTGTGTTATGGCACACTACGGGGCATTTTTCTTTCTCTATTTCACACATGCCTTCCTCCCCTAAGGCATGTGGCATTGTCGAGGAGATGGGGAAAAAAAAATCTGAATTAAAGTGATTCTGTCCTTGTGTTCCTCTTTGCCTCAGTCTTTCCTGTGCGTGCGCACACACACACACACACAGAGTAGCTGTTGAGATGGTGAAGCTGATAGTGTGTGTGTGTGTGTGTGTGTGTGTGTGAGAGAGACCACAGAGCTGGAGAGAGTTGGGATGCTGAAGCTGGGAAAATCATATCATCTCCGAGTGGCTAAATAGCACGATGCTGCTCCCTCTAAATGCAGCTCCGCTTATTGCAGCAATTTTGCACAAACAAATGTGTTCGATGTGAAACAAAACAGATCCACTCGCATTAAAATGAGGATTCTTTTGTTTTCTCGAGTTCCACCTTTGCATTCACTCGCTCTGTTTGGATTGTTCATCCATAATTCCAAGTTGTATTTTGTATTGACTTCTGTTCCACATTTACATGAATGCCTTTTGATGATTTGTTTAGGGACGGCACTTTTCCATGTCTGATGCTGATGCCGATATCTCAAACTCGCCAATACCGATATCAGTGTGATACAGTCATGTTAGATCTTTCAAACCATGAAACTGTTAACAATATAGTTGTGCCATTTCAAGCCTGGGACATCAAATGAATCTATACTGGTTAAGAATTGTATTAGTAATATGAAGCTTAGTTAAATCTCACCAGACCAGACATGACCTTGATCTTCACAATGCGTCCACACGTTCCATACGTTCCCACAAAATACCACAAAAATGTACTTGAAAACACTGTGTGAGACACGGAGACTTGATGTCTCTTTTAGTATCATAATGGGGCTTATTAGACATGTGAGGTGTGAAAACAAAACTCAAATGTGTAAATGAAAGGAGGTCACACTGATTGCTTTGCTTATCATTCCAATTCAACTGCTATTTGCATCTGTAGACGTTTTTTAGTTGACTTCCTGCTTATCTGCAGATTAGTTTCTACATATGCTGCCTAGCAAATCAGAGCATATTGATCAGTGTCTGCACAGGTCTGTTCCATGACTGAGTAAAAGCAATGGCTTTTGGTCAAAGGTCAAAACAACCAAAGTTGTACCAAAGTGCTTTACAGTACAATAGAAAGCATACTACAAGATACAAGACAACAATATAAATGTTTGCAAAAATTACGCTGCGTGTCACGGAGGAGACGAAAGAAAGAGCACAGGCGATGTGCTGTTCTGACCATGGGTGGTTTCTGATATGGACAAAGTGGGCACCATTTTTTAAAGGGCGCCACAAGATCTTGAAAAAAAAAAATATATATTTGCACGATGAAAACAATATATGTATCTGCGTCGGGACAATCTATCACAGTGTGCCAGGGAATTGGCAAATTGACACTCTCGCCCCCTTGCTGAGGTGGTGCCGCTTGCACAGAAGCAGCGACAGGGGGATGGGAAGGGGGAACTAGGGGTGGAGAGTTCACCACTTGGTCAACGACTATGGGAGTTACTGGGTCTCCCTACTGGAATGGGCAAGGCAGGAACGGGGGATAAAGCAATAGGCTACTCTATACGTTGCAGACTCTAGGAGAACTACATCCAAATCTCCTGAAATTAAAATCAACTTAAGGAGAGTCAGGGGAGACTGTCCTCCAATAAAACGTACATATAGGTCGTATTCAGGAATTACGACCTATGTTTACATTTTCAAAACATGCTCCCCTAGCGGTTGTATACATAACAGCAACCACTTTCACCTTTGACGCTGTATCTAGTGGCTTCGCCGTTGTCGGGACCGGCAGTCGGTGCAGTAGCGAGAGCGCTGCGCCGGATTGTAGTCGACCATGGTTCTGTCCCAGACTATACCACCTTTTTAATATTTTTTTAAATTTTTACTACCCAACCCTGTCTTTTTTGCCTTAACCCTACCCTCAGTAACATTTGTGCATACTCGAGTTGGAAAATACTACCTTTACGTCGCATTCAGGGGTTTGAAAAAAACGACCCACAGTCACGTTTTCAGAAAACGACCTATATGTACGTTTCAGTTGGAGGACAGGTTGGTCAGGGACAATCTCCACACTGTGCGCTCTGAATATAGGCTGTAACGCAGCCAGCCTCGCCAGAACAGACGAGTTAAAACGCCAAACGCTGGCTGCAGCTCTGACGGGTGAGTCCTCTGATAAAGTGCCACATTTCATGATTAGAGACATTAGAGATAATAAAGGCAAACAGCAAACGTTTAGTAACCAAGTCTGGGTGAATGGGAGAGTCTGCTCTTATTGTTGTGTATTGTTACCAACCACGCTGGCAGACCACCTCTTAAGTGTGTTTTTACATTGTTCTGATAAAGGATTTGTGCAATTGAGAAATATTTTTCTCTATTAAATTTTTATTTAAAATTCTATATTTTTTTGTTAATTTTTTTTATATTTAGCATATATATTTCAGATCAGCAGGTGACAAGAGTTTTTTGTGTTGTTTTTTTTACCTCCCAGACCATGAATGATCAAATTAATTAAATTGAGCTATGTTGATGTATTTAGTGTCCCCACCGGTCTGGTAACCAAACCTATGCCCTTAATAAAATGCACTAGTCAATGCAATACAATACACACAACAAATCATCACAGTAGGACCAGGGACGTATGTTTTCACAAGCCTCTAAAGCCAAAGAAAGTAAGAGTTTCTTCAGCCGTGACGTGAATATTTTCTAACATGGAATATGACAAACATATAGTGGTCAGCTGTTCAACAGCTTTGGGGCAGCAACCACGAAGGCTTGGTCACCGTTTGTATTACGCCTGGACCTTGGGACATGTAATATTACCTCAGCTCATGGAGCAATTCAGCTAAGTACTGAGTAAGTTCAAACTCATTTATAATGACCTGTAATTTGTTTGAGCATACGTCAGACGATTGTCTGCGCTGCCAGAGTGAGGAAGAGTTAAGATGAAAAGAAAGAGCAGGAAGTTGTGTTGTCTTTTATTTATATTTGAGGTCTTTCTAGAAATGATTTGGCACCAAGTTTTTCATGTTTTTTTATTTTTTTTATTTTCAACATTGACAGTTCACAATACTGTGGTCTTTTGGGGTTTGTTTTCTGTCAAAAATCACCCATAAAGAGATAGTCTTCTGTGATACATTTTACCTTTAAATAAGAAGCGTCTTTGGCCTGGACTGATCAAACACCACAAGGCTGTGTTGCATATTCTGCTCTGTTGAGTGTCTGCGTCTGCTGTTTGTGTTTCATGTGATGGATTTCTCCCCAGTGATTGTTGAATATCAGTGTAAAATGGCTGCTTCAGTTCTGCTCGTGGAGCTCTTCTGGAATTGTCTCAGAGGAGTGTCACATTGTTCACATTTTGCCAGTTTTTTTTATTTATTTTTATTCATATTTTTTGAAGTGGTTTAAGTGTTTTTTCCTGGGATGTTCCTTTAAATCTGACCAAATAATCTGCTGAAATGTTTTGAGTTTTTTTTTTCCAAGAGCTGATTTGCATTTGGAATACAAAGAAGAAGCAATTAACTCACCAAATGGCAAACAATTTACTGGTTTGTAAGGAGATTATTAAGATACTTTGATTGTAATTAAATATCAGATTAAGATGTACATTGTCTTTCAGATTATTATCTTTATTATTATTCATAATAATAACATAATAATAATATTTTATATACATGTTCATATTAACATGCTTAAGTCAATGATGTTGTTTAAAGATTGATGTCCTCCTTCCTTTCCTTGGGGGCAGCTCATGATCCTCACCCCAGTGTGTCCCTTCTGCTACGCTGGCACCAGGCTCAAAGTCCTTGCCACTTAGCCCCCACCCCATCTCGTACTCAAGAGAGGAACCCCTTGCACCCGTCCTTCCACCCCGCTGCCCACCCAACCACCCGCTGCCCACCCACAACACCTCATCCATTCCCCCAACCCGCACAAGCCACCAGCTCCAGAAGATGTGCATAATCTCCACGATTGACACACTGAAGCGCAAGAGACCAGAGGAGACGAGACACAAAGGGGGTGGTGGTGTGTGTGTGTGTGTGTGTGTGTGTGTGTGTGTGTGTACCTTCTCATCTCCGCCCTCTGTTTCTTTCTCTCCACCGGAGAACTTTGAAATAATTTGTGTCTCATGGGTTTTTAACACATTATAATTTCCAACTAAATGGGACATCTGTTTGAGAAAAGGAAGATTTGCCATGGTTGCCAAGGCAACTATCATTCTGAAATGAAAAGAGGGGTGGGGGGTGTGTTGGTAGGAGGAAAGAAAAAAAAAGAAGTCCAACAGCTTTTATGGACAGAATTAGACTTTGGTGGAATATTATCCCTGCAAGACAAACTGTAGCAGGACCTGTTCACTCCTCTTTATTTCTTTATCTTTCTTCCCATCCATCGTCACATTTCATTCCACCTTCCACCATCTCCCACAGTCTGTCTGTTTCTCTATTCATCTTGCTCACATCCTCATTTTACCCTCTTTTCCCTTGTTTTTTCCCCTCTTCCTCTGTCCCTCATGCTGCAGCATCATCAGAAATATCAGTGTGAAATCTGCCTCCAATTAGAGCCCCCGCCCCTTCAGCCGCCCACCCGTGACAGCTTTGTGCCGACTGAAATGTCTCCTCCATGCTGAAGCCCACCTCACGCTGCCTGATAATTGGTCATTATTTAGAACAGGAAGGGATAAATATGCTTCTACTAGTGTTTTCTAAATGCAAGTTAAATGGCTGCTCATTACCCGTGCTCTAACAGTGAGGAATACTTGGGGGGTGGGGGTCCAGGCTGTGTGTAAAAATGTCAGATTCTGCAGTCCAGACATGACCAGACATGGTGGGGATTATTTAAAAGTAGAAAGTACCCAGGTGTTTTGTAAACAGGCGAAGTGGAGCATCAAAATCCCAAAGTGAGAAGTGAGCTGAGGGAGTTGAAGAAAAAAGGGACACTAAGAAATGGGTTGTATTCAGCAGTCGAGCATAAATTGTCTTAATCACGATCAATATAGTGCTTTGGTAAACATTTGGTAAAGTTTTTGCACTGAAAATAAACTGCTCCCACACAACCAGCACTTGATTGGAATAAAAAAGTTACCAATGCACTAAACTAGTTTAGTTTAATTGTATAAAAGATATCATTACACGGTTACATGGCACGGTTATTTTGTTTTACCATTAGCACAGTACCTGGTAGGTGGTACTTTTTTATAGTATCTGCTCTGGTGAGGTTCCAAGTGAGCTGAGCAGATAATATGCGTGACGTCGTCAGACTGCCGGCCACTGATTGGTCAGAGTGCTGTCACTGGAAGAGGCATGAGCAAAAGAATCAAACCGAACAATGCCTAACTGTAGGTCGATTAAAAACACTTGAAAATCCTCAAAACGTGTGCCAATCTCCTACATTTAGCATGGAAAGGTCTCAATATTTAACAGAGGAGTTTGTTGTATTTCAGTACACAGTTCAGTGTTACAGTTACAGTTCAGTGACTGTGTCACTCATGCAGGTACTGAAGGATTCTGTGAATCTTTTTAATTAACTGTATGTCAGCTGAGATTGGCACCAAACCCCCCTTGACCCTCCTGTGGAGGATAAAGCGGTAGAAAATGGATGGACGGACGGATGGATTCAAATGATTCAGGGCCACATGGTTGGTGTAGTGGATAGCACTCTTGCCTTTACGGTAAGAAGATATGGGTGAATGCTTGTTTGTTTCTATGTGTGGCCCTGTGATGGACTGGTGTCCCTATTTCAGCTGACCCTCGCGTGGGGGATCCAACATGATCACGGAGATCTTAGTGGTCATGTTGTTGAATATGGTCTCAAGAGTTAACAGCTTTAAAGAACAGTAATAAAATCATAAAATGTATTCTAAAAGGAACTGGCACCAAGTGAAGGGTAGAGGACGAGGCTAATGGGTTCCCTTTTCTTAGTCCAAGTTAAAAGCCTCACTGCTGTGTTTTGCACTGTCCGAAGATGGGCAACAGCAGTTTTGTTAAAACACATAAAAAGGGTCATTTAAACAAGACAAGATAAAAGCATGGGTGACCATTTCAAGTTCTGGTGTTGAAACCATAGACCTTAATTTTGCTGTTTTTAACTAGTTATCTACTGTCCAGTGACGTCAAAAAATAACTCCCAGGTTTTGTAGGCTGGACTAGACAGAGGAGCCTTAAGAGACCCAAATGTCAGTGTTTTTTTTATTATTTTATTGTTTATTTGACCACGTCAGTCAATTAAGAACCAATTCTCATTTACCATGACGACCGGGCCATGAGGCAGCATAGAAAAAAGGGCAGACAAACAACAAAAAGGGACACATCACCAACAAAACAATATTAAACCATTCATAGCTTTGGGGATGAGTAAGTTAATAAGGCTGAGCACGACTGATGCTATGGATACTGGATACTGTTATGAGGGAAGATAAAATGGAATTTACCAATAAGGGTTTTATATATTAACAGGAACCAATTTGTTTGTCTGCGAGAGTGAAGAGAGGGCCAATTGACCAGGGAATTTAGACTGCAGTGGTGGGTGTTAAAGAGAGCCCCGGTGACAAACGAATTGTGGCTTGGGCATCCAGTTTATGGAAGAGAGTTTTAGGAACAGGTCTGTGAATTACATCACCGTAATCTATGATTTATTTTAACATTCATTTTAACCAGAAGCTGTTTAGCTAAGTGAGAAATAAGGATTTGTTATGATAAAGGAAATCATTTCTAGATTTGACTTGAGAGAGCAGAGTACTGATACTGAGATTCTTTTAACAGTTGATAAACTGAATCTCGGAACCATCCAGAGATAATATTGTTTGACCATTTCTTTATGGCAGACAGGCAGGAGGTTAACTTGAAAAACTCATTCAGCTATTTTGTTTTGAAGGACCCGTAAAGCTGAATGTCATCTTTTTAAAGATCGCTCATCCTCTGCATTTTCCCATATAGTACTTACATACAAATCAGTGGAGTCAGCCCCTGATGGCCATTTCAGAGCACTGACACATTGACTTCACTTTCCAGACTCATAGACTACATTTTTATGCAGTTTATGGGCTGTCCTGTTGCAGTATTGACTAAGTCTAAAAAGAGCTGTACAACAGAAATGGTGGGCATGGACAAATGTACTGAATATGAATAAGTATTTGAGGGCTGTGAACATGGGAAGACTATAGAGGCAGCAAAGGCTGAAGCTGTAAGCACTGGAGGCTCAGTAGTTGTTGCTGGAGACAGCGGAGAGATGTAACACAGTGTGGTCTGTGATGTTGGGACTGCCTTGGAGCGAGGCTCTTGGCTCCCGCAGCTGTGCCTGTGGCGGCCGTGCATTTCACCCTTGGTTGACAGAAGAGGGGAAGCCTAAGATCTACTGGGAGTCAGAATGATCTCATTAGGAAAGCTTGAGTGGAGCTGCCGGTGGGGCCAATGTATGTTAACAACCAAACATAAGCGGTTCCACTGGGATGCCCGACTGTTGCCTGACTGCTGTGTCATGGCTGGAGGATAACTGGACTCAAGCTGCTGACCCAAGAATTAAGATGGCACTGAAGGGTTTAGGTAATCTGAAGAATGGTTTGACTGCCACATCATGATGGGTTGGTCAAACTATTCATAAATACATATATTTGGTAAATTTGTACATGTTTTTTTTTTTGTTTTTTTTCAAATCCATCAGTTGCAATCCTCATTAGAAGGACTTCTCATTACAAGACTATTTTTAATTCAAAGTGATACGTAAGTCAAATGTGGACTTATAGTGATGAGTGGTCTCAAACTAAAAACTCCAGGAGGTCAAGAGGGGGCTGGTCAATTTACAAAAAAAGTTCAACTATGTGGGAAAACAACTCTACAGTAGGGATTGAGAATATGAGCATAAAATGATACAAGGATTGTCTTTTTAGACCAAGGGTCTCAAACTCAAATGACATGGGGGCCACTGAGCATGTATTCTGGTCAGGAAGGGGCAACATAAAAGCTTAAAATGATATTAATGTTCCATCATGATATCACAATAAAAATATTTGTGATATGTCAACAAATTTCAAAGTGTTTGTTGATTGGAACAATATTGTTCACAAGAAAAACATTAATTGAATTATAATTTGTTGAACTAAATTGGAGTGCTGCAAGTTCTAGACCTTTTAGACCTTTAAACTATGAAGATGTTTACACCTTTGTGCTTCTCAAGCTATTTGACAGACATCATTCTCCAACGTTTCATATAAAACATGCACATTGTAGGATTTTTCTATTGTATCAGATCTTATTTTTCTTTCTATCTGGTCAATACTGATACCAAGTATCGCATAAGCTCACCCGTATGACAAATCAAGAAAACAAAAGAGATTCCTATGACACTGAAGGAGAAACCGTGAATCATTAAAAAAGCATAGATATTAAAATACAGAGTCAGTTCACTGATTTTGTAGACTTTGGTGTGGGGAGTTGATCAGTTTGGGTGATAAACCTTAGTTCATTACGGGACTTCGAACATTTTCTTTTAAGTCTGTGACTCCTGTGTGTGCTTACCACCGCAGGTACCTCATTCCACATTTCATTTTAATTTCACTTTCCGAAAACTTTATTTGTTCCCAAGGGGCAAGGATGTTAGGGAGTTGAGGAGTTGAACATCCCAGGGAACAAAGGTTGCTCTTCACTGTGTCCTGCAGCCAGAGTAGTGGAGTTGGCGTCCTGAGGGAAGACACTCAAATGCTGGGAATCATTGAATGAGAGCTCACACATGGTGGAAAATGCTCTGACTGCGAGTCCAATAATTTAACTTTGCTCTGCAGACAGGTCCTGTTTTGTAGGCTGATGGAGTGGAAGCAGCAGGTAATGGAGAATGTGATGATGAGTGATAAAATTACTTCAGGAGGTTCCTGTTGAAGAACATGTTGACTACTTTACTTTGCTGTTGGAAAGGCTTTTCCAACAGGAAACAGGTTTGTTCAGCCAATCACTCCCCCAGACCAAAGTCCATTGAGAGAATTATGGGTTTTAGCTCATGGGGCACAGGAGCTGCTGGTCAACACCTAAGTCACAAGATAACACATTTGACCTCACTTAATGTCACTGCTGACATCTCCTGAAAATCTTGAATTTTAAGTTCATATGGCGCTTTTCCATTATGCAGCTCTAGCACTAGTTCATTTTATTCCAGCCGACTCCACTCGGTTTGGTATCAGGCACATCTTTTTCCATTACTTCATAGTACTTCCTCACGTGAACAGGGCTGTCATAGCACGGCTGCGCAAAACTGATCTACAGTTCAGCATTGTTCAGTTTGATTCCGCTCATGAATCCTCCATGCCGGCAGTCTGTTAACGTGACGTTTTAGTATCAGCTGAGCTCGCTTGGAAACCTCATCAGAGCAGGTACCCAAAAAGCACCAGGTACTATCCCCAATGGAAGACCAACAAAAAATAGAGTGGAGTCGGACGGAGTAGTGCTTGAACTGTATAATGGAAGAGTGCCAAAGGATTGTGCCCAGGTATTTGTACTGGCCTGTGTCCCCTATACCTAAATAAGCATGTGGTTGTACACATTGGTTTCGAGAGGTCGGATTGACCACCACCACCCACATATCTCAGTCTACCACTTCCAGTCTCTGCAAACAGGATTGAATTAGGCTTCCTTTGTCATCTGTGGCTCCAGGTGTCTTCTAATGACACAGCAACTCCTCCACCGGCTCTGTAACATACACATACACTGCACCTGCTGTACTGAGGGAAGCCATGTGATCTGATCCAGCCTGTCCTTGTCCTTTGTGCATCCAGCTCACACCATCTGCATCCTTCTCCGCTCCCCCTCCTCCCTCTCATTATCAGTTTTCACACGCTTTCTTGAAAAGGTATTTTTTCCTCCTTTTTAAATTTATATATTTTTTAAAGTCTTTACACACTCCACTTCGGCCGATTAGCACATTGTTAATGTTTTTTCTTCGTTGCCATTCCCTCCCCTGTGAGAGTCATCTCCGGCAGGAGCTCATTATCGCTGGGTATGAAGTTGACTGCAAGGGTCCCGACTGATTTGTCACATCCCAGTTCCCTCCTGCTGCTGAGCCCAGCAGATTTGGTGTGTTGCTAAGCGGTGTGTGCGTATGTTTGCATGGAAGTAGAGTTGGTGGTGTATGGGATTGTCTCAAACTTGACTCTGGGGAACGTTGCAAAGCATTTTTCTGCAGTTCCTCCTTGTTACTGTCTTGTTTACTGAGGATGAGCGTTGTCGGCGGTGAGGGATGGCGGCGTTGCTTTGAGAGTGTTTCTATGTGACATTTGTCATACCGCTGGTATTGCTGACTGTGATTTATGTAGTTTTGTTTATGGCGTTGAATTGTGTTGTGAAATGGAAATGGGGCTCTGGCACAGAGTCATCCACTTAAAGGAATGCGAGAGATAGGCTAGAGAAGGGAAAACGGTAATAAAAGCAAAGATTTATGGCTCAAAGAGACATTCTTCAGCACGTTGGTCTCATCAGAGTGTGCATGTTAATTTATCTAGAAGCCCAACCACAGTTGTTAGCATGATACAACAATGAAGACATTTCCATTATGTCCTTGTTATACAAAAGCTTTATTTGTGGATTTCATCTCCCGGCATCTATAGTTTTTAGAGCATACTGCTCCAGAGGCCTTTAAAATATTGTTAAATAGATTTGACCAGGGATGCCACAATATCACTTTTATTACTGATACGATGCCAATATCAGTCTGCTACAGATCTGTATGTTAAAAAACTGATTTATGTAATTTCAAGAAATTTTAAAGATGTACGTCTCCAATCGGGGCAAGGGCCTTTCTGCATGGAGTTTGCATGTTCCCCCCCGTGTGTGTGTGTGGGTTTTCTCCAGGTTCTCCGGCTTCCTCCCACAGTCCAAAAACATGCAATATGGGGATGAGTTAAATTGGACACTCTAAATTGACTGTAGGTGTGAAGGGGAGACAGTAATTTTGCCCAGCAATGGACCAATACTGATTTTATCGGCTTATTCCGAGTATCACATCAACACCAGGACCTCTCTTCCTCCAGACACATGGCAGAGAGTCAACTTTAAAGTGCACCTTTAAAATGTTCACATTGTTAGTTAATCAGATCAATAAAATAGCTGGGATAACTTATTGTACATATTAAAGGCTGCTGATAATCCTGTCAACCCAAACCAAACCTAAACAATTGAATTACTATCATTGAAGGGATAGCTTTGAGTTTTTTCAAGTGTATGATGTACTTCTGTGCACTCCATGGCTTGGAGACATGCCAGCAAAACAGAAAAAGAAAACATATTTTAGCTACAAATAAATATGTTTCCTGTATCTCAAGAAACCCTTTTCTGTCAGGAAGCCACTCATTCCCCGAGACAAATGTCAATAGAGAAAATTGTGAATTTTAGCTCATGTGGACACAGGAATTGCTGGACAGATGGAATATTTGGTTCAATATTTGTAGGACACAAAATGTGTAGGTCTCAAAACAAAATCTGCAAACACATCACACCCCCTCCCTGTTGGGCCCATGAGTGAAGGGTGCGTGTGACATGAAACCCTTAGGAGGCCTTTATGTTAGTTTGTTTATTTTTTTCTCTCTGTACATGACTAGAGCGCAAACGTGACTGAGAACGATGGAGAGAGGGAAGATGGGATTGACAGATAAGCAGTGAAGAAAAGGAACAGGGGACACGACGATTCATCCTCACTAATCCTGACTACCTTCCCTCTGCTTGTGTGGTGACAGCCCATATCCCCCTCTATATATCGCTTTAACTCCTCATGTCATTGTTTAGCAGCGTTATTCTTCCTGTCATTTCTACATACAAGCCCCATGTGGTTGTGCGACCCTCTGGTGGAGGATAAAGCGGTAGATGATGGATGGATGGATGGATGGATAGTCTTGATGACCACTCAAAGCTGCTTTTCAATTCACCCATTCACTCACACTGATAGATGAGAAAGATTTATACTTAAATAGATTTGTTAAAATAGAATAAAAATCCCAAACCTTAACAAAACACTGCAAAATAATATGATTTAATATAGTAAAAAAAAAGACAGAAAAACTGTGCAATGTTGCACAGTGTAGTCTTCATCAGTCTCTCCACAATTTAGAATGGCATCATATCCTTAGCAATGAAGAAGGAAATGTCCCCTTTGAGGTCACTGGATTTCTGTGACGAGCTAGGAATTAAACCCACAACCTTGCAGTTGAAAGATGACTCACACTGCCACTGAACTATCGTTGCATTAAGTAATATGGCTGGACTTGATGTGAAAATGTGCTTTCGTGTGACCACAACATAAACACGTGTAGCCTTCTGAAACGTTGCAGATGGGAGGATACCTTTTGTTTGAGTAGAATAAAGAATTGAATTGATGTCATAACAAGTCATGTGAAATATCCACGTTTATCTCCATTCATGATTATCACAATAATAGAAATTCACCAGGATTAACTTATTATAAGTGATCTTTAACATGTTGGACAATAATATTGTATATTATCCCATCACTGTGGATTAGTGCTGAATGTAAACGTTGACCATTTCATCTCATTATCCATCATTCATTTTCAGACATGTAAAACCTACTTTTTTTCCCAAAACACACACAAACATATACGCACACACTCACAGCTGGCAGGTCTCAGTCTCCCTGAAGTCTAATGTTTCCTGTTTTTAATAAAAGAACGTCTGACGGCAGACTTGGTGTGTGTTTCGGTGTGTTACAGCAAGTAAATAACTATATAGAAGAGGTAGAAAGTGGTGCTTTTTTCACCTGGATGTGCAACTGTTAGAGAAAATAGGGCGGGGCATCCAACAATCCCTGCCTCATCCAGGGCACAAACCACATCGTTACTTCACCCCATGGATTGTTTTTAGTGGCTCTGTGTGTCTGTCTGTTTTCCACACTTGCCAACATGACAAACGGAGGCCAATAGACGCTTGTTGCGTGAATGGGGTGAAGTCTGCCATCTCTGATTGCCTTGTTGTTGATGCTATTATCCTGCCTCTGGCTTTTGTGAACAGTAACAATGTAATTTGTATGCTGAAAACAGCCTTTATGGAGCCATAATATCAGACATGACTGGGGGAGCATTTGTGTGTATACAGCAGCAGAGCAAGGGTGGGCAGGGACAAGAAGAGTGTGTCCTGTCAAACTGCTGAATGACTTTGTGGACGCCTCTTTGTGTTTTCAGTCATACAGCTGTTTTGCTTTATTGGCACAGTGTTGCTGTTGTCTCCGACTGTTTAGACATCAACATTTAATATTTAAAACAGAACTGTGTAGGATTTTTACCCTAATTGAACAGCTTCAGAGTCATTGGGATGGTTAAATGTCTTCTTGTGGGGAGATTAGGGGCTGTCTCCACACCCCCTACTGTCTATTAGGGGAAAACCAGCCTCACAATGAAGAGACTGAAAAACACAGAAGCATGCAAAACGGCTGCCGACCGGCACGGACATGGCTCCGTGGCTTGTATTCGCTGGCTCCATTGAAAACAAATGCACATGGCCAGGAGAGGGGAAGGGAGGGGGGAGTGTCAGTGGTGAGTTTTCACAACAGTGATGCAGTAGCAATTGCTATAAGACAGCAAGGGAAGCTCAGCTTCCTCTAAAATGTTGTCAAATATGTACTGTGTGGTATTTATGTTTTAATTTGAACTTCAGAATCAACTGTTTATCAGCCTCTGCATTAAAACCTCTTGAAGCTCAGCTTCAACCGGTCTCTATGGGATGGCACAGAATAGTTTTTTTTCACTGCCATGAGCTACACAGTGATTGGACACATGCGGCAAAAACGTCACTTCCAGGGAAGCTCAGCTTCTCTCAGAGTCAATGGAGCGGTGGGCGGGTGCAGATGCTGAGCTTCTGCATGATGATTGAAGTAACAGCCAGTTTTTGAGCCAGTTTTGTTATTTGCTCTGCGATATAGACTATTTTCAGTTTTACATAATGATCGTGTTCCCTTGTTCATTTGCAGAAGTTATGTAAGAATTTGTGTATAAATAACTGGGCCTGATAGAGTTTCTGTGTTGTATGAAAGTCTGTTCGAGTGAAGTACTTCACTGTGTGATTGTCTAATTCCCACACCAGAAGTAAAAAAAAACCTAAAAATAAACAGTGTTATTTTCAGCTGATACTCGCTATACACTGTTGCATTTTATAGATGCAGAGTGGAAGTATGAAATGGACAGATGTCCTCACTCTCCGTCCCACAGATGCCTGTGATGCCACACTGTCCTTGTCCAGGAATCACGCAATTGCACACACATCCATAGTCTGGTTTCTATCACTTCATAAGGTTGTTACATTGATTTACATGTTTTCCTGTAGACTTAATCTAACATTTATCATAATTACTACTGACTTTACCTTAACCTTAACCTTAACCTAACCATGCAACATGTCCTCACTTTAACCTTAAAATGTAATAACTTGCTTTAATGGGGACTTGATGTTTGTCGCCATGACTTGTCGGCTCCTCACACGACTTGTCGACTTGTACCCTGACGTCGACACGTCTGCTTCACTGCCCTAATTTAGATCCCTGCAACACAAATACTGAAAATGTGTATTTGTGTGTATAGTTGTCAGTTTATCAGACTATATATTGTATATCACTGTGTGTAATGAGCCTGTTGTATTCATATCAGGAGCCAGGTCAGCTTTATGGAGTCATTTTGGTGCACCAAGAGCCCACAATGGACAAACTAAACCTTTTTCGAGTTTTGATGCCAACTAAAGGCTAAATAGATTCTCTAACGCACTCGGTTGGGAATGGTTAGGTATATTCAGCAGCAACATGTTACTTCCAAAATGACTATCTTTAAAGTGAGTAAGACATGCCTATAACACCCACATGCTGACAACCAGACCTGACTGTGTGTGTGTGTGTGTTCTGGGACCTGCTGTGAGTTACATAAGTCACACTGAGGACCAGCATGTCTCCAATCTGCCTCTCTGCAGAGAGATGTGGGGGGGGCCAAGCCAGTCAATGCCACACAGGTGGAACCAAGGCCACAGGAAGGGCAGGATTAAAGGAGCAGGAGAACCTCAAATCCAAGACAGTTCTCCAGTTACAGCTCCTGCTCTGTCTCTGTCCACATAGATAGATAGATTTTCCTCTTGGCCACACGCTGCCATAATCATTATTTCATCTTATGCCTAATCCTGGGTAGTAAGCTAACGGCACACGACTTGTTGTTGTTGTTGTTTTTTTTTGTTTTGTTTTTCCATTAGGGAAAGTACCTGGTACCGGGTGCTTTTTTGGTACCTGCCCTGGCAGTGGTAGAAGATGGATGAATGCATGGATTCTAATGATTCAGTACACTGAAAAGAACTGCTTTGCCCGTCACTAGTTTGTGTGATTGTGGCGTGTATAAAACAACATCATGGCAGTTTCACACAGCTAAGACGATCCCGTCTGCGTTGAGGAGGTACTATGAAGTAATGGAAGACAACATGATACCAAAGCGAGTAGAGTCGAGTAGAGTAGAGCCGAGTAGTGGTAGACCTGTGAGTGAGGTGGTGTTAGGATAACACAACACACACACACACACAGTTACAGTAAGCAGGGTCTCTATTCCTCCTTATTATCACAGTTAGATATATTATATGCAACGTATTCCTCACCATACTCTATCCTCCTATTACCCATTCCTGTCACTTCTTCATACTATAAAGAATAGATAGAAAGAATAATTGTTCCACTTAGAGCAGCGGTAGGAGGCATCACTGGTAAAACAGTTGTTGATTGTTGAGTTTTTAAGATACTGGAAGTGAACAGCATAAAATTGGGACATAGTGCACTATTATTGTGCATTATCTGCATGTAAACTGCTGTAAAACACCACAAAAGAAGAACATGCTCTACATTTTGGATTGAAACAGATTTGCATGCAACCAATGACCTGAGGCGATGTCTTCATTGTTGAAACTCTCCACCGATGCTGATGACACATTTTTTATTGCATTTATAGTTGAGGCTGCCTGATAGTGGTAGTATAAATAGTTTGAAGCATGAAAAAGCTGAAAGCTGATTAATTGGAAGGCACATAAGGTCTGTTTTGGTTTTTAATCATCAGTCTACAATCATTTTCAGCAAACGTGGCCGTTAAATGAGCAACGGCAACTCAGTAGGTTGTTATTTTTTTCTTAGTTTTACGCTTACGATACTGCACACCATATAAGATTTGAGTCATGTTTGTTATTATTAAACTGTTGGAGGAAAGGACAAAAATCAGTTCATGAAAAAATAAATCTGCATCATATACCAGTCCTTGGTTGCACTAATTTCAAATTGGTTGACTTCTAATCTTTGCATGCAGCACCATGGTCTGCAGTCTGCGATCACTGAATCACCTCTTTGCTCTTTTCGAGCATTACTGTTGTCTGTTGTGTAATTGAACGGAGCGCTGCTGATCCCGTTGTGTGTGCTCGGGGTGGAGTAGTGGAGGTGGGAGGAGGGACGTGCACGTGGGAGCTTCTGCTTTTCTCTGCTTTCACAAAAACTTTGAAGGAATGTTTAATTAATGTTATACTTTTGTCCGTGCGGCTGTTGCTTGTCTTGTCATTCAAGTCTCTTTTTTTTGCTTGATTCAATGTCAAGTAGCTGTGGTTAAGAGCTGCAGCTGTAAGCAGACTTCTGAATGCCGTGGCTAAGTTTGGAGGCACAATGTTGTAGTAGGTGGACTCTTCTAATTACTTTGTGTTTGGATCAATACAACAGCCTTGTGGCTGCGATTTCCCAGTTGGATTCAAAGTTGTCAGCTGGGGCAGACAAGTGAGATGCAGTGCGGGGATTAACTTTGTCTTCTGCAAATTGCCCAAAATTCCCAATCTAAAATATGTAATTTTATTTGAAATATATTGTATGTCTCTCCATAAATGTCTGGCAACCCTGATAAATTAGATCACAAGCTACTAACATGAAAAACAAAATAAATTGTTCATTAAAAAAAAAAATCAGTGATCTGCATCAGTGGCAAATACATTGTTTGTCTCTATGTGGGCCTGCAATAGACTGGCCAACTGTCCAGGGTGTACAACGCCTGTCGCTCTGTGTCAGCTGAGATTGGCACAGCACCCCCCACGACCCTCCTGTGGAGGATAAAGCGGTAGAAAATGGATGGATGGATATCATTTGAAATGCTTATTTGTTCCACGTGACAAGGAAATCATTATTATTATTATTAGTTGTTTATTATTCAGTACAGCGCTTTGGGTTTAAACTGCTTTATAATTAAAGTTGAGTTGGTTTGTGGACAAAACAAGTCATTTGAAAACATAACAATTTCCAGGATTGGGAAACACTGATCAACATGTTCTGACATTTTATGGACCAAACAACTAATTGATTGAGAAAATAATCAATTGCTTAAACGATTATGAAAATAATAGAATATTATGGTAGAGTAGATCGTCTTCCAGCTGATGAAGAACATTCTAGAAAAGTTAATACAGACCATTTTTTACTAGATGTTATTTAACACTGGTATAAGTCAGATCTGATGCTGACTATGTCTGAAGTCACGTTTTCAGTATTTTTAGACTGCTTCAAGGTCCTCCTGTGGATCACAGGGCCCATATACACAGACAAACAACCATTCACTCTCACATTCACACCTTTGGTCAATTTAGAGTGACTGGTTAACCTCTTCATGTTTTTAGACTGTGGGTGGAAACCATAGAACGCAGAACACGTGCACATGGGGAGAACATGCACATCTCACACAGAAAAGCCCTTGGTGGGAACTGGGATCCAAAACGGTGACCTTCTTGTTGTGAGGCAACAATGTTAGCCACTGTTCCACTGTGGGTCCCTCTCTATATACTCCTCTATCCATGCACTTTAGCTGAAGCGTTTTCTCTATAAGGTTTCCTTAATGAGGGAGGCACTTCGCTCCAAAGGCTGTAAAGATGTTAGGTAGCATATAAACCAAAACAGGCGAGGATGCATTAACAAATAAACAAAAATACTCATGTGCAGCATAGCAAACAAAGGAGGAACGTCTTTTATGTTGTAATTTGTGCCTGTGTTCGTGTGTGTGTCTGCTTCACTCCCCCGATCTGACTCTCAGGGTCATTAAGTCCTAAGTACTTAATTAAATCTAGCAGAGGTGATCACGGATGGTTGTTTTCACTATGTTGGAGCATGTAATGAATAACAGGTCCAGCATTAAAATGGACCCTGTTACAGTCATCATCTTTAATCCTTTTTTTTTTTTCACTGTGAAAACCCCACAGTGTTCCTCCGGCTTTACATGTGTGTCCATGTATTTTCTGTGCTTTACAGTTTGCCCTGTTACAGATCCATGTTACATTGAAGTCACATTTTTAGTGGATACATTTTCTTAACTTCAGTTAATGAAGAATATATGCAAAATTATCTTTATTTTGTAGGACCGTTGTTCAACAGAGAAGTCACAATGACATTAAAACCTATTTTACTTGTGTGCGGTTACACGGTTGTGAGCGGTTATGCGGTTTAAACCAAACAAGTGTGACTAGTATTAATTTACACTTTCATATTCGAAGTGATGCACTAAGTGTGCTGATATTGAACTTAAGTTAAACAAGTAAACTAGTTTAATGACTTATTTGGTTTATAAAACTTAGAACAGATCAGCAAATGTGCACTAAATAAGCAAAAATTAATCTCCATAAAACCAAATAACTTAAGATAAATACAATTTAGATATCTAAATATATTTTGCATTGAACCCGTAACGTAAAGGCATGAGGATTGTCAAGATTGAAACTTGAAAATCTGGTTGATAAAACAAACAAGTCTTTATTTTATCTGTAGTGATTGAGGCAGCAGGACTGAGTGAAAATAATCTGCAACATGTGAAGGTGTGTTTTATATTGTTGTACTTGTACTTTTCCTCTTCCTCTTGGAGACCAAAACCTGGTCCTATTAAGCTAGAACTTAATTTCTGGTTAAGTTTAAGGCTAAGCTTATATATCTACAGTACAGATATATATAGTAAAAACACACATCAGTCATCTGTCATTTTAGATGAAGAGAGAGTTAAATCAGTATGTACGTGAAATGTGCCACATCCACAGAAATGATGATGCCGTGGCCACACTAGATGCAGATGTACCACCAAAATGCTCTGAATGCAACACAATGTATGATTTCAACCTTCAAACAAGATTAAGAAAATATTATTTTGGTAACCTGCATTGGCACTATCTAACTTCTGGTTTCGGATTAGTGCCACAAAAAGAACTACAGCATTCTACTTAATGGCATATGTCCAGATTCCAGTGTCCATCCAAATGTTCCACTTTCAAAACTGACAGTACTGAGAAATAGGAAAGATTTTGACAAAACCAATGTGCCCTCAGTCTTGTTAAAAGTCCATTAGTACTGTATAAGTTAGGCTTCACTGACATTTTATATTTGCGCTACTCACCAGAAATGTCATTCTGAGAATATTCATATTTCATTTAAAGTGTTGTTTCATAAATTATAAATTGTATCAATAATGTAGCAGTAGCGAGCGGAGCTGAAATTATGTTCTGATTTGCGATTTCAGAAAAGATTAATTGGCCACAATTTGAATGTATTGGCATTTACCAGGGTCTTTGAATGCATCTCGTTAGCTCCCATTAACTCAACACGTTATAGAACATGCAGAAGTGATGCAATTTATCAGGGTCTTAGAGTGCATCCTGTTAGCTCCGATTAGCTCAACACATTATAGACTCAGCAGAAGTGATGACATTCACCAAGGTCTTGAGATGCATCTCGTTAGTTCCCATTAACTCAACATTTTGTAAACCCTGCATTAATTTCACTTGCTCTCATGCGTGAATGTAAAGAATATTCTAATAGTAGGCATATAAATCAGTAAGCAGACACATTTTAGTTAGCATTAAAAAAAGTTAAACTTTGACACCCTGGATGAATTCCGCCTGACCTGTCACTGAACCGTGTTCCTGACCCTCCTCACTTCTGGACCTCAGAACACCTCCAGTGCTAATGATGTAGGTTTAAAAATTACCCTAGCTAGCAGATCATTCCCCTTGCTAACAAGGAAAGTGAAGGGCCAGAACGACAGAGAGATCTAAAGAGATGGAGTCGAGTGTGAAGCACGGAGTGAGGGGGCAGAGGGGAAATGGACAGAGGGATGTGATGAGGGTAGAAGATGAAGACAGGGAGGGAGAGAGGCAAGCACAGGCAGTTCACAGCCCTCGGTAGAGCCATTCAAAGATTCATGTACTTACTCCAGTCATAAAAGTAGCAACACACGCGCATGTACACGCACACTTTTCAGCCTTTTTTGAAGTGTGGTTGTATGAGGTACTGACACAGTCAGTGCATACCCCAGCACACCCCCTCCACCGATTTAAGAAAGCAACACAAACTTCAATTTCCAGTTGGGATAGACTGTTCAACAATGAGATAAACTGGCAAACAGATTGTGAAGATATAAACTTAAGCAAGCAGACTTTATTTGGTGATTCTTGTTAAGTGTTTAAATCAAGTTTGCCTTGTGTTCTCACTCACTGTGTTTACACACATTTCAAAAAATATTTTTTTCTTAATGTCATGTAAACACATTAGTCTAGACTAAGATCAAGCTAGTCATAGTCAGACTAACATACCTGGATAATGCAATTTATAGTCTCATTATTACTTGGGAGTGAAGTATAGTTTTTGGTGGCTCTGTCTGTGCAATCAACAGAGACTTGTTAGTATAAAGTAGAATTTTGACCATGACATGGATTCAAACACGCAACCTTCTAATCTGGAGCTTGACACTTTACCGTTGCGTGAATGGGTGAAGTCTGCCATCTCTGATTGCCTTGTTCCTGCATGTATACGCTTAGTCGGACTGGAGTTCTGACCATGAACCAAAATGTCCTCCCCGGTCTTTGACCCGGAAAGTATAAGGAGACGACTAGCACAAGAGCCATGCTCAATCTAATTTATATCACGATTAACATGTAGGTACAAAACATACAGAACCACAGTAGGATCCATCCCACCATCCATCACGCCCTTCACTGTTTGGTGTTCTGTGACATAACGCACTAGAGAGATACAGCGCCACGGAGGCAGAGTCAGACGTACACGGTCAATACATTGATTTTCTCCTTCACATGTATACTCGGACTTGGTTCTCTCCGTCTGACACTGTAGTAGTGATGCGGCTCGCAATCACCGCTTTGGGCAATTTTGCTTTATTGGGGTCATCTGGTCAGAAAAACAGTCAGTATCTGGTGTAACCACAATTTGCCTCACGCAGTGCAACAGATCTCCTTTGCATCGAGTTGAGCAAGTTGTTGAGTGTGGCCTGTGGAATGTTGGTCCACTCCTCTGCTGTGCGAAGTTGCTGGATATTGGCAGGAACTAGAAAATGGTGTTGTATACGCCGACCCAGAGCCTCCAAAACATGCTCAATGAGTGACATGTACGGTGATTCATCCGTGAAGAGAACAAGTCTCCAATGTCGGTCTCCTCTCTGTTCCCCTTTGGCAACAGGGCATTTAGTGTTGCTGCACCCACCCTCTGGAACTCACTCCCTCTGGCTATTCGCCAGGCACCATCTCTGGAGTCATTTAAATCCCTGTTGAAGCGACACTTGTTCCTGCACGTTTTTGATTGTTTGTTTGTCAGTGTTTGTGTTTTGGATCTGTCTTTTTCTGTTTTCAACTGTACAGCGACCTTGGGTTTCGTGAAAGGCTCTTTCTAAATCTAAGTTATTATTAGTAGTATTACTATTATTATGAAAACCGATTGTTGCAGCAGCTGTCCTGGTGGCTGGTTTCAGATGATCTGGGAGATGAACATGCTGAATGTGAATCGTGGACTGATGTTACATGTTACACATGGTCTGCGGTTGTACTGCCAAATTGTCTGAAACGCCTTATGGTAGAGAAATGAACTTTCAATTCATGGGCAACAGCTCTGGTGGACATTCCTGCAGTCAGCATGCCAATTGCACGCTCCTTAAAAATTTGCGACATCCTGTGCAATATTCATGCCATCGAACCAGTATCTTGATATGCCACACCTGTGAGGTGGGATGGATTATCTCGGCAAAGGAGAAGTACTCACTAAGACAATTAAGACAGAAATTGTGATTTTGTGTGTATAAAAATGTTTTAGATCTTTGAGTTGAGCTCATGAAAAATGGGAGCAAAAACAAAAGTTTATATTTTGGTTCAGTGTAAATACACCAGAACATTTCCTCCCTACATGTTGGAGATTAACGCATGTTTTCAGGATTTTTAAGTCTTTTTAACTGTTGGATTCTTGTGTCGGACGTTGCGCTCATGACTCTTCCAGTGACGACAAACTCTGCCTATCAGTGGTCGGCATTCTGTCGACGTCACATTTAGAATCTGTTCAACTCACCTCGCTAGAGTAGGTACTAAAAAAGTACCAGGTACTATTGAGATCAAGCCTCCATGTCTCAGCATGGCTCTTGGTTCAGGGTCTTCATGAGGACTGATTCAAATACCTTTCAATACCTGAAGCCTGCCTTTAAACAAAGGCATATGCATTACCCTGTTTGTGTTAAAACATTAAATGCATATTGGATAAAGTTTTCACTTTCACCCCAGTCATCGAGAGAATAAAAGCAGTATCTGTAACTTTGAACGCTGCAGTTCTTCTCCCAGTGTGCAGCCTGAGGTTGTGCCTATAGGGACTGAAAGCTGAAGCACAAACATCTGTTTTCCCTTTCTTTAAAACGCATAACAAGCACAAGCTCACCACGTTCACGGAATTTAATATGCCTCATATTTTGGCCGATCCTGCTTCTCTAAGTGAACACAAATCACTTGCTTCTTTGTAATTCCTGTACCTGATAAAAATGTCACTGTTCCAGAACAGGGACATTATCCGTGGAATTACGTTCGATTAGTCTCGGCTTTGCTCAGCAAATACAGGCTGGTTCTGTCACACAGAGATGCTGTGGCCACTTCCTGCAGACGATAATCTCTTTTTAGTACCTGTGATGCAGACACCAGCAGTCATGAAAACCTTCACTTACAGAATGACCGACACTAAATTAGAACGTGCTGCAGTGTTTTTTTTAAAGGATTCTGTTATCATCAGATGACAACATCCATAGACTGGAGCATCTGCATTTTAAGGAAAGTGAATGACTAACTTTGATTTCTTTCTCAGACGATTACATTTACCGTTTTAATGTTTTAATTGAAGAAAATCTACTTTTCAGAAACTTTAGAGACAGGATCTCTAATGTGACACTGATCCACAACATGTATTAACAGTGTTAACATTCAACAGTTATTTTATGATCCTGATGGAAAACATCAAGAGATGAATGACAGATGTGAAGGGGAAAAAGAGAACAGCAGTTCAAAGAGAATCTGACTCTGCTTACATGAGGCATTTGTTTTTTGGGTTGTTTTTTTTGTACCCAACATTATCTATAACGTTGAAGTAGATGTAGAATGGAGATGTAGATACGTACATCAAAGTTTATGGTGTAAACATACCTTTAAAACCTGACACAAAACTGACAACTGATATCCTAGAACAATACCTTGCAAAGTGCACAGTGTCTTAACTTTTCTCCGTCACACATAGTACTGGCTCAGCTCACTCGCAACCTCGTCAGAACAGGTACTAAAAAAAGTACCAGGTACTATCGCAAATGGAAAAGCAAAAAGAATGTGTTGAGTCGTGTCATGCCGAGTCATGTTGTGCCGAGTCGCTGTTGGTTGTGATGATTAAGGTTAGACTGGGAATGCAGTCTCTGAGGTAGCCTCACTAAGAAATACAAACAAGTTTGTGTGTGTTGGTGTCCCCTCTTGAGGACCTTTTGGCATAAACACTGACCTTTTCAGGACCACTAGTCCTCATGAAGACCAGAATCTGGTCCTAATAAGGCAGAACCATCATTTCTGAGTTTAAGGCTAAGATTTGAATTGTGGTTAAATTAAGAATAGGGTTAGAATTGGTTATGGTTAAGATTAGGGATAGAACATTGAGTAAGCTGTCTAAATGAAAGGAAGTCAATGTAGAGTCTTAAAATGGATAGAAATACAAGAATGTTATTACTGGTACTCTCTGAGGTACACTCATGTTAGTTTCATTTAGATTCATTAACCATATCAAATGGACACTGCAACATACAGTACATCTATGTTGGAAACCTGCTAAAGAGGCTCCATGAAACTACCTTGTATCCAAAAGTAGTACAATTTCAGAATGACCCCATAATTTCAAAGTTTGTTATCCATAAATTTTATGCAATTTACTAATGTTTATGCACTTACACTAATTTACAGCAGCAGAAAGTTGTCACTTAAATGTTCCCGTCAATAGACAAGCTTCTGTTTAAACTGTCAATACACTAACAGATTTAAATTTCAGGATCATACTTTATATTATCATCGTGAGTTAGAAACAAAAATAAATTTTTTAACATAGCTGACATGTCTGAGCAATTTTGGTTAAACTGAGGAGCAATATTTTTCTGGGAGACCAAGCTGGACGATTCCCAAAAAGCGATTAAACCTGATGGAAACTTTTTTTACAGTGCTGATGACACAATGCTGGCTTGTCTATGGCTCAATGGCAGCTCTGATTCTGACAAAAGTAGCTCTGAACAAGCAAAAAAACCACACAAGATTGTAAAATATTCATGAACAATCTGCGAGAACTGATTTAATCACCTAGAGTTTGGTTGTCACAGCAACCGTTTCAGCCCTTATTGGGTTCAGCTTTACATGTAGGACGTGGTTGCCCTTCGAGATGAAGTGTATGTAAGTCAGTTGATTGAAACTGACAGTGTTACCTTCCATGATTGAAGAATCAGGAATGTGCTTTAAAAAGATTTGTATCTAGTTTCTGTGTCTTCTCTATGCACAGGCATGCTTCCAACTCAAACCTGCAGAGAAGTTACTCAGTCAAACAAAAAAGGATAAATCATTTTAATGAGCAGACATGATTACGTAGGCAAGCCAAATCCAGCTGATTGTAAAACTGCAGCTGAGTCCAAGCAAACAGGAGAGTCTGTCCTCATGTGCTGGAGGGAGCTCAGTTGGTGGAAAGATGATGTGGAGGAACACATCCCAATCCTGGACGACGCTCCACGCATGAATACAGAGATGTGGATGCCCAGGTTTCTGTGTTTGTGATCATATGTTGCTGCTGTACCACAGACAAATGGGAGCTCATGTTTCTGAATCAAAATGATGTAAGTTATTTGCATGTCCATGTGCTGGTCAATGTGATAGTGTTTTAACCACATGGATGCTTTTGTAGCCTGGGTGAACCCAGCTGTGTCTGCCAGCAATTTCTGCAGATTTTCCTGGCAAGGACGCCTTTTTAGCCAACTACAAAATCTCCCAAAAAGCAAGGGAACCAATCACAAATGTCTTTTTCCTCTAGAGGCAGGCTTCACGGGATGATGACATAGAAGCAACATCTAGCAGCTTTTGTGTACATCAGAGATCAGACAACACGTTGGATGTCTTTCGATTCCACTCAGGAAGCCATTACTCGATTGCCATTCCTAGAAAACAACTACAACACCTTTTCTTGAGAAAAATGAGCCGGGCTGAAGTGAGCAAATCACGCTGAAAATAACCTTTCACTTGTCAAGGCTAAGAAAAGATTGTAGCATCAACATTCTCTTGCTAAAAACCCAAATCTTGTCCTTGTAACTGCATTGAAATATGTGTCGTCATTGTGTGAAAATAGACCAACGTGTGTGACCTTTGGTCTCAATCTGGTCTCAGCTGTGGTGTGGTGCTTTGCAGATTCTACTCACTATTTCATACAGTTCGAGCACCTCCTCAATGATTAGCAGTACATGTTTGTGTAAGTGGTGAGAGTCCTAGGTTCCTTGAAATGTGTCACGTAGCTGTTCCTAAGCTCTGTTTCTGTAAAGTTCATTCCCTCTGGGTTTGTTACTTTGCAAAGTTAAACCGATAATCAGGGCAACAATATCCTTGATTTTGCTGACAGAAAAAGTAACTTTGTAAAACACTAAATCTCCCAAACCAAAGTACATATAGATAATCTTAGAATTTAGCTCATGTTGTTGCTGATTTTCCTGATTTTCCTTTCAGCCATGCCTTGTGGTGTAGTGGAAATGACACACTGTGGATTTACTGAAAGGCATCATGGCATCAATATGCCTACACACATCTTAATCCTTAATATATTGATGTTGCGGATTTAAACTTTTATATACCAAGGAGCCTACCACCTGTGAAATTATTGAGATCTCAAAGTAAGACCATTATCTTGTCACATTAAAACACATAGTGGCGTAAATGGCCGAGCAAGTCAGCTACGGACTTTTCACAGGAGTCAGATTTATTCTCAATAAGGTAATTTATCGCTCATTATTCCTCACATGTACGACACTGGAATTGCAAAATTTGATTAAGATAGAGGGACAGATAAGCTGTCTCTAATTATTATTATTAGTATTAATTATTGTTATTATCTTATTATTGTTTAATTTTCTACAACACGCTGGTCAAAATTCCTCAGCTCCATCACATCATCCCATCACATACCCAGGTCTATACAGTGGAACAGTATTTCTGTTTCTCCTCAAAGTACAACCAGAGGACTCTCACGTACCACTGGTGGTACATGTGGGTAACCCCATTTGAGAACCATGCGTGTAAAGAATGTAAAGGTTTTATTTTTCACAATAAAACAATGAAACCTGTGTACTGACCCAGTACTCCTCCACCAGAGACTGGTAACTTGACATTATTCACTTAATTCACATGAATCTGTGCATTGAAGCAACTGCACCGTCTCAAGTTAGTTTCAAGATGATTTTCAAAGTGGATTTAAAAAAAAGAAAAGAAATGAAACCACTGACTGTTTGAGAAGAACTCTACATCAACATATCGAATATGCTTTGGAAATGGTCATAAATAATGTGTAAACTGCTGGTAGTCAATGAAACATGCAACAGTATAATATGGTCCAATCAAAGGATTCAGTCCATTCATCCGTCACTCTTTGCCTCTTCACCTCTCTGTGAGGAAGCAGCAGGGTCTTGCTGGTCATTATCAGGTAAAAGTCTCCTCAACACACTTCGTCCTTTGCTCCCTCTTCAACCCTCCATTCACACTGAGAGAGTCGGCAGCATCAGTCGCAGCGCTGAGCTCATTCCATTTTAATTGAGACCTCTATGATAAGATGGACATGAATATTACATGCCACGAGCCTCGTTTATATGCAGAGGCCAGTCTAAATGTTTTAATATTTGCTGTGTGTAAATTATTCAAATTATGTTCACAGGCAGCGTCGGATCATTTCCCTGAAATGTTTTGTCTCTGATATTCAGGAAGAGATGTGGTTCTAATGGTGTGTATTTATGTTCAAATGCTGATTTCCCAGGATGCACTGCTACGTAAAGTTGGCCACCCTCTCCCCAAGCTGCTGACCTCAGGTTCACTGTGTTTGCCTTTAATAATTATACCCCATTCCCAGTGGCCTAAAAACTAGTTTAATCCCTGGTTTAAATGGGTGCATGTAAACCCACAATGCAAGCAGGTTTTTATCTGGTTTAGCTCTGATTAGCATGGCGGGAACAGAGGGTGAGTGTAGAAATGAGAATTCCAGAGATGAAAATGTACTTATCAGTGAACAGAGTGTATTGAGAAGATGGAAGGAGTACTTTCATGCCAACAAAGATTAGAAGGCCAGAAGGAGTTGCACTGTGTCTTAGTGGACCCAGAGAAAGATTATGTTCGGGTGTCAAGACTGTGTGTGCCAGAGTGACAGATGGGTTTAAGTTAAAGGTGGAACTACATCAGAGATCCGCTCTGAGCCCCTTGAGCAGTATGACAGATTAGGTCAGCCAGGAGTCTCTGTGCACTGTAGTGAGATTAGGGTATTGGTGGAAGAGAGCCTGGAGGGATGGAAGTTGAGGGTCAGAAGGATAGCAACAAAAGTAAAGAGAAGGTCTACAAGACGGTAGTGAGACATGCTATGATGTGGCTTGGAGACAGTGGCACTGTCTAAAAGACAGGAGGCAAAGCTGGCAGAGCTGAAGATGCTGAGATTTCTGTTGAGAGAGACCAAGATGGACAGGATTAGAAATGAACATAATGAACAAGACACCTCCGGCTTGGGGGTCTGGTTTGGAGATAAAGTGAGAGAGTCAATGTTGAGATGGTTTGGTCATGTGCAGAGGAGGGATAGTAATTATATTGTACAAAGCATGACGACTACAGAGAGGGTAAACGTTGCAGCAGGGCGTGAGGACACAAGGGATAGGGTAAGATGGAGGCAGGAGAAGAAGCATAATCGGAACATAACACCTGGGTGAACAAGCTAATATCATCTTCATCTGCTTCCTTTTTGGCAGCAATGCAATTCACGCGCCATCCTCCGGTCGTTAGCATAGCCACTAGTCAAACCCTACTTTTTACAACTAATATTTCATTTTATTTGCGCACTCTGTTGAGTTTGAACTAAGGACCAAAGTAAAAGATGCAGAACTTGTTCCTGAGCTCTGGTGTTGTTTTTCTGTTCTTCTGCCTCTGACTTGTTTTGTTTCTGTTTAATTTGTGACATAAGATGTAACGCAGGCTCCCCCAGGTTTACAGATCCCACGTATACTTGCTAATTTTAGTGTGAAAGAGACTGTAGAGTGAAAGAGAAGAAAACAGAGGGTGTGTGTGTGTGTGTGTGTGTCTCTCTCGCTCGCTCACACACACACACGCACACACACAGGAAATTATTCTTAAAATTCCTCATCTGATGTTCCACTGAGCACAGACGCATCGAGTAGCAGTCATGGCGATAAAGTTGGCGTTTCGAGTGACTGCACTCAGCAATTTAAAAAAAGCTGGCTGCACAACGACGGACGTCGTCTGCTGCTTTTGCAGGAAAACACACACATATTCACACACACGTGTGGTGCGTTGAGAGGAAGATGGATCGGAGTACAGATTGTAAGTGACATGTTAATTTCTTCTCCGTCACTCAACTCACGACCGAGGCGTCCGCTATCAAAGTAAAGGGACACGAGCCCCAGCCTTCAAGGCTCTTCTTCTCCTTCTTCTTTTTCCTTTTTGTTTCCTTTTCTTTTCCTCTCTTCTTCTTGCCTGTGGGATGATCCAAGGCTGACGCTGATCAAGGATGTGCTTAGTTTATCCCCCCTAACTACTTCCTCATAAGGAGGAAATTGACAACTGCGCAGGGAAACACACACAGGAGTGAGAGGTCACACTGCATTTATGATCTTGTGTTTTTTCTGAAAAAAAACATATTTCTTGAAACTTAGTCAGAGAGTGCAGTTTGGGAATCTACTCATTTCTGGAGTATATCTGATTATGGGGTTGAATTGAGGATTTTTTAATTAATTTTCAGATTTTTAGAGAGTATTATCACAGTGATACTGGAGTCAGAGTGACAGACCAAATTTAAATTATTCCCTCAAGACATTCTGGAGACATCTTGTCTCACAATGGACAGAAGCCCAGAAAACACAATGATCCCAGTCTAAATCATCAATAATTAAAAGATAAGAATCACAGAATTGTTCTGGATTTAGTTTTGGTGGCAGGATGTGCTGTCTGAGCACTTTCTAGTTCATTGTGTATTCCAGCAGTAATTGTGTGTGATTTTTAAGCTCAAACTGGATCATCATCAGAGGTTTTAGCCTATAAGTTTAACATTACAGTACATATTCTGTCCATATTTGTTGTGTTCATTCTGTAGCCTTACCACACCATTTTCAAAATCAAAAATGCTTTACTTCCTCCTCACATTATGGAAAAAAAAGTGTTCTCCTTGACATTGCAACTTGAATTACTATATTGTGTTTCATTTTTGAATGGTGCCTCCAATAACTGTGTTTCAGATCATTTCCATTGCTTCTGTCAGAAGACATAGAGAGCATTGATGCTTTCCAATGTGTCACATTTAACAGATCTTCCCTTCCTTTTTATTTTCCTCAGCGTGATCGCTCTTCCACATCTGGATGGAATGTAATTGGTTCTGTGTTGCCATCAAATCCAGTCTCATTTGACTGACCAGTATTATTATATTTCATTGTGTGTGTGTGTGTGTGTGTGTCTCTACAGGCAGCCCTGGTATTATGGCTGGGGCTTCAACCTACCACGAGGTCAGGCTCTGTTGGACAAGTGGAACCAGATCCCTGACAACACAGACATCCTGGTCACACACTGCCCCCCACTGGGTGAGACAAAGATTACAACACACACACACCATTTTGCACAGCTATTCTTTTTAGGACACTGCACTGACTTCATTCATTTGGTCAGCCTAAACAAAAGCTCTACCCTTAACTTTAACCATAACCAGTTGTAACAATTAACCCTTTAAGCTTTGGTTATGTCTATAAAAAAGCAACAAGGGGTTCTTTTGAATGAAAGCACTACAACCATGAATAGTTTCAAGACAGCGTGGATCACAAGCAACGAAAGATGCACACAAAAGAGATCATCTGTACGTCCTACACAGCACAGTATATTATGTATGCTATAATTGTCCTGATAACGCTTGAATTCCCCCCTTGTCTCAGTCCACAAAATATAACTAAAAGTACTGAAGGAAAACATCAAGTTCATCCCAAGATCGCACTAACGAGTCTCCGAAAGCAGGAAACAGAAGGCCTCTGCCGCCGAGATTTATCCTGTGTCAGAGCGCAATGAAAAATAGAATCCACAAAAAAAATAGGCAAAACGGTGATCACTTTCTCTGTGGTATACCACACAAAAAGTAAAATACAAGAAGTGAAATAGATCGCACCACATTTATCTCGATCTGGAGTTATAATCAACAGCACAGTTGGTAAGTTTCTCTTCGTTCTTCTCTCCTCAGTAATAGCAGTCACTTGGAAGAACTGCTAAACAAACAAAAGAGCCTCATTTTAACAGCTAACGTAGCTGCAGCTCTCAACATCATACCACACCTGATGCAACCACCGAGGTAAGCTTGGGTGTGCGGTGATGAGGGTTAAAAGTGAGGGTGTCACACAAACCTTAACCTTGACCTCAGCACAACTCAAATCTCAGCCTTCAACTTAACCAGTTTCTCAGAAATGGGGTTCTACCTCGTGAGGACCAGGTTTTGGTCTCCATAAGGAGTAGTAGTCCTGACAAAGTCAGTGTTTTTGCCAGAAAAGGTTGTAAAGTGGTCATTTTTACAGTCCAAAAAATTTACAAATACATGGCAAACTTTAATGTCCAAAACCCACTGATAACAACAAATGCTTCATATAGCAGTAGATTCACAGGAAATTAGTCAAATGAGGACAACATGCATCAGTAACCAATTTCTTTATTATTCTTTGCTTTTTCGCAGACGGGATAATTGTCTAAAGTGCACAAATTTGTCTCAACAAATTGACTACACACACATATCCTCTCTTCGGAATGACTTTTCCTTTGTGAGTTTGAGTGGATACTTTTGGAAATGTGTTCACATTTGAGGAATCAATAACAAAGGGAACTTTTTCAGCAATGATGAACGGATTCACTCAAACTGTTTGTGACATATCAAGTCAAACCAGATAGCATACAGTCATCCCTCCAGCCCTAAATAAAGTCACAACTATATATGTAGTGAGATAACGTCTATGAACAGGTCAAACTTGACGCAAACTTGATGACAACCCAGCCAGTACGTCCATGTGTGCCACATAAGGGTTATATAATCATAGTGACAGTAGTGGTCTCAAGCAGGTCTGTGGTGGCCCCACCTTCCCATGTTACTGAAACCATATGGGACCTGAATACTTTTGCCCACTTATGGCACTTATCCATGAAACAGTTCTAGTACTACTCGTCTCTACTCGACTCGACTCAGGCACATTGTTTTCCATTACTTCATGGTAATGTGGGCGGGGCTGTGCAAAACTGTCACGTTGTTGTTAACAAACTCAAACACAAGCTACAGTGACAAGCAAAGCATTTCTTCTCAGTGTACTGAATCATTAGAATCACTTCATTGTCACTGAATCGTTCATGACAAGACCATGTCCGGCCATCTGTCGATGTCACATTTTAGAGTAGGCTCAGCTCTCGTGGAACCTTGCCAGAGCAGGTACCAAAAAAGCACCAGATACTAGGTATTATCCCTAATGGAAAAGCAAAAAAAAAAAAACCAAGTACAAGTAGAGTCGCGTTGAGTCGAACGAGTAGTGCTGGAACTGTATAATGGAAAAGTGCCATCAGTAACCACTTAGCCTGGGAAGGGTACTAAGTAAGCCTGGGCTTGAAAAGGGTAAATACTGGTGGGGCCAGGGACATGGACAACCCTTGTTGAGACCCATATTGTCAGCCAAAATATAATCCTTATGTGGTTAGGTTCACCTCTGTAAAAGTAAGCCGAGCAAACCAAAGTATGACTCAGGAGTCTCTCTTTTAAAGTGTGGTTACTATAAATGAGGCTCTGACACATAGTCAGCACTGCTTTCATCAGTGTGAGCTGCTGGTGCTGAAAACCAGCAATGACATGAGGAAAAACAGAAAAACTATGAATGAAACGAGCATGTGTTTGCTGCTTTGTCTCACAACTTCCCTCACAGAGAAATCAATCTTCTTAGCTCATGGAGACCCAGGAGATACAGGTCTTCTGCTGCCATATTTGTCAAGTTTATGTCACTGAGGTAAATCCGAACATTGGATTTCGAACATCAAAGTCACAAAATAACACATTTTAACTTTGTCAGCAGTGAGGAAATAATTCATGTTGGCAGTGGTGTTAAATCGCTGTTGTTGTTTTTGTGTGGGAAGTGAGGGGTTTACAAAGATGACACCAATTCCATTTTCCAGTCAGGAAAGGCTGTCTAAGAGCAAACATGTCATTGTTTTAGGTTAGCCTTGTGTTAAGTGGCTAAAATCTACTTTCCTTGTCTTCCAGTGGCAGACATGTTTTCACTTTTGACATTTTCGGGGTATGAGGGCAGGCACAGTGCAGTCGAACACTGATTATAGAGATTATTTCTTGGAGGCACAGATACAGAAACGTCACTTTATTTGACCCAACCTCCTGCATTTGTCCTCTGTCATTCTCCTCCACATCATACCCTATGTCCTCTATCAATCCACTTCATTGACTGCGTCCCAGAGGGACATCAGATCATAAATCATCCACCACCGTGTGAAGCAGCTGATGGAGGGGAAAAATGACACCACTGGTCTTCAAGAAAAGATAATACCTGCTTAGTATTCAATGTCTTTGACAAGAATTTATGATTTGAGCTTATTTCTGTTGGTTACAGATGTAGATGTCTGGTCAGTTCGCCCTGCCCTGCCCTGCCTGCCTTTTCTCTCATTACACACGAACATCCCATGATTCGGAACAAACACAGATGCTGGCTCACGAGCCGACGGACTTCCTCAGACACACTGTCACTTCCCTCGCTCACTGACTCTGCCTCTCACACACACTTTCACACCTCATCTCTTACTGCAGCTGTGAATGTGTGTGTGTGTGTGTGTGTGATTGATTTCTGTGTCTGTGTCTCGGGCGACGAACGCGGCCATTTATTTTTCATTCAGCTTCGCCAAGTGTCTCCAGCTATCTGGTTGTAAGCCGGCAGCATATGGAGCAGCTACAACAGGCTTCTAATGCATGAGACGCTCAGACAAAAACAAGCAGAAGGGAATGAATGATACAAGACAGGAACATTTGAATGAAAAAAATGAATCGAGGAAAATAACATGGATCTTTGGATATTATGGATTTATTGAAGTGCGGTTGTATGGAGTAATGACACAGTCTGCTCCCCACACCAATGTCCATATTGAAAACCGATTTTTAGAACACGGCACACAAGAGTTGTTGATCCACTGCTGCCCCCGCCAGTAAGTTCAAAAGTGTTATTTTGTGCCTTCAGTGGTTAAAATACCTTATTCAGTTTAAAGCCCACATAGACCGGAAGCTCCAATTAACGCTGCGTTTGTTTGTGTATCTGCGTCATGACCTCGTTTATGAAACCCTAAAGTTTCAGAACAAACAGTTCAGCCACTGCTGAGAAAATAGTGTTGTATTATTTTCCTGGGCTCTGCGAAGCGGATCGGCACTTCCGTAATTTGATGTCGTCATCAGAAATCCTCACCACTCCTCTCACCACCGTAGCGCCTCCTGGTGCGGGCACTAGTCCGGGCACATCCGGTTGCGTACATTCAACCGCAGAAGAAGAAGAACTACTCTCGTTGTAGCTGCTGAGATGCAGAGCATCCACCGTGCCAGAGGGGGAGCTGTGTATCTGAGAGCTGGCCTACCAATTACGTCACTTCCAGGTACCTGGCCAATCACAGGACAGGAGGAAAGCTCTCATTGGTTGGCCAATCACAACACAGTCCACATTCTGGGGGTGTGGTTTTGGTCTGAAACAGCGCGGCTGACGAGAGTCTCAGTGAGGAGATATTTTGATCGGCTCGTTTGCAGCGATTAGGAGGTTTTTAACCATGAAAACAAGTTAACATATGTAAGTAGACCTCCATAACTAACATATATGTGCGATACAAGCATTCTATGTCACCTTTAAGTGACACAAACTTACCTCACAAGGCAGCAGTAGACCAGCAGCTCCTGTGTCCGTAAGAGTGAAAAATGCTGTTTTTCTCTCGGTGAGTGGCAATTATTAAGAAAGAGATTTTATTATCTTTCATTAACAAATAAAATCACTTTACATGTGTCGTAGTTGGGAAAAGATGTACAATTGCTGGCTATTTTGGGGTTTTTAAGAAATGTAATACAGACAACAAGGTGAAGGAAAAAGGAGTGCAATAAAGATGTTTTGCACCACGGCAATGGCACATCTTTTATGAGGTGTGATAAAGCAGCAGATCGGTGGCTGGAGAGGAAAAATATGGCTGCTTTATCTGGCTGTAAGCAAGACTTTAACAGCGGAGAGCGCGAGACAACACGAGGGAAAACAGGTTCAGAGCCCAAAGCGGCAGCTGCTTTGAAGCGAGTGGCACTTTAGAGGAAACTACCCCGAGACACAAAAGTCCCTCGTAACTTCTTACTTCACATCCAGCGTCTCCCAACACTTGTAAAGAACACACTGAGAGTTACTGAGTGTGATACTAGTACAGGTACATACATTCAGTCAGACTGTATCATTTCACCAGTGTGACTGATTCACTGCCAGCTCAACAACTGAGAGGTTTTTATGCCTGTGTTATGTACGAGAGGCTCCATTAACTCTGCCTCAGAGATTTTTAGCACTCTGGTAATAAAAAATAAAAATGTATAACGAATCTTAAAGTCATCCTCAGAGACTTCTGTCGTTCCTTCTTTTCCTTTCCTTTCTTTTTTCTTTCATTCTTTCTTCTTTTCTTTTTTTTGCACTACTGAAGCAAACAAATCATGATTTAATATTTCGCTCCTTTGACCTAAAGAGCCAAAAAAAGTCAGGAGGAATTAAAGCTGCGTCAGGCAGGCTTATTGGAAACATATTTTGAGTTTCTGCCACAGGTTGTAGCAGGGCTGGTCCAAGCCTTTATGAGGCCCTAAGCTGAATTTGATTTGGGGTCACCCTCCCACTCGAAGTTGTGTTTACTCCAAACCAGTGTCACTCTTGTTTATTTGTTTTTTTTAAACCTTAGAAGACAGTAAAATCACAGACGTGGCTTAGCATTCATTTACACTTTCATATTTAAAGTGCAGCATTATGTGTGGTGATACTGAACCTGAATTAAACAAGAAAACCAGTATAACAACTTTGTTTTTTTAAACTTGGAACAAATGTGCACTAAATGAACAAATATTCAACTACAAAATTAAATCAAAAGATGAACAGTATTTAGATATATAAATATATTGAAGACATCTAGATTGTATTTAATATGTTAAAATTTTGGGAGCTCCCCATGGATCACCATGGATTTGTATGTAGCAGTACTCTAATGTGCACTCAAAGTGCTTTAAATTATAGTCTCACATTCATTCATTTTAGTGCACATTTGTCATTCACACTGAGTCTCAGCTGCCTGCATTTGCTTCAGCAATCACTTTTTTAAGGCAAGTATTGAAATTATGTTGTGATAAATGTCTCTATGGTCAAATACCAGCTCCTGAAAATGAATGGGCAGATTATCTTGAGAGCAGATTCATTCTGCACGGAGGATGAACCTGTCCTAGGTTTTGTAATTTTGGTCGGAGGCTTATAATTAGTCTTGTTTTGACCTATTATTCGTATTTTATAGAGAAAAACGGTCAAAAACTTACTGAACAATCCTATGTTTACACTTTAGGATGATTTTCATTTGTTCACTTATTTATTCCTGTATGGAATTGAGCGACAGAAGGCAGGAAAGATGGAGACACAATCCCCTCATTCATTTTCTTTTCTCCGACTTGATGCTTTTATTGACTCAGCATCGGCAGCCTCCCTCCTCACAGAGCAGCCACTAAATCATACACACTCCACGCTTCATCCTTGTCACACACACACTGTGAAGTCTACATCTGCGTGTGGTGGTGATTGATCTTTATTTTCCGTGGCTGCCTCCTAAGAGTCACTTTTATTTTGTGCTGGATGTGCAGTTTGCCATTAGACGAGGAGTTTGTTACTAAAATGCGATGTATTACTTTTTGGAGGAAGATGGATTTTTAATCTTTGTGAGCATACTTTCAGCCAAAGAAAAGCAGAATACTGACAGACACTGTTGCTCATTAAATAAGCATTGGCAAAAGAGAAATTCCATGTGAAATAATCCTTTTGAGAGGAATAGATACAGATAACAGTTTGAATTTTGAATGGAACGATTGAACTTGGACTGAAATTTTACACAATGCAAAGAAAGCAAAAATGTGCAGCATCTGCCTCGGCTGGTTGGGGTGAAATGGGGGAAAGAGGTGAGGTGGGGGACAAAAGGGGGGAGAGAAAAGAAAAGTTTAGTCAGGACAGTTCTGAATCACTTGTGATTTGTTTATAGTTGTACATAGTAGTAGTTCAAACTGTTGGGAAAGAATGATACTGATATCAACTTAAATCAGCATAAAATTTAACATGAAATGCTGTCTTTGGGCTTCCTGTTTTATTTTGGCAACACTTGTCTTGTTTCCACTTCCTGTCAAGTTTCCCTCTCTCTAATGTGTTTCACCTGTGCCTTGTTGTCTCTGGCTCTTCCTCATTCTTTTGCTACATCTTTGTTTAAAGCGCTGAGTTCCAGCATATTCTCTCAGACATCTCTGTGTCTCTTTTGAGATAAGTCTAAAACAGAGTTTGGCTGATATAATGAAGCAAGAGAAGGGCAAAATAAAGGTTTTAAAGAAACAATAATCATTTTAAAAGTAAAAAACACGTTTAGCTGTAACTTTTAACCTCACTGATACATATCCTTTCCTTCCTTTCACGAGTTAAATACTATTAATGTGAAGGAGCAAAACTGAAATGATTGGTATTTGCAGTGACTTATAATTCCTGCATTGTTTCATCATGTGTGTCATTATCTTGACTCATGTGAAAAAATATGTGTCCTGGCTTAAAAAACGTGACATTCCAAGGCAATTTTATTGTTTCTCATCTCATTTTTTTCATAACACCTCAAAATGTTGATCCGCCCCTTGAGCTGAGCAAAAGTCAATCTTAAAATAACCTGTAGCAGGTCACATAAAACATAATCTGGGAAACAATATGTGACTTTTACTATTGCTATTGATTTGTGTGGAAACATAATTTGTGGAGTTGAGTTGATCTCCATAAACTGTAGTGTTTGGGCTGCAACAGCTGATTGGGTGAACAATAATTCACTCTAATCTAAAATAATAAGCTATTTTGATCTTGGTTTTTTAAAATAGAAACTTTTTTAAAAAAATTTCCAGCCTTAAATTAAAACATGAATATTTCCAGGGTTTGTTCCTCCTCAAACAAACCTGTGTTTTGTAAAATAAATCGGATGCAAATAAAATCAGATGCATTGCATAAATATGAATATGATATGAATGCTCCATTAAACACAGACAGCAGGCTGTGCAGAGAAATGGCCGCCACTGCTGTCATGTGACCATTAGTGAGAGCTGCAAATGTCTGCCAGAGAGTTGGTGTATTATGTTTTTTAAATGGCTGGTTATAGTTGCAGCACAAGGCAAATGCAGAGTCCTCCTCCCACATAACACTGTATATGTTTGAAAATAGTGGCTGAAAATAAAAGATAGAAAAAATCATTTACAGATGAATCAATGATAATAAACAATTGTTATTTATGTTATAATAATTATAGTGTGAAGCAGACGATACCATGTCAGTTTGGTAAAAAGTGTGTTTGATTTACATGTCTGTGTGTGCAGGTTTCCTGGACTGGGTCCCAAAGAAGATGCAGCGCGTCGGCTGCATGGAGTTGCTCAACACAGTGCAGAGGAGAGTCCAGCCCAAATACCACGTGTTTGGGCACATTCACGAAGGTACGTGCACGTGTCACGGACAAGACGGCAACACACAGTATACTGTGTCTACAACAGAGAGCAACATTATCAGTTACTGTTGTTTTCCGCGGGAATAATACACAACTCCTTATATGGACATCCTGGGGTGTATGTTTATAGGTCACATCTTCAGGCTTTACACAATGCATTTTCCATGTTCTTATGTGTTACAAAGTTATGATTCATTTTATAGTTATGATGGGGTTTTTTTTGTTTTGTTTTCTTTAAATCAGGAGTTTGTTTTTCTTTTATTTTTGTTCCTAAAAAACGACCCAAGGGAACTTGGAACTGTGGGGTATTTCCAAATTGCACAAATTAAATGCGATTTTAAAGATGTTAAGTACTTTTTACTTAAAGAGGATATAAAACCTCTTTAAACTCCTACACACCAACTTAATGAAGTCACACAGACAACTTCAGTCAATGTGTTGAAATGATGATTAATGGGAACTCTGTATTTATGTATGATAACATCATTATGGCAGAGTTACTTCTCATAACTACTACTGTGTTATTACTTGGATATTGTATAGTATACCAATCCATGCTGCTGTAGTACAGGTATGTAGGGGAATCACTAAGTAAAGATGCTGCCATCATCATTAATGTGTTACAACTACAAATACCTTTTGTAGAAATTGTGTTTGTAATGGTGACATTAAAGTGATAGAGTGTAGTTTCCAGCTTATGCCAGTTTAAGTTAATATCATGTAGAGAATTTGTGGCTGTATTTTGCCATTAGATACACTATTTTTACAGGAAACCCAAGTTTGTGTCACTCTCTGTAAAACAGTCACTCTCCTGCACCATAGAGACATGTGATGCCGAAACACAATAAATATTCTCAAAAGATGATAAAGACATAAAGTTAACATACCGGTCCAGTCAGTCTCTTTCTTGGCAGTAGCCTTCCCGAAAACCGTCTTTCGTTCGTGACCCAAACCTGCTGTTTGCACCTTTTCTGCCATAACTTTGTGTCTCATTGGATGTTAAGCAAGCTAGCATAAACTCTGGCGTGGTCTAATTAGTTATTGCAAGATTAATGCACGAGGAGGGGGGTTGATGGCAGTTTGATTGATGCATCACAATCAAATTTGATGATGATGATGGGTTTAGGGTTAGGGATGGTGTTTTTACAGGCCTGTCCGTTCCACAGCTGACTGATATTTTTCATTTTTGTGACAATTCATTAATGAATTGGTTACAATTGGGGTGTGAATAGGATTTTAAGCAATACAGTAAATAATGCTCCAGAAAATGATGTCCCACCCTACTGTTATTATTATTATTACCTTTTAGCTTGCACTGATTTTGTTTGGTGAGCCCCATACCTACAGTCCTATACCACTTTTTTCAGGTATAAACCAGCGTGTATGTGTATCTAGTAATGTTATTTGTTGATCAAGGTGCAAATCTTCACAGTTTAGTGAAAAGTATTTCAATTGCTAATTGCCAAACAAATCTACTGCCTCTCTGGTCAAACACCAGCAACTGCATTCAAATGTTGCCATTGGCTTTCTTAGTCCATACTTGCGTGACTTTTGTCCCTTTGTTGTCCAACCAGTGTGAGGCTCATTGTCTCAGACTCTTCCCCCTTTTATAAACTTTATAAACTGACTGTGTGTCAATACCTCATACAAGACCACTTCAAAAAACCTGAACTATCCCGTTTGTCTTTGTGTTACCGCTCTCTCCAGGTTATGGCATGATGACAGATGGCACCACGACGTTCATCAACGCCTCCGCCTGCACCGTCAACTTCCTGCCCATGAACGCACCCATTGTCTTTGACCTCCCCAACCCCAGGACCACCACCACATGACTAGAGGAAGCTGAGCCGCAAAGCCTCTCCACCAATCAGGAGAAAGGAGCCCGGAGGAGCAAGTGAGGTCAGCCGGTGGAACTAAAGACTGTACATATTAGGCAGGTGAGTTTTCTTTTAATGTGACACAAATGGAACACACCACTGTGGTGATGTCACTTTGTGGAGGAAGCTGGATGAGGCTCAGAGGCTCGCTCACTCACGTCGTTATTATTAGTTTGTGTGCCGTAACATTCTTCACCAGTAACTGCATCTGTGAGAGCAGATGAATGAGCGGGAGAGACGCTTACGCTAACCTGCGCACAAACGGGACATGTCTGTGTTCCCATTTTACTGCACTGACAATCTCATGTGGCGCTCAGAGAGACAAAAGAGAAGCACTGATGTCCCCACTGGCCATTAACATGAAATCGTCTGGAAACCTTTGGACGATCAGTGAACTAATCCAACGCCTCGTTTGCAGGAGAGCTTCAGTCTCCAGGGGAACTTTTTTCTTCCTACTTACTTAACACAGTAAACGTTCATTTCTAATTTTTTGTGTGTGTTTTTCCCCCACTGTGTGTGTACGTGGGAAGTGGGTGGGTAAAGTCAGTGAAAGGCCATGAGAGTCTGGGTGTCAGGCATGTTGACGTCACTCCACTGGGCCTCATTATTTTACCAGGGTTGCCAGATCCCACAGATGCAGTCTAAGTGTTCACTCTTTCAAATCTTTACAGATTGCACTAATCATTTTCTATAAATGATACGAATAGGTGAAATAAGAAATGTATTACTCAAATCCTGAACAAATTCTAGAGCAGTATGCACACACACACATGCACAGATACAGCTTGGCACCCTCAATATTAACTCTTGACCATTGTGTTTTATCACTCAGACCTGGCAACCCTGAATACAAGTTTCCCCCTTGAAGAATAGTTTTTTTCCCCCCCGAGTGTTGTTATAAAATATACTGACACATAGTCAGAGCTGACTACCTGAACTAACTGAAAACATGGCTGCCAGTCCGAACACAGAAAAACTGATTTTAGCCACTTAACAAGCAGCTCACCTGATATTGATATTTATTTCTGCTTATATTTATAATACCTTAGGAAAATGTCTGCAGCCTTATCTAACTGTTAGACAGCCTATTTCAACAGGTGATTGAAATATTTCATTTAAATGTGCCTCTACGACACAAACCTACCACTACTTTCACTCTAACCATTTGAGGAGAGGACTCATACCTCTGTTCTGTCCACTCCTTTTCAGCCATTTCTCTTCCCTTTTTGTTTTTTTTTTCCCTTCCACCTCCTCCTTCATGCATTGAATGACTCAGCTTCTTAGTAACGACTGGAAGGTCAGGCCTTTTGAACTTGAGAAGAAGAGCAGGTAACATGCGATGTAAAGGTGCTGTGGTCACTTCTTGGACTTACCTGTGTTTCTCATGGGAGAGATGGAACTTTTTGTCCTTTATCCAGAGGAGCAAATCTGTAACTAATCGTACTGTAACTGGTCTTTGTAAATGTTCTCTGTCAATATGACAAAAAAAAATCTTTTTCTGGATGATTTCCAACTTGTTGCTATGCTTTAAAAGAAATGTAACAATGTATTTGTGTCTAGAGATGTACGGTTTGTTACGTTTCATTTATTATGTTGTAAATGCTTATTATGGTATTCTCTTTTCTGTGCCCAGCAGTTTGTCTGTTTAAAAAGATTTGTTTGTTTGTCTGTTTGTTTGTTTTTTTTACTGTGTTCTCCATTTGTTTGTGATTTTAGAAAAAAAGTAAAAATGCATAGGGAGCCAGAGTGTGGGACACTTTTTTCTGGTTTGTGTGGTCCACCAAACTGCAACCAATACACACTGATGTTTTTTTTATATATATACATATACATTTTGCGTAGTTTATTTAAAGGCACAATATGTAAAATGTAGGTGAAATGATTTCCTTTTTGCAAAAACTACAGAAAAAAATATGCTCATATAGCACTGACCAAGAGCCTGGTCAGTGCTATATAGATGCCGCCACATAGGTTCTCCCACACACATAGAAGGGAAGGATGAGGTGAGGGATGCTGTGTGTGGGGCACACTGGGAGGCAGAACTACTTGATAGGTTGAGGACCCTTGAACATAAAACCTTTCATTTGTTGGATCTTCAAATTGACTATTCACTATCACATTCATGAACCCCAGTGTTTTTGCGCCAACGCAACAGTGCTAGCCACTAATCTAACATGGCCCGATGTCTACTGTTCTCTTGTTTTATTCACCATAACATAACAACAACAAACATTGGTGCCCTTAGTCAATCACCTGTCGCGTTTGAAGCCTGTCATGTGACCTGTTAGACAGCTAATGCAATTAACACTCAGACAGACGTTCCTTGCACTTATATTATAGTTATCTAAATAAGTGTAGCCTTTTGGTTCAGAAACATTAGCTCACCCATATCTGTGGTTTGCAGAAACATATGATGGCAACACACACAGCCAGGACCAAAATAAGTCACATTTTCTTAATTCAATTTCTGGTGGGCAGCTTTTGGCCAAGCGGAAGGCATTTGGGCTTGTATCTGGAAGGTGTGCCGTTTCGAATCCCTACCAGGTCGAGGGCTGGGGGTACCCCTGAGCAATTTACCCAATCCCCATTGATCATTGAGTCAGATCATCACAGAGTCCAGATTCTTAACTCCGTTGAGAATATTTGGGGTGTGCTGGACACAGCAGTCCGTCATCAATACAACATATTGGCAAAAAATGCCACTGTGATTTGAGAAGGTGGTCCAACAAAATATGTGTGTGAGTGTGTGACTTTGTTTTTGGCTGGGCAGTGTATGATCCTGGAAGCTGAACCCACCTCTGCCAAGCACCTACATTTGTGATTTGTGAAAGTTGGTGTTATTTTTCTCGGGTGTTTCCATCCAGGATTTCTCTTGCACTTATTCAGAATTCCCATGAATATAGTTGGATGGAGACATAGTTTCACACTTGTCTGGGCTGTACAGAATGGCAACATATGATCGTGGAGACTGGGTTGGTGATCATCCTTTTTTGAGTTGAAGGCATGAGATTTCATATCAGCGTTCAAAGTAATGGTTTCACTGTAGCCAACACACACCAAGTCTGTGTGAGTATTTCATATAAACTGTTCAGTCATATAATTTAAAACTCACATTTAATTAGTGTCTGTGAAGGAAAAGAGAAATAAAGAAAAAATTTAAAGCACAAAAGATTGGAGAAAGAATTTCCTCTGACACTTCTCATTTAATTATCTCTCACTTTGATGCTCTTCTGCTTCAGTGTAGCTGTCTTCTGTGTTTCCCTTTTTTATTGTCTTTTTTTTCTTTTTTTTATGAGACAAAAAAAAAGATTGTTGTACAATTTCTTGATTTATTTTGTCAGGCATGCTTGAAAGTGTTAAAAACTTCTGCTACTCAGACAATCTTCATATGAAGAGTTTCATTCCACAATGAAATACACACCATTTGAAAGAAAAATGATTGACAGCAGTTTTACTTTTTGAAGGACTTTTATAATTTGACCACACACCAAATTAAGTTGTATATCTTGAAATATCCTTTTCTTTTCTTTTTGTATTGGAAGTATAGCATTTTGGAATGAAAGTGTTCATATTTCGCCATCACTGTTGGGGACTTTTCTGCTTTTTGAAACTGTAAAATAAGGAAAATGAAAACCCAGATGTAAAGTACCTTTTCTTTCTTAAAACCATAAAGATTCTGCTGGTTCTTAAGGAGATTATTCACTGATTGAATAAAACCTTATCTGTGACCTGTTGTCCGTGTTTCCTGATTTCCTCCCTCGTTCTCTCCTTTTGTCTCTCCTCTCCATTATGTCTTGTTCCGCAAAAGTCTTCTTCTTCCCTTTTGTTCAAATCAAAGGTATCTGTGTCTTGTATCAATTGTGGAGCCCAGAGGAGTGAGTTAATTTCCAGCAGCTAAACCCTCACCGCTCCGTCTCTGTCTCCCATTTTGTTCTGCAGGTCTTCCACACTTCTGCACATTCTAATGAGAACCCTCGTTCAAATAATTACATTAGTAATCCCTGGGGGAAGCTGGGTAATTTATTCACGCTTGGCTTTTTTTTACTTTGCCATTAATATAACGCTTTCATATGCTCTCATCTTCCTCCAGCTACTCCCTTATCTCTTTTTTTCTCACTCTCCACCTCTCCAACCATAATATTGGGCACTTTCTCCTCACTTCTCAACCTGTTTTCCTTTTCCATCTGTCCTTCCTTTCTCACCTCTCTACATTTCTCTGCAAGTGTCTTGCTGCTGTTGCATTTTCCTTTATATGAACGACAGACGTCCTCTATCTTCTTGTCATCCATCTCACTTCACACTTCCCGTACGCCCGATAACTCTCGTCGCCAGCGTCATTAAAAACGTGCTTCATGGGACTGCTCCGTCTCAGTCAGCACACACATCGTTTATCAATCCGTCCTTTGTTAATCTTTATTTTCCATGATTTTCACTTCACTTCCCGTGATGGATCTATTGTGGAATCGGCGATAAATCAGATTTAAAAGTGTTGGCTGCTGGAACTCTGCATGAACACACCAAGGATGTGGAGTTGAACATTATCTCCAGTTGCTAATTCTCCCACCACAATCCCTGGTTAGTTTTGAGCCGTATCCACATTGAAACGGAATGCAGCGGTAACGATCTTTGTCTTTGTCGTTTTGAAAAAGTTCACACTGAGACAAACAACTATTCACTCTCACATTCACACCTGTGTTCAGCTTAGAGCAGGGGTGTCAAACTCATTTTTGTTCAGGGGCCACATAGAGGACAATTTGATCTCAAGTGGGCCGGACCAGTAAAAATAGTAAAATAATAGCATAATAACCTATGTACAACAAGAACTCCTTGCTTGTGCAATTTCAACAATATCGTGCCTAAATGTATCACACTGGATCTAAAAAGGCACAAACATTTAGTCACAGGTATCTGGAAGAGAAAAATATTGTATTTGACGTTATGTTTAGATTGTAATCGTAGTGTGAAATTTTAACAAATTCATCCTGTGGGCCGGATTGGACCCTCTGGCGGGCCGGATCTGGCCCCCGGGCCGTATGTTTGACACCACTGGCTTAGAGTGTCCAGTTAACCTCTGCCTGTTCCGCGAATGTGGGACGCACAGCTAGCTGAGGTTTCAGCTGGGATAAAGAAACAAAGGCCAAGCGGAGCGACAAGCAGAGACCGAAATTATGAGACTTGACAATGAATATAAGATTCCAAGAAATAAAAATACACTAAAATGATTCAATTACACAAGCAACAGTTGATTTCATTTGAGTCCAATAGTACCTGGAATGAAATAGACTGACTTTAAATTCAAAAGAAATAGCTGAAGCATTTGCAGCCTATAATAAAACAGTTGTGTGATTGCCAAGAACTGATAAATAAAGAAGCTACTAGACTCTGTAACATTAAGCAGATCGACACCAGAAGAAGCAGAGGCCATGGTTTCCCCCATTACTGAGGAAAAAATAAAGGCCAGTATAAATAAACTCACCAGGAACAGATGGCTTGTCTGGAAAATAGTAAAAGTAAAAAGTATTTGTCAACAAGCTATACCAGTTCTCTGCCGGGTCTATAATTATGCATTAGACAAATGAGACCCCCGCTGTCATGGTCAGAGGCAGATATTTCAGTTATTCACGCAATGTTCACGATATCAACCTATAAGTTTCTTCTGCCAAGATTTCAAAATAAAAAATAAAAAAAAACATTGATCCTGGTTAGTATAATACACATATATGCAGAAGCTGATGAAGCCAGACCACACAGGCTTTATTTGTGAGCACCAGGGTACTAATAATGTCAGGAGAGCCCTAATTTTACAATACATTACAGCAGGTAAACAGACCGAGATTGGATGCACATGGAACACACTCTGATAACTATTGGTTTTAATGAGACCTTTAAGTGGGTAGGTGTTTTCTATATGAACCCTAAGTCAAGAGTCAGGGTCGTATTCATGATCAGCATCAAACTACTGGCAGAGTTCATTTCAAACAACCCTCAGATACAGGGGATGAACTGTAACTGGCTGTTGTCATGGATTGATCTGTTTAAAAGGAAAAATTGAAATAAAGTTCCAAAAAAAAAAGTCCCACTTACTCACAGGGAGAATATGTAAACTCTATGCTGAAACGCCGTTGTTCCGATCAGGTCAGGAACCCTTAATCTCAAGATAACATATTGAAACTTAATTAGTGGGTCATTGCAACAACTTCTGTGGAGAGACAGGTTTCCAAACCTCAGTTTTCAGCTGGAAAAGTCTGTCAGAGGACAAGATTCAGCGAATATGTGAGCGTCATGTTAGGATGGCTGGTTCACAGAACAGACACATTCAGCACTCAGTGACGTTCTCAGTGAAATCTTACTGTAATGGGTTTTCTTGTCACTAGAAAATGGACCAACAGCAAACACTGAACAGACTGAAATATTATATTATACATTGATTTAGTTATGGCTTTTGCCCTGTGATTTCTCACAGAGAATATTTAAATTTAAATTAGAGTAGAAGTGACCTGACTCTGTCCTTGTGCTTGTCACACTGGGGTTATGTCTCCGTACATGAGCAAACACATTTGAAGTGTTGCCTCTAACATAAAGTAAGGTGAACAGTGCTTGTATACAGATGGTGATGGCGATGCTTTCCTCTTCTCTCACACTCGACACTCCGCCTTGACTCGCCTCATACCAAATGAAAAAAAACCAAAAAACTTGACACATGGCGTGAGGACCATTTATACTCAATTTTCACTTCAAGGCGATGCACTCGTTGGCCTCCACTTCGATGTCCAACCACTTCTTCTTGACCTCAGCAATGGTCCGGCCTTCTGAGGCAGCAGCACTGACGGCATCTGCCCCAAAACAGTTTTGCCTGCTTCCACCTCCTTCACAAGCACTTCAATTTCACATTGTGTTCCTCTTATTCCCTCTTCTCTTCTCTGCCATGACTGTCATACACTTTTGACAATTAATATTCATTCATATAGGCAAAGATAGGTATTACCTAAAGCCCACATTACAAGTTGATTGTGATTTAGGAGTAGGACTTGCGTGTGCACGGTTTTAAAAATATTTATGTGTAGAAGCACTTTCAGTGTTTCAAATGTACACCCATGCATACCTATGAACAGTTTAATAAATGAGGCCCCTGGTCAGCAAGTGTAGAAGAGCCCACAGCTGCAGGCTACACTTTGACAAAATGCAAAAGTGCACTGTCAGCCCTTTGTTCAAAGCTCTGCCCAAAAGCACTCATTTGTGATGTAAGTTGTGTTTGTTGTAATATTACATCTATGGTTCCACTGTTTTCTCCACAAATACAGATATGAACCAAGGAAAGTATGAACAAGCCTCTACCCATTTCTGAATCTAATGATGCGTTCCATCGGTAGTCGGAAATGGAATGTCCTAGGTCATGGAACGCTCCTGAACTCAGATTTCCAACATGGAAATAAAGTATATGAACGTAGAAGAACACATTAACACAGCTAATGTTTAATCCTTGAATGTACTGATCATTGACATAATAAGTAAACATGAGACAAGAGGGTCTCTTGGACACATGACAGTCAGACCATGCGCTTTACAATAAGCATCCTGTATAGGACAGGAAGCTTGAGGGTCTGTCCTGGATATGGTGTGTTAGGAAGTATAGATGTCTCTTGTTTGACTAAATGGTGCTATTGTCCAAACTTTATAGATCATGGGACAGTATGGTATGGCCGGACCCGACTTGTTTTTCAAGTACGTTGCACCATGGAAACAGGAGCAAGGCGGGTGTCGGAACATGTGATGCCTACAATAAAAATACTAGATATTCTATAAAAGGTTAGTTTTGCATTTTCTGGGGCACAATTGTTCGGAGATTCAGCAGGAACACATTCTCCCGACCTGCTGCAGAGCTTGGTCTGATGCCTGACTTCCTAACCAAATAAAATCCCTGTGTCAGAGGAGTTCCCTTTCTACACCATCATCATCACCTATCGTGCTACACTGTTTGTGCAAAATACCATCACTGTTATTGACTAGCTCGAGACACATTCGTGATAACACACTTGTGTCTCTGATTATTCACTTGCATTGCAGTGAACTCGGGGGTGATGTCACTCCCAGTTCCGAGTTCCAATGTTAATGGAACATAGCATAACACTGAGCATTAATAAGCTCTGGAGCTTGTGCCAGTAAGTGCTGAGGACTCTCTCGAGTAGGTCTGCTCGGTCAGGATTGGACACCAGGGGAGTGTTCTTTTTTTTTTATCAAATTATTATGTCTTAACATGAATAACAATTTACTTGTCCGAAAATATTTTAAAACATGTTTCAAATATTTAATAATTGTTAAATAATGATTACTTTCCATTATCTAATGTGATGGCATCAGCACACTCAGGTCAAAGTGCAAGGGTCAGTGTCAGTCAAAAAAAACGTAGTGAAAACAATGGCATGGAACAGATTTATGGATTTCTTTATTTCTAAAACCCCAAAAGCAACCAATTTTGACCTGGTGGGGACTTGAACCAATGACCCTCCAGTTAAAAGCCCAGTTCCCTTTCCACTTGACCACGGGCTAACACAAATGTGTGTCGAGTTCAACTTCAGGAGCCAAGAGGAAACGTTAGCTGCTGACAATTTGTTTAATATTTCTAACACAAGTGCGTTGCTAGTTATGCTAACATTGTTCATTCCCTCATTTTAAAGATATCGCTTACGGCACTCGATAATAGTGTCATAGCTCTCAACGTGTGTTGAAGGAAGGAAAGTGTGTTGGTGCGTTCATGTCATGCCTGTCGGAGTCTTGATGCTTCTCAGTCATCATCATGAGAAGCCCTCTGCCGTGCTTCTCACAGCTGCTGCCGCACTGACCGAATGAAGGTCAGTGAAGGACCACGCACAGGAAGCTGTTACAGCACATCCTCCCTGAGGGTGCTGACATCAAGTATGATCTGAAAGAACTCCTACTGTGACAGCTTCACATTAATGTAGTGCCTGTGTGTGAGTGTGTGATGTCATGTGTATTAGGTGAGGGTTTAGGAGAGTCATCCCTAACCAGGTTGCTAATTGTTTGTATTGATTAGTTGAGGGATTTGCACAATTTGTGGACAATACAACAAGAGTGTCAGCTGCTGTTCTCCTGGGCCAGAATATCAAAGTGCTCTTGTTTCAATCTTCAGCTTAATCAAACAATTACAATTACTGATTGGCTGTCAAGTGTGTGAGTGTGTGTGTGAGTGTGTGTGCGCGTGTGTGTGTTGCCTGGGTTTTAAGGATTTCCAGTAACTCCAACTAAATGGATCTCACAGTCATATAACACATGACGTTCCAATTAAACTTTGAGTGAGTGACAGAGATGGGTATGGAGTGCTGCTACTTGTACCGGCACAGGTGTTTCATTGGTCAGTAACGTGCCTGATGCTGGTGCTGATGTAAATATTTTTTCATGACCATGGTGCCACATTGGTTCTCAGGACTTAGTTTGTAGGATTTTCTGCAATCCTCGGACTTGCTGTTCATATTAATGAGGTTAAGGGTTTGATTCCCGGCTCAGCGAGTTCACATGTCGATGTGGCTACATGCTGATGTGTCCTTGGAATGATTGGGTTGGAAAAATGCGCTGAGTGAATTGCAAAAGTGTAGTGTAAAGCAGCTTTAAGTGTAATCAAGACTAGAAAAGTGCTTTGTAAATACAGAACATTAAACAGTCTTCCAGACTTTATTTTTGGCTATTACTTGCATCTGTTTTGCATTGTTATTTTTTGTTTTGATCTGTGCATTTGGTTTCACACTCTGAACTGTGATATATTTGTTATATACAGTATACTCTATCTAGTATATTTATTTCACCAGCATATTCCCATTCCTAACGACGATGAAGTTGTCAGAGTCAGGTAATTGCATTTGAGGTTGGCTGCTAAATTAAAAAAAAAACAAAAAAAAAAAACCAACACAGCAGCTGTTATGTAAAAAGTGAGTTGTCAGTAAATGGTACCACAACAATACCACTCTTACAATCTTACAAAACACAGTCAAATACAACAGTTTATGAATGATAGTCAGTGGATTGTGTTGGATGTTCTGCTGCTCCTAACATCACTGTAGTGTTCTTGGTCTGACACTGAAATTTGGCGCTGGTTATGGTTAAATGTATAGCTACACTGTTAGCATCACTTCCAATATTTGCTAAATAGTCCCATGGACATTACCAGTGTAGCAGATCATATTTGACGTTACACTGTAGGCGTGATACTGTATTGATTCTTTGAAGCGCATGCATTTAAATGTTCTTGACAATGATTTTGTGTTGTATCTCAGACACTGTCCCCTAGTTCACAACAGGTGAATGACCATTTGATTTTATCTGCCATTGTTAGACAATAAGATGTTTTTGTACCTTGTTTATAACCATAAAATTATTTTTACAACCAGGTCATGGACCCAGTTCTTCTTGCTGTATGGGCAAGAGTGCTAATCACGACACCACCTACAATTCTACTTGTTTTTCATTAAATGTGTAGCTACTTATTCAGGACACTGTTAGTCTCACGTCTGATTTATGTGCTAAATAAACACTGCAGCAACTGTGTCGGTCGAGCCCATTCTCTATTTCTAAATGAGGGAAGTAAGTGAGGTGGATTGGTTTAAATAGAAGAGCCTGCCCCCTGTTGGTTAG